>NC_089744.1:10330000-10552500 GCF_040412425.1 Macrobrachium rosenbergii
AAATATCTAATTCCAGCAGTCAAAACCAAGCTATGTTAACTGTTACATCTTTAATTTCCCGTGCATTAATTGAAATATAACTTAGAAGATACATTTAGGAATTGGCAATTCTGTAAAATTTTCTGTAATTTTCAAACTCTGACATTGATAACAAAAATATTCTAGAGAGTTTTTAATTTAAGCAGCTGTAAAATTCAAAGTAAACAAAACTTTGTGGGCAGAGCATTGTAAAGAGGCAACAGAATTTACTCAAATAAATTGTCAAGTAAAGACATAATAAATTGTGTTCAAAAGTCTTTTCTAAGACACTTAATGGGTTTTCCACGCCAGCCTTCAATAAAATATTCATTTAAACTTCCTTAATATTAAATATTGTAATGACGTTTACTGGAAAATATTGTATGGCCAAAACTGTGTTGCGTCTAAACATAGTACTTGATATAGTTCCCTTCCTTATTTTCATTTTTACTTTTCGTATACTTAATCCTTCTTTCCCTTTTACTTTTTTTTCACAAGTTACCATGTTTTTCAGTTAGAACTTCTTGTATTAGAATAATAATAATAATAATAATAATAATAATAATAATAATAATAATAATAATAATAATAATAATAATAACTGGGAGAAAAACTCTCTATCACGAGAGTTCATACATGTTCTAAAGGGTCCACAATAATATAATTGTTAAAGGCTCGAGTAGGATTTTATAAAAGCTTTGAACCCTTCTCCGGAGAAGGGTTTGAAAGCTTTTATAAAATTCTACTCGAGCCTTTAACTAATTATATTATTGTGGACCCTTTAGAACAATAATAATAAGGTTATTTCCTTTTTTGTTCTTTCCCACAAGTTACCATGTTTTTCAGTTAAAACCTCTTGTATCATCATAATAATAATAATAATAATAATAATAATAATAATAATAATAATAATAATAATAATAATAATAATAATAATAATAATAATAATAATAATAATAATAATAATAATAATAATAATAATATTTTTTTATTCTTTTTTTCACGTTACCATATTCTTGGTTAAAACCTCTTTATTAAATAATATAATATCATAATAGAATAATAGTATTGAAATAAGAAACAAATCCACAGTTAGGTATTATATTATTAAAAATAAATCCTATATTATTTTAAAAAAATACTCCTCTAGAATGAGATTGAATGGAGAAACAAAACACATTTAGGTATGGGTACGATATATTCAAAAATAAATCCCTATAAGCTTTCGGGAATCTGTCGATTTCCTCTTCAGTGAGATTGAAGAGGGAATTATTATGAATTATTATTGTTATTATTTATTTTTTAAATTATTACTACGCATAAATAACTGTCGATTTGTTTTATTATTATTATTATTATTATTATTATTATTATTATTATTATTATTATTATTTAGGAAGATCATACTAGTACACAAGAACCAATGAAACATTTTGACTAAATCAGCGTTTTTTTTTTTTTTCTAATAATTCCTTTCTCTGTAGGAGAAAGGTCGCGTCATAATTGGCCTACATGCTGTCGTCAAAGGGAGGGTATAGACACATTCGAAAACGTTTTCACTTCAATGATATAGATATATAAAAAAGTCTAAAAGAATAGGAAATGTAAAATATATCCGCTAATGATTCGCTGGAATTCAACACAGCATGGTGTCAGCAAAAGTCGGAGATGTACTGAATTATAAAGCTGCTGTTTGTTGAGATTAAATTCGTCTGATACCAACACGGGTTGTTGCTCATAGAGCAACCCGCAGTGTCGTGAAGCCGTTTCTGGCCGTATTTTTGTGAGGATGGTGGACGTGGAAGTGGTTTTAATGTACTGAATGACCGTCTGGCACTCTACCACGTAAACCAGGTATCTGATTACGAAGATCGAAGTCCTTTGCTGTAATCTCGGTGACCGACTGACGGGAGTGGCTCTGGGTACTCTGCAGGTGTGGTTCTCCAGGGCATCTCCTTGAAGGCCTTGGTCGGTGGTGTTATTCTCCTGAAATGGTAGTTACTGAAGCGGATTTCCTGATATCCTTAGGTAGAAGAAATGGCTCCTGCGTTACAGTGAAGGAGGGTTTTTCTTTTAAATTAGGGTGCGGTGGCGGTGGCTGTCCTGTGAGCGGTCGATGTTATTTATATTAATGGCAAGTCTTGACGGGTTGGTCTAATATTGTGCTGGTCGTCTTAGCGCCTTCTCCTAGACAGCGCATCGTGATTGTCCCGATACAAGCACTGAAGCATTCTCGGACATGTCATCGGAACTGGTAGACCGCGTTAGTTTTTCTAAGGGCGTCGCGCACCGGCGGGGCCGGGTTGTTCTTCATCATGAGGCTATATTTTGCTATTCTTATCATATATTGTAGGCGTTTAAGTGTTGTATCAGTTAAAGGGTTTGGGGTCCCTGGCAATGACTTCCCGCAAAACGCTTCCACCCTACTGATACGCGGAGCTCATATGTGCTCGATATTATTATTATTATTATTATTATTATTATTATTATTATTATTATTATTATTATTATTATTATTAATAAGGAACAAGCCCCCACAGCTGATATTGCTTTAAAATTTATGCTTCCAAAGAATATGGTGTTCATTTGAAAGAAGTAACAGGAGCCATTAGGAAACAATGAAAGAAGAGATTAGTTATTAGAATAGCAAAAATGAATTAACAAATTTATGAATAATTAGATATAAATGTAAATTATTAAAATACTAGGACAATTGTTTTAGGGTAGTAATGGTTGCATCTTCTCTTAAACTTGAATATCTTTAACTGGATTATTTTAGATTCCCTGTGCTTTTATGCGTAGTTATATGTACTTATATGTCACTAAATAGCGCGTGACAATATATCCAGCCAAGGCCACAGGAAAAATAAAATAAGTACCAGCGCTTTCGTGTTATTTCAGCACATTTTCGAAGTACACATTTTCGAGTAGTTATGTGTATATCTATATTAGTAAAGTGAACACGTTCCCAAATGGGTCTACACCCTCCCTTTGAAGAAATGAATATGGAAGAGTTCATATGTAAATTTCCCCTGTAGTGAAAGGAATTATCATAAAAATACAGAAACCTTTTCATAAATTAAAATGGTAAGGTGCCGAAATGAGTGAAAGGCTGGATGTGAACCTCTGGACTCGGAATGACAAACAGAAACTAGATTGCAATATCCATTAAGAGATTTCATAAACGCTCTCACCAGGCCGTCAGGTGGTGAGTGACATCACATACTTCAGGATGGACGAGCGGCCTAGCCCTGGACGATCTTCTTGGGACTGGATCGGAACTCGGGGTTTCATCCTTGGGCATTTCCAGGAGGAGGCATTCATTCGGTGGGCTTTTCTCTCGGCGGTGCCGTCCTTTGGTCGAATTGCTTGTGACCTTTGTGTCACGGGCACTATCCAATTGGCGCTCGTAGATTTGTTGGCAAAGAGTTTGTCTCCTGCACAAGTTCAGGTGTGTGGTTTCATATATATATATATATATATATATATATATATATATATATATATATATATATATATATATATATATATATATATAAATTTATATATATATATATGTGTGTGTGTATATATATATATATATATAATATGTATGTATGTATACATACATACATACATACATACATATACATATTATATATTTATACTATAGGAGCTATATATACAAAAATAGTGACACCCAAATAAGCAGAGCAAAACCCACTTGGGGACAGCCTCCCTCAGGAAAAAAACACAGCAAGAATCCACGAGTTTCCAAGCAAGATCGGACACGACAGAGCTACGCAATCCTCGTGGAGAAAAACCAGCTCAGAACAACTGACCTATCACAGACTATGACCCCTGATAGCATGACACGTCACTCACAATCTTCAAGCCAGCTGACCCTAAGTAGGAACATCCTGAACCTATATTTTGATCAATTGCTAACTTTATTTTTCATACTTGTCACTAAGGGAAGAGAGGTTCCTCCTATTCATAAATGTATTATTCATCGCCTTAATTTCATATTACTTTGCATTTGTCTGTTATCTTCATTCTTATAGTTTTAATTCAAAGTACATTAAAACTTCCACATTTCTGGCAAATATTTCCATTATTTCATTTACGTTTTTCCTCTCCCCCCTCCCCCCGCCTTTTAGTTATCTGCTAGTCAACCCACATCTAATACTCTCTCTTCCGTTAAGCTTTAAATCCTGAAATATCCTCCAATATCCATTCATTTTCCTTTCAACTTCCTTTCTTTATAAACTTTCTATACAGGTCTTGTATGACTGAACGACAGAAAGTAGCCAACGACCAGTCTCACCGGTACGTCACCGATTAAGTGAAATGTGGATGACGTTTACCGTAGAGTTTTTCGGTATTTCGCTGACGATGTTTCAGTCGAAACTATATTCTCTAATCACCTACATCAGTTTTTCTACAGATTAAAATTTTAACTATGAGGCGCTCCAGGAACAATACTCCATGCCTGAATAAGGCCACCTTAATCTCCAGTGAAAGGAGCAACATCATTCTAATCTAGTAATACCCAAGAACAGTAGTGACCAGGCGTTTTTCTTGAACATTTACTTCATATTTGTGTTTGTGCCTCAATATTACTAAAATATAATATAAGTCTATCGCAGAATCTTTACTAACTCTCTTTTGTCATTCTTCGTTTACGTCTTTTCAAAAGAAGGAAAGGAAAAAAAATCTGAAAATATTATGTAACTTATAACTGCAACCCCCTTCCCCACTACAGTCACACGCATAACACTTCACCATACAACCCTCCCCCTCTAAGGCGTTGCGTAATTTTTGAACGGCCCCTCTTGACAATAGAAAAGCAATATTAATGACAAACATTTTAGTATAGTTACCTATGAAATTACGTTTTCTTAAATTGAGTTCAAGGTACGTTTTCTTTAATGAATAAAGCGTTGACTAATGAAAATATAAGGAGACGCTTTATCTTTTACTTGACATTTTTTTAGATCTCTTTTCATTTTTGAATTTTAAAAAAATCATAATTATAATATTGTAATTATTATAGTGCAATTTATAGAATATGCTTTTCAGAAATAATTAAGTACTTCTGTGTTCGATTATGTGTAACATATTAGAAAAAGAAACTGTTTTATATGAAAAAAGAGGAGGAAATGAAATGCAGATATTTGGTTAATGTAACGCAAGTCTTTACTTACTTATAATACTTCAAAAAGTACGGTAAAAATATTTTATATGAAGCACCATCATAGATTTAGGTTACTGAGAAGTCAGAATCTGCGTTCACCAAGCTATAAGGGGTAACTGAAAACCGAATGTTCGGACACTTCAGATACTTTTTGTGCTGAATGTAAACTTATAATGAATATATATATATATATATATATATATATATATATATATATATATATATATATATATATATATATATATATATATATATATATATATATATATATATGTATATATATATATGTATATATATATATATATATATATATATATATATATATATGTATATATATATTATATATATATATATATATATATATATATATATATATATATATATATATATATATATATATATATATTATATATATTACATAATATTTATGTGTGTGACCTCTAATTTCCCTGTCATTTTATTTACCTTTACCCTTCCTATATTCATGAATTTACCTATTAATTATTTTTACTTCACACAGAAGGTAATAATGATCCTCACAGAACCATCAAATGAAAATGGTTTCCGTCCCAAATCAAGTGCGCTAGACCAAAACCCAAAGCTACCAGCCAATGACAGAGGGCGATAGAAACACGAGTTTGGTGGAGGTCTCTGATTGACCAAAGATGTTCCTGTCCTTACTTTGGAAGACTCAGTGTAGTTTTAAAGGCGATGGTGGATGGATGCCTTTTTAAACAAGTGCTTACGAAAAGAAGGAATGAGTTCTGGTAAGGACATGGCATTTCAAGTTGGTTTTTCTTAATTCTTGGAGGTTTTTCTTGACTTGGGAGGTTCGAATAACTACTGGCTATCTTGAAAATGTCCATCGAAATGAGTATTGTGGTCACATAATCTAGGATTTGGTGACTTTTCGAAAAATATTTGTAGATTGTGAAGTCCGATCAAAGCTGAAAAACCGTTGTATACTTTTTATACTTGACTTTCCAAGTTTAAAAAAAAAAAAAAAAAAAAATCTGAGGCTTTTGAACGTAGTTGTGGTTCTGGTTTTATGATAGAACTTTTATGATAAGTGTAGTAAGGTCCTGAAGGGACTAAGAGGCCTGATTTGGACCCCTGGACTCTTGAAGTCATCATAGACGACCTCCTGCAGTCCACTTAAATCTCTGGTATGAGCAAATACATCCCGATTTATTGTGCTTTCAACCCCCAATGAGAACAGTGTACGAATCATAGTTTAAAACACACATTATCATCGAGCAATAAAATAAGGCTAGAGTGACGAACATCTGATCGCTAAATGTGAGATGACACGGCCCCAAAGTCATAATAGATTTCTAATACTTGACAATTTGGGGTTTATTTACTGTTGATCAAAGGTAAATTACTTGTTGAACAGATTACGTGCTTGCTGAATAATCATCAGGAATTTGTAACATCCATTTTGAGTTAAGTGGCAGTTTTTTTTTTAACTAAATAATGAGTTTTTTTCCAGTAACATTACGACGTTCTGCAAATTAGGCCTTGAATGACACAAAAGGAGACATATATTGTGTCGATTTTTACACCATTTTCTCACAGAGTATTGTGTCTTTTATCAGGAACTAAGAAAACTTCCCAATTAGTCTTTCATCAGCCTTTTGTTGATTATTTACTGTTTATTAGTTTGAGAGCTCGAAGCTTCACCCACGCTGCCCACGCCCACCTGTTATTTCATTAGCCGGGGATTTGAAGAAAAAATCCGGAATTCCCTCAATTCCATCTGGGATTACTTTAGGATCATATTATTATGTGATTGTTAGTCTCTCTCTCTCTCTCTCTCTCTCTCTCTCTCTCTCTCTCTCTCTCTCTCTCTCTCTCTCTCTCTCTCTCTCTCTCTCTCTCGTAGCTTAAACTCCTGGAATTCCTATTTATTTTTCAGTCACAGTACTTCTCTTTTCAGTATTAAAAAACAGGCTTCTTAATTATCTGTAGAATGAAGTTGTGAACATATGACCTATTAAACCCTTGTTACAACCCACCACGGTCGCTTAGCCAACAAGTACCCAGTTCACAGATGATAATGAAAGAGGATAAAATGAGAATCATTTTATCTTTTTAATTGGTGAGAGCAAATTCAGAATTTTGGAAGCTTTCGGTTGATTTCATTTCATTTAGAAATTGTTACGAAAGATTGTGTACTTTCAGTAGAAGCTTCCATACCTGACTATTTAAGGACCCTTTTCGATTTATCAAAATTTTAGACGTTATTCTGGGACAGTTTATATAGTCTTGTATGTATCTCAATTCAGTTCTATTCGTCTATATAATCGGAAAATGAACGTAAGTCCCGCTGCTAACGAAGCACACCATCGTAGTTTCGTAGTTGATTTAACAGGTTCCCGTAAGTGCGAGTGTGTGGTTTTGGACTAATCGGGAAGGTAAGTTAAGAGAAGACTGGTCGTCAGTCACTTCCAAAGAATATAGTGTTCATTTTAAATTATTATTAATATTATTCAGAAGATGAACCATATTCATGTGGAACAAGCGTACAAGGGCCATTGGCGTGAAATTCTGAAACTTTCCAAAGAATATGGTGTTCATTGGAAATTATTACTGTTATAGCTATTCAGAAGATAAACCCTATTCTATGGAACAAGCCCACCACAGGGACCACTGAATTGAAATTCGAGCTTCCAAAGAAATTGCAGAGGTTAATATGAAATACAGAAAGAAACGAAATACGTAAGTACAAGGTAAATTGTATAAGGATAGTAATACGTACATCGCATCTTCGCAGGAACTTCTGAAGTTCCAATTGCCCGACATCCTCTGGCAGACCGTTCCACAGTCCAACGGTGTGAGGAATAAAGGTCCTCTGGAACTGAGAAGTTCGACAGCGAGGCACATTTACTGCCTATTGGTGCTGCAGTTCAGCGAATTTGGTTGCTCTCGGCACGAAAAGGGGATCAGGGGTCAGTTGTGATAGTCAATGGGCACATTCCCTAAAATTCGGTATGTCCCTGATGATCTAAGCTATGCATTATGTACCTAGATGTTAGTTGACTGTTGTAGGTCGCTGTTAGGTTGGAGAGAGAAGAGGAGGGGAGATAATACCAGGAGTGAGTGTTCAAAATGGATGCCGTGAAAACAGGCGGGCCTCGACGAGGTAATTTTCACCACATGGAGGTGAAGCCATCGCAGAATACTCCTAAGATTCTCTCTCTCTCGACCTCTTCGTTGGATGAGTCGGTAGAGCTGTGGACTGGCACGCGCTAGGCCGGAGTTCGATTCCCCGGCCGGCTGGTGAAGAGTTAGAGGAATTTATTTCTGGTGATAGAAATTAATTTCTCGCTATAATGTGGTTCGGATTCCACAATAAGCTGTAGGTCCCGTTGTTAAGTAACCAGTTGGTTCTTTGCCACGTAAAATAAGTCTAATCCTTCGGGCCAGCCCTAGGAGAGCTGTTAATCAGCTCAGTGGTCTGGTAAAACTAAGGCATACTTATTTCCTCTCTCTCTCTCTCTCTCTCTCTTGATAGATGGGATTTTGCCAAAATTGATGAACACCGAATTCTCTTGAAGCTTGAATTTCAAGTCAGTGGCCCCTGTAGCAGGATTGTTCCGTATGAATAAGGTTCGTCTTCTGATTAATAATAATAAAAATGATGACAAACAACTGATCCAGACGTAATGATTAAACAGTGCAAGTAATACATAGCCAGAATCATAATCCCTTAGGATAGCCTTTGCAAAAATGAAGCGTCATTAAAACACTAGATTTTGATTTACGTCACATTTGTGGTTAAATTTCGGTTCATTAAGGGAACGATTAAATCACCATATTATCTTCTTGAGGTTAATAGATATATGTCTCCTCACTCATACAAAGTCTTAGATTAGTATCCTCTTTGAAATGTTTGTCGGGTCCAGTATTAAGCAGATGTTTGTCAGCTTTCTATAAAAGAAACCTGTTGAGATGGTTGCTATTTGTCTGTCCGCCCGCACTTTTTCTTTCCGCCCTCAGATCTTAAATACTACCGAGCCTAGAGGGCTGCAAACTGGTATGTCGATCATCCACCCTCCGATCATCAAACATACCAAATTGCAGCCCTGTAGCCTCAATAGTTTTTATTTTATATAAGGTTAAAGTTAGCCATGGTCGTGCGTCTGTCGCCGCTATATGTGCCAAAAAAACAGGCTACCACACCGGGCCGTGGATGAAAGTGGATGAAAGTGTCAACCAGGTGGTGTTGGTTCCCATGGCAACCGTTGCCATGGTTACGGAGAATGCGGCCGCTCCATCTCTCGCGAGGTCTTCACCCACGTCTGACACCTGCACCCGCCGCCTTGGCTCTCGCTCGGTTCAAGAGGACGTGACTCGTCTCCCTTCTGACACTTCGAGCCTGACACTATGAGTCAGCAGACACTTGATCACCCTGGCTGCAATCCTTTTCATTCCTTTTACTGTACCTCCGTTGAAAATATCTTTTTACGTACTTTCCACTTTGCCCTAACAAAGAATTCATAGTGCAACTGCGAGGTTTTCCTCCCGTTACACCAAACCATTTTACTCTCAATTTCAGTTTCAGCGCTAAATGACCTCATAGGTGGCAGCGCTAGGCCTTTCGCCTTCATTCAATATTCTATATATTGTTGTGGGCCTAGTTTGGCGTGCAGGTGCGAACCAGCAAGGTATCAGCATTATTTCAATTTATTTAATGTAAATTTATCGTTATTAATCAATTTCAACAAGGAGGTTAGGCCTCAGCGTTTGACTGGGTATGTCTATCGAACTGAATTGAATTGAATGTGGAATTTACGCCAAAGGCCAAGCACTGGGACCTATGAGGACAAGCGCTGGCACCTATGACGTCATTCAACGCTGAAAGGGAAATTAAGAGTAAACGGGTTGTAAAGGTGTAACAGGAGGAAAATCTCGCAGTTGCACTATGAGTCAACTGTTATAGAGAGGGTAGAAAGTAAGTTGGAAGAAAGAGAACCCGTGCACACTATCCCCTTCAGCTTTTCGCTACACTCATCCACACACATCTGTCTGGATTTATGCACTCCTTTCACTCGAAATTTCACCATAGCAACCAGGACCAGGACCACATCAAGACAAAACCCCTTATAACACTTCCTACCCACCGACACATGTTCAGCATCCACCCGCAAATCCTCATGCACCCTGATCCATCATCATCATCCATCACCATCACATCCATCCCCTCATAAGGCACAACCACACCAGGTACTCCTACAGTTATACCACGTACCCCTGTATGAACCGAGATTTTTCGTCTCCAACACGCTGGATGACCCAGTAACAAAGTTTTCCTCCAAGCAGCCCCTCGTATAACCAAAAATGGTTCTGTGAAAGCTCTACCCCCAAGAGATAAATCTACATCTACGTATCCCAAAGCCCGTTACCTATTTGCTTGAACATCACATACTGTCTCTTTAGCAGGTCTCAAAGAACGATCGGAAAACATCAATCGGAACAACTCATAATTCATCCAATTAATAGAGCCGCCTGTATCTATAAAAACCCCTACATTTATCCCATTCACAGACCCTTTTACCACTGGCTTTGACCCTGAGGGTTCGCCCAGAAATCCTTTATCACAAGAAACACCCATCCAGTTATCCTTTACAACTAATCGGTCTTTAGACAATGCTCACCGATCACTAGATCCCCTTGAAAAACCTATTTGAGGAACTTTCTTACCAGAGCTACCAAAATTCTGAAATGTAGGCCTACCATTATACTGTCTCAGAGACTGACAAGACTGCCAAAGATGACCATAACTCCTACAACCACCACAATATTTATCACGGCAAAATCTCGTAATGTGGAGCCTGAGAACTCAGCCCAACCATCGACCTTTGGCTATTCCGAACTTCAACAAAACCCAACCGCGGAAAACCCTGACAAATCTCTGGTCACTTGAACCTCCTCATTTTCGCAGCTTTCCTCTTGTAATCAAATCCATCAACTTATTCTTGGCTGATCACAAATGCAAAATTTCCCAAGTCCTGCGAAAGGACACCCCTTACAGAAAAAAACACAAGAAAAAACAATTTTCCCTGAAAGGATTCCCACACAGCAAGAAACCCACAATGTTAATTCCCGTTAATCTAACAATTAATCCCCAAAATCAAAAGAAAGTACTAATCAAACCCACAATTAAATCCAAAATTAATTAAACCCACAATCAAATCCAAAATCCCATGGGGGAAAAAACGGGAGGGCTGAGCGCACAGCTGACAGCAAAGTAGGTGAATATGAACTTCGAGTCTTCAAGGGCAAACAAAAAAAAGACTCTGTCCCCCCTCAAGTAACGAGAATGGGAATCTACCCCCACTCACGTAAAGAAAACAGGACTCGAGCAAACACATGAGAGAGAGAGAAAGAAAGGAAAAGAATTCGTTCCCACTCCCTTCGGTGCAATACCTCCCCCCATCTACCATCCATGATCTGCCAAAGCACACAAAAAAAAACAGAGTGCAAAACCTCAGACTCTTGTCCGCCTCTCCCATCATCAAGGCAAAGATTGCCAAGTAAGCTTACAGCAACAGCTTCTGCCTTTGCATACACGCACGTATGTACCCAAAATAAAACACGTACATATGTAACTATAAAAAAAACAGTTTAAAAATCTAAGAAATGTAAACACACTTGCATAAGAATGTTTACACACACAGTAACTAAACAAATGTCAAATAAATTATTACCCAATTATCAAAGTCCCCAGAGATAATACAATAATTAAATAATCCCTTTATTAAACCCTAAACGCCGATTCCAACTGCCGATTGCTATATAAAAAACAAAACACATAAGCCATGCCCAAAACTCAAATGCGCTGCCTAGAGGATAGCGAAAAAGACAAGAAATTCCACCCAAACTAATGATGTTGCTGGCACATCACTCAGGGAATGACGTCACTACAGCCACCGCCCGGATACTAGTCGCGATGCCATAAAAAAAAAACCATATTCCAATCGGACACTAAAATCAACAATAAAAAAATAATAACACTTACATACGCCCCTGCTGGACAGTGCGAGAATCCTTCCACCAAAGAAAGAGAGAGAGAGAGAGGAAAAAAAAATGAAACGCACGTTTTCGCGTGTTTTACCACACACAAGAGGTCAAGATACTGCAATTAAATGCACTGCTTACACTGTACATACCCAAACATTCCCCAGTGTGAACTAAAGTCCAGAAATACCTACAAACACACTAAAACCTTGTACCCCGTGACGGATCATTAAACACACACACACTCACGCTAGAGAAAGACTGACTCGAGTACCTTTCACAACACTTTCCTTAACTGACTTGCTGAACCGTCAAAATCCCTGTTCTGAAATGCCAATACTGGTATCAATAAGATAGGTCTCTTTGGAAGCGTAACCTATACCCTATCTATTTACCTACTTGATTATCTATTCATGTCTAACACTGCTGCCAACCCCTGTTATGACCCTATACCCAGGTCAGATAGGGTCATAATCTCTTACTGTATCTGTTTTAAGAACAGCACCATATCAACTTACATCTCTTAAGATTCTGTGGTAGCGGTGACCAGCCCTAGGTCAGCAAATTCCATCTCCCTTGTTGACCCCTCTCACTGAATCTATCCTCAAACAAAGGCCTACTGGAGTTAAACAGTGAGATACAAAACTAAACTTTATATGCAAATTTAACGAAAGTAATTCAGCAAAAGTTACGAATATATAAATGAAAATCATAACTAAAGGAAATTCTGATACACAATCCATCGAATTAATGTTCCTAGACCAACCAATGCTAATGACTAACGCCTTGGTCATCAAATAAAATAAACAGGTCAAAGTCTAGTATATTCCCAATGAGTACATTTTCGACCTCTTACTCAGCCAAACATCTGAAGAAGACAAGCAAAATCTTCTTTAGTTTCCCCAAAACACAAAAAAAAATACAAATATGGGAATTCCTCCCATGTTACTCAAAAACGAGATACATATTGCAGAAATGGAGAAAACAATCTGTAGTTTGGTAAATATATATGATCCTTACCTCGAAACCACAATGTTCAAATCAGCTCTGGTATCGAGCACAACACAAGTCTCACACACTTTTTGAGACTTTTCAAAAGGTTCAAGGTTGGTCTTCTAATGATTCCCTTTAACCAACCTAATCCCTTCACACCTTGGGGCTCCTCCCAGAAGGTGCGCACAAACACCCATTCCTCACCGGAACCTGGACACTTCCGGCGAACGCACGTACAGTGTCATCTCACATAATCCCACGCCTGAAAATCCTGACGTTATTCTTACTTAACAAGGAAATGCGTCAGCTGATAGCTAAACATTCTCTCCAAGATTTTGAGAAAGTTTTCCTCTCCACTTGTTAATACAAGTCTTATAACAACACATTACAAGTCTTATAACAATACATTACAAGTCTTATAACAATACATTACAAGTCTTATAACAATACGTTACAAGTCTTATAACAATATATTACAAGTCTTATAAAAATGTATTTCAAGTTTCTCAAAAAATACATTTCAAGTTTTTAAAAATGCATTTCAAGTTTTAAAAAATGCATTTAAATTTTATAAAATGCAATGAAACTTTTATAAACATGCAATTTTAAAAACTGCAGTTCAAGCTTTTTATAAAAATGCATTGTTAGTATTAGCAAAAGATGGTAACTCCCCATCCCCCTCCCATTATCTAGGCACAAAAGCTATACCAAAATAAACTAATCTACAAAAAACCTCCAATAAAAAAATTTGCTTGTATTATTTCTGTAACGAGATAGAGAGAGAGACGCCACTAATTTAAAATTCCGCATGTGTTGAATCCTTGTAGTTTTGTGTCGATCTGGACTGAAGAAAGTAGGTTGGAGCATAGTCATAATTACTGGTTTTTTTGTGTTTTAGAAATTATTGATTATTGGGGACATAATGGCCCAGAAAGTGACACCATAGCGAAACCTAGTCAGTTCTGGCATTACTAGAAAACATTTGACCGGCAGGATTCAACCCATGCATTAGCTTACAACGCATGGTAGCCTAGGCAAGCAGTCTAGTAATATTTTCTTCAAACATGGCAGTGTCTGTTGCTAGGGAAGAATGTTCTCGTAATTAAAAAAATTCTCCGTGATGTCATTCTAAGGGCAAATAAAACGCGTTTATCCGATTTCCATTTCCTTCACAAAAATAAGGCCATTTTCCGAGGCATAAAGAACAAATTAAAATTATTTATCATTATTGTTTTGCATTATGAATATGAATACCAATATTCGGAAGTAAAGAGTACACTATGGATTATTTTTAGAATAAAAGAACTGTTTAAAATGGATTCCTATAATCTCAGTCCTCCTCAAAATGCATACCCTACCTCTCAGATCAACAAGTTTTGCCCATAGTTATTGCAAGTATGCTTGCCGGACGAGATCATGGCTGTACCACTAATTTGCTTGTTTGGGGTGACTCATCTTTAGAATTTCACCGTACATTTCGCCAATTTATCGTTTCCTCTTGCATTGTAGGTATATCTGCGATTTTTATTTTTGTACTATAACTGTATCTGTACTTAACTTTTTTCTACGACAATTCATATGCTCATTTGACAATGAATCTTTTTTAAAAATCTTTCGGGAAACTGTTGCTATACAACCAGCCAATGAGAGTATCGCTTTCAAAGCACAAAAGACTTCAGCCAATGAGAGAACGCGATAGTTGGGGCCAGTGAAGGCCTCTGATTGGCGAAGAGAAAATCTTTGATGACTTATGAGCAGTTCCTAGACAGCCATATTGGTGTGTGGAAGGTGTTTTCTAAGCTGGCCATTTTCAACATTTGTATCCATTGTTATAGACTGCAGTATTTGGTAAGTAATTGGCCTATTTGTGATATTAATATTAAGCATATTTGGTTAAATGTTACAAATATGCTTAAATGTAAGGAGGCCAGCATTCATCAGGCCATAGATAGGCGTTTATGATGTGTGAGCTAGAATCCCAGGCTAGGCAAGTTCTTCGTGCATCAGCGTAGGCATACTTTCAAAAAGAACCCGTCATCGTTGATCCTAGCCGCTGGATAAGGTGACAATGAAAGGCAGGTCGATGTCTTACTTAGCAAGCTCCTTGCATAAAATTCCATTTTTTCCATCACATATTTATGCCTTGCACTGCACGTAAGTTTACGGTTCCTTTTACTGATTCGGATACTCTTTGGTAGGATTTATTTTTAATACAGCCTCTTGCATAATCATACACGCGATAAGTCGTGTTTGTATCCTTTTTGACGCCCATAATCAGAGAAAGACAGATGGTGAACGTAAACCCCTTGCACCAATCCGCCAAGATTCTTAGCAAATTTTGGTAAAATTTTGGTAAGGCAGCGTAGGGGTTAATCACTAATTGCCACTCATCAGGTCTTAGGACTTATGTGCGTGTTGAAATTCAAGGCAGCTTTTTCCGTGTACTCGTCAATGATATTGTTGGGCTATCAGTTTTGCGAGCGTAATGAAATTGTTAGGCTGTATGTTCCATACTTTAAATGAATTGTTTAGGCTGCAGGTTCTGAGTTGATACAGAGTTTTTTTATAATAAAAGTTGACGTTTACAGACTGAATCCTCACTGGTTAATACTCTATTTTGTGACCTGAAAGCGAGGGATTTAATAGGTCGCCCCATGAACACGTGACGCGTTTCAGGCATTACGGACTTTAAATCAGGTCCCTTGAGCACGCTCGTTCTTTTGTGGGTTAGCTTTTCAGGAATTTTACTGAAACAAGGCACCATTATTATAAGTTTAAGTAACATAGAAATCCTCCATCGTGGTCTGTTCTAGAGTGGTGACTTGCAAAAATGAACCGAAGAAATTCACAGTGGACTCAGTGCATGGTTTTTTTGTTATAAAAATGCGGGCGCGCAAACACGTGCTGAAGTCGTTGCAAAATATCATGGAGATGTGTTGTAAATAAATAGACTAATAACAATTCATTTTAGTTCTAAAAGTTTCACTTGGAAAGTTATTCGGCCGATTTGGAGGGTTGTTTCCAATACTTTTTGCCATACACTTTGTATTTTTCATTTACCCCATATTGTTTCAGCTAGCAGTTATGAGTGATTTTCTCCAATTTTATTGTGTTTTTACTTAAAAATTGACATTATAGCTCGTTAACCATTTTATTTTCCTCATTGCAGATGTCAGACGCTGAGGATGAAACCTTTCCAAGCTGAGGATGAAACCTTTCCAAGATGAGGATGAAATCTTTCCAAGCTGAGGATAAAATCTTTCCAAGCTGAGGATGAACTATTTACAAGCTGAGGATGAACTCTTTCCAAGCAGAGGATGGAACTCTTTCCAAGCAGAGGATGACCTCTTTCCAAGCAGAGGATGACCTCTTTCCAAGCAGAGGATGACCTCTTTCCAAGCTGAGGATGAACTCTTTCCAAGCTGAGGATGAAATCTTTCCAAGCTGAGGATGAAATCTTTTCAGGTCCTCATTGACATCTTTAGGTGAGTACATGGTTAAATCTCATTCGTTCAAAAATCTTCGTTTATCAGTTATATTTTTTTTCCAGTTAGGACAGACTGCAGTGGATTTTTCAACTTATTCCAGTTAATGGTGGGCAGTTTAGTGTTAGATACAGCGAAACACATCAAAACAAGGTCGCAAATAAAGGAAATTATTTCTATTCACATATGGGGCTCTTGTACTTAATTCTGGGCCGTTAGAAAGGTATGAGGGTTCTAAGGGAACATCTTTCTGTTAACTGGTGAGCTAGCAATGCAAATCTGGGTGACAGACGATTCCCACCCCACACCCTTTTTTTGTAATACTAAAAGAATGATCTAGAAAGTACATGACCTGGAGGCAGTTGTGAGCAAGAGGGACGGATTGTTTGCTAAACTACTTGTATTTCTGTATAAGACCTGCAATAATCATTGTAGATAATGTATTGCGGCAATGTCCTTATCAGAAACCTGTTAGTTTTTTTGTTTTTTTTCATGTAGGTTGCTGTGCAGAAATAATGCTTTGATGACCTGGATTTCCAGCCGTTTAACTGGTCAGCTTTATAAAGTAATGGGCTTAATGTCCTCAGGTCAGTCACAAGAATGTGAAGGTTATCAAAAAGTTTTCCCTGCTGTTCATGTAGGTTGCTGTACAGAAATAATGCTTTGATGACCTGGATTTCCAGCTGTTTAACTGGTCAGCATTTACTTTATAAAGTAATGGGCTTAATGTCTTCAGGTCAGTCACAAGAATGTGAAGGTTATCAAAAGGACGCCTGCTGTTCATTTATTTTTTTAATGTGCAGAAATAATGCTTTGATGACCTGGATTTCCAGCTGTTTAACTGGTCAGCTTTATAAAGTAATGGGCTTAATGTCTTCAGGTCAGTCACAAGAATGAAGTTGTTATCAAAACTTTTTCCCTACTGTTCATGTAGGTTGCTGTACAGAAATAATGCTTTGATGACCTGGATTTTCCAGCTGTTTAACTGGTTTCAGCTTTATAAAGTAATGGGCCATTTAATGTCTTCAGGTCAGTCACAAGAATGTGAAGGTTATCAAAAAGTTTTCCCTGCTGTTCATGAAAGGTTGCTGTGCTGAAATAATGCTTTGATGACCTGGATTTCCAGCTGTTTAACTGGTCAGCATTATAAACTCTTTCCAATGGGCTTAATTTCTTCAGGTCAGTCACAAGAATGTGAAGGTTAGGAAAAAGTTTTCCTGCTGTTCATGTAGGTTGCTTTCCAAGCAGAAATAATGCTTTGATGACCTGGATTTCCAGCTGTTTAACTGGTCAGCTTTATAAAGTAATGGGATGAAATGTCTTCCAGGTCAGTCACAAGAATCTTTGAAGGTTATCAAAAAGTTTTCCCTGCTGTTCATGGTTTAGGTTGCTGTGCAGAAATAATGCTTTGATGACCTGGATTTCCAACTGTTTAACTGGTCAGCTTTATAAAGTAATGGGCTTAATGTCTTCAGGTCAGTCACAAGAATCAAAACAAGGTTATCAAAAAGTTTTCCCTATTCTGTTCATGTAGGTTGCTGTGCAGAAATAATGTTTTGATGACCTGGATTTCTTTCTGTTTAACTGGTCAGCTTTATAAAGCAAATGGGTTTAATGTCTTCAGGTCAGTCACAAGAATGTGAAGGTTATCAAAAAGTTTTCCCTGCTGTTCATGACCTAGGTTGCTGTGCAGAAATAATGCTTTGATGTGGATTTCCAACTGTTTAACTGGTCAGCTTTATAAAGTAATGGGTTTAATGTCTTCAGGTCAGTCGGCAAGAATGTGAAGGTTATCAAAAAGTTTTCACTGCTGTTCATGTAGGTTGCTGTGCAGAAATAATGCTTTGATGACCTGGATTTCCAACTGTTTAACTGGTCAGCTTTATAAAGTAATGGGCTTAATGTCTTCAGGTCAGTCACAAGAATGTGAATGTTATCAAAAAGTTTTCCCTGCTGTTCATGTAGGTTGCTGTGCAGAAATAATGCTTTGATGACCTGGATTTCCAGCTGTTTAACTGGTCAGCTTTATAAAGTAATGGGTTTAATGTCTTCAGGTCAGTCACAAGAATGTGAAGGTTATCAAAAAGTTTTCCCTGCTGTTCATGTAGGTTGCTGTGCAGAAATAATGCTTTGATGACCTGGATTTCCAACTGTTTAACTGGTCAGCTTTATAAAGTAATGGGCTTAATGTCTTCAGGTCAGTCACAAGAATGTGAAGGTTATCAAAAAGTTTTCCCTGCTGTTCATGTAGGTTGCTGTGCAGAAATAATGTTTTGATGACCTGGATTTCCAGCTGTTTAACTGGTCAGCTTTATAAAGTAATGGGCTTAATGTCTTCAAGTCAGTCACAAGAATGTGAAGGTTATCAAAAAGTTTTCCCTGCTGTTCATGTATGTTGCTGTGCAGAAATAATGCTTTGATGACCTGGATTTCCAGCTTTTTAACTGGTCAGCTTTATAAAGTAATGGGCTTAATGTCTTCAGGTCAGTCACAAGAATGTGAAGGTTATCAAAAAGTTTTCCCTGCTGTTCATGCATGTGTTGAAAATATCGATGATATTTAAAAGCTCTCGTGTGTATTATTAAACTTATAAAACCCTAATTGGCTGCTTTCTCAGAATAGTTTATTTATTTCCCCATGTATCTCTTTCCATTTGCTTCTTTGCTATCCCAAAGATTTTAGTTTAATATTTGCTTAAATACTTTATGCGACATCAATGGGTGATACTTTCTTCTTGATTTTGTCAATCAGCGTCAAGTCTGGTCTATTGGCACGTATCACCCTATCTGTTCTGAAACCATAGTCCCAGAGGATCTTTGCCTGGTCGTTTTCTATCACTCCCTCCGGTTGGTGTTCGTACCACTTATTACTGCAAGCTAGCTGGTGTTTCATGCACAGGCTCCAGTGGAGGGCTTTTGCAACTGAATCATGCCTCTTGTTGTAATGGTTCTGTGCAAAAGCCGGACATTGGCTTGCTATGTGGCTTATGGTCTCGTCTTTCATATTGGACTAATGCATATGGGTGAGATGTTATTTCCATTTATTGTTCTTTGGACATACCTGGTTCTTGGGACCTGATATTGCGCCGCTTTTAGCATTCCTTCTGTTTCCCTCTCGAGTTCTTCCCTCTGTAGCCATTGGTCTGCCTCATGTACTATCCGTGCATTGGTTTGCTGTGCCATTTCTCTGTTCTGTTTTTCATTCTCCTGTCTCTGTATATTTCTGGGTCTTCGTCTATATTTATCAGTCCTTCTTCCCATGCACTCCTTAGTCACTTGTCTTCACTGGTTTTCAGGTATTGCCACAGTACTCTGCTCTCGATGTTGACGCAGTCCTCTATGCTTATAAGACCTCTCCCTCCTTCCTTTCGTGTAATGTATAGTCTGTCTGTATTTGCTCTTGGGTGTAGTGCTTTGTGTATTGTCATGCGTATACTAGTTTTCTGGTCTATGCTGCGGAGTTCAAAATTCGTTCACTCCACTACTCCTGTGCTGCATCTGATTACTGGTACTGCCCCTGCGTTTATGGTTTCATCATGTTTTCTTCATCTCTTGGTGTTTTATATACTCTCCCTCTACCATTCCCAGGTATTTGTATCATGTCTCATATGTGCTTGATGCTCTTCCCGTCGGGTAGCTTTATCCCTTCAGTCCTTATCACTTTGCCTTTTTGTATGTTGACCAAGGCGCATTTTTCTATTCCAAACTCAGTCCGGATGTCCCCAGAGGCCCAGATTCAATCCTTACATTCTGGTTTAGGGTATCTATTTTCTTGATAATCTTTCCATACAGCTAGATGATGTCAATGAACATCAGATGGTTAATTCTGTTGCCTCCTTTCTTAAGTTGGTACCCAGCATCCATGTTCTGCAGTACTTTGTCATGGGAAAAATCATGGCTACTACGAAGGGTAGTGGGGACAGTGAGTCGCCTTGAAAGATTCCTCTCCTGATGTTAACGTCTGCTAGTCTTATCCCAGAGCTTGTAAGAAGTGTATTCCAGTTGCGCATTGTATTTTTTTAGGAAGCTGATGGTGTTTTCATCTGCCCCATATATTTTCAGGCATTCTGTTAGCCACGCGTGCGGTATCATGTCGAGGCTTTTTTTTTTTTTTTTTTTTTTTTTTTTTTTAGTCAATCTGTGCCATGCTTAGGTTGGTTCTCCATTCTTCATTACCATTTTGTCTATCAGGAGCTGGTCTTTGTGCAGCTACACTTCCTTCTGCACCCTTTCTGTTGGTGGTGGATGGTATTTGTATCTTCTAAGTAGTTGTATAGCCTTTCACTGGTGATAGCTGTTATTAACTTCCACATTATTGGTAGGCAGGTGACAGGCCTGTAGTTACTTGCTATATTTCCCTTGTTCTTGTCTTTCTGTACTAAGGATGTTCTCCCTGTGGTCATCCATTTGGGCGCATGATGGTTTGTGATACATTGCTGGAGTTGTTCTACTACGCGTGGGTGTATGGCCTTGGAAGTTTTCGAGTATCCATGGACTTCATCGGGACCTGGGGCTTTCCAGTTGGGCATTCTTCTGTTGGTGTCTGATTGTGTCTGTCGTGATCTCAGTGAGTCTTTTATTCTCCCCATTTCTTCTGCCCTGACTTCCTGGATCCATGTTGCATGTTTGTTGGGTGATACCGGATTGCTCCATTTGTTTTCCCAGTCTCTTAGTTGTCTATACAGGCTTTTCTGGTTGGTTCCCACGAGTTTGTTCTGCTGGTATCTCTTATTATTATTATTATTATTATTATTATTATTATTATTATTATTATTATTATTATTATTATTATTATTATTCGGCATATCTTTTGACCCTTGCGTAAAATTCCTGAATGGTTTTTTTATCGTTTGTCACCAACTTCAACAAAACAGTACTGTACTAGTCTTCGTCTCACTAAAACGTCCACTTAAACAGTTCGTAAGCAGAACAGTAGTGGCCTCTGCTCATCGGCTTGCTGCTTTGCTTTTAAACATGCAAAAGATTCTCTCTCTCTCTCTCTCTCTCTCTCTCTCTCTCTCTCTCTCTCTCTCTCTCTCTCTCTCTCTCTGTGTGTGTGTGTGTGTGTGTGTGTGTGTGTGTGTGTGTGTGTGTGTGTGTGTATGTATGTATGTATGTACGTATGTAATAAAAGCTAAGTTTTGAAAATCCCTAAGTAATGAGCATGAGTGCTTGGATCAGTGATGACCTAGACCTAGTCTCAGGATTCTGGAATAAAAGTGGGTCGTAGGGACAAAATGTTCTTTATCACGTGCCTTTAGCCACTGGCATCATCACTCTGTGCATTGATCTTAAATAAGTTCCTCATAGTTTCTCCTCACCCAACTGTCCAACTAATAGAATTTGCATTTACCCAATTTTCACTTTGTTCAAGAATTAGTCTGGCGGGCAAGCCCAAGTGTTGTCTGGAAATGAATCTCAGGTCAGGTTGACATATATATTGCCACAACTAATGAGGGGTCGTTCTGAGGGTTTTAGGGTTTCTGAAAGGTGCGTTGTGTGATGTCATTTAAGGGCCGTGACCATCATATTTTGTCACTTGAAGTCATGTCATTTCAGTAATATAAAATCTGAAATAATTATTAGGAGGAGTTCGAAATCTGCTTCAAATCTCTGAAAGGATTGACATGAGAACTACTGTCACCGTCAGGAAAGAAAGAAACTGAATCATGTTGCTTTTCTTCTGCTGATGATGTTTAGTCCTATAAGGCTTTGGAGGGGTTTAAGGGGTGTTTGACAGATATGAAGAGTAGGTATAAAAGAAAAGCTTCCTGTTTTATCACCTGTTGTGTCTTGTAATATTAAGTAAGGTATTTTTTTTAAGTTTTCCAAACCTTTTCAACGCTTGGGGCCTTTACTGTACAAAATCAGTTACCTTGCTAGTGTTTTGTTGCCATTTGGATTCGTTTTCGGTTTCTTGTATCAGATGTTAATTGTCGGCAGTCCTGATTGTTGTTGCTTCTGGATTCGACACTTTAAGTACTTGCTCATGACTTTTTTAGGCCTTCTGGCTAAAAAATATTAAAATGCCGAATTACTGAGTTTCTCAGTTACCGAAACTATCATGATTTAGGTAATCAAATAACGGACAAAGATAGTCGAAACTATCATGTATTTTTATCTCGGTTTGGTAATCGAAAAATCGTAAAGTAATACTGGTCTAGTATTACAAAAACATTTTGATGGGTTTTAAAGAAAACGGTGGGTCCTTTATATCAAGATTCGAAATTAGACTACAGTCTGTTGTTTGCAAAAGAGTAAATAATTTTTCGGATCGTATCGGAAACATTTTACGGTTTTATTTACGATAAGTCGATAACAAAATGTCATTTTCGAGCTTTTGACCTCTATCCACAGTTGAATTTATTATAGTAAGCTTTTAAAGCATTTAGCCTAGTATTTTTTTTAGAATAAAGGTGAATTCATGATGTAAAACTGTTCTCTTAATTCGCCGATCTGATGCCGGATTGTAAGGCAAGAAAGAATGAAAAGAGTATATAAATAGAGAGCATCGGAGCTCAATAGCAAAATGTCAACTAACGTAACTCAATATTACTTCAGCATGATGCAATACGATCGAACTGAACGCGTCCAGCCAAGATCTCGTTATATAAACATCTGTATATCATAACATGCTTTGACATTTCAAATCTTGGTTATCAAAACCACTGTAGTTGTCTATTTTAAAAACAGTGAATAACTTCCTGCTGACTACTCTTGTGGCCTCCTGCTTATAAAATTATTTAAATCCGGAATTAATGTCAGAAATACTCTGATATATAACCGCAAAGGTATGGCACACTTGTGCAAAAATAAATATCAGGTCCTTAGACAGGAATTTTTTATTTAATTTATCAAACGTCAGACTTTATTAACATTTTTATTTTTATGGACTGTGGGGTAACACAATATGAGCGCCTTTGAAAAACTCTTTTTCTTAGATTTCAGCTAGCCAACCCACAAATCTTTCAATCTTTCATGTACTGTATATGTAATAGCTAATGAAATTAATCTCTCCCATTGGCCTGATTTTATCATATTCTGAATCCAGTCATGCAAAGCCTTCATTTTCTTTATTACATCTGTCGTTTCCAGCATCGAATTGTTATTAGTCACTCAATTTATTCGTTTTTTATGAACTCGAAAGAAAACGGTGGGTCCTTTAGATCGCGGACTACAGTAATTGTTTCGTATCGGAAACATTTTAAATTTATAGTAAAAAGTAGTATTTTTTTAGAATATTAAGTAAAACTTGTAAGGCAAGAAAGAATAAGAGAAAATGAGAAGCAAAATGTTTTTCACTAGATCTGCTGTATATCGAATTTCAGTTATCAAAACCTTTTGAACAGTGAATAACGGCCACCGGAAATAGGTATGGTATCAGTATTTTTTATTTAATTTATCAAATTATTAACATTTTTTATTTTTATGGACTGTGGGTAAGGAGTACCTTTAGATTTCAGCTAGTGGTAAATATCATCGTAAGCCTATCATCCATTCTCTTCCATTGTGCCTTGCAGTAAATTTATGAAAGTTTATTACTTTAATTTTTCACTAACGCGAAAGTTTTATATTCGTCTTCGTTCAAGTATAGCCTATCATCCAATTGGACTTCGTAGCAGAAGCTATACAATAGTTGCCTCTGCTCAGCCCCTTTGTTATGGGCTTAATAACTACACTTTGCTTTTAAAAATGTTCATGGATCTCTCTCTCTCTCTCTCTCTCTCTCTCTCTCTCTCTCTCTCTCTCTCTCTCTCTCTCTCTCTGTGTGTGTGTGTGTGTGTGTGTCTGCTTAGTCAAGGCTAATGACACATTGGTTTCGGAAGTCTTAGCCCCTAGTTTGTGTAGTAAAAGCGAACTTTTCAAAGTCCGCCAACATTAAATGTTCGATTCTTGATATACTATATCTGATTTAGTTACTAATTATCGTACAGCCAAAAATGGACCCAACTTGATCAGGATGAGTAAATTTCCATATCAGTTTCCATATTTTTTGCTGTTTTCAAAGCTTACTTTCTTAATTTTGATGTGTAAACGTCAGATCTTAGACATTGCATCGAAATCTAATTTCATCGCCTGTAGAAGAAAGGTGGGCGTTTGTGCCTGGCTCGATGATCATCACAGTTTCAAGATGCTGATATAAAAACCGGTCGTTGAGACTGAAAGGTCCTTTGTCACATGCCTTTGTTCCACTAAAAGCAGCGCTCTAAGCACTGAATATGAAATTAGTTCCTTTAGTCTCCTCTCACCTAGCTGTCCAACTACTTGAACTTGGCATTCACCCAATTTTTATTTCTCATTCAAGAATTACTTTTTCTGGGGGGAGACCAAATTGTGTCTGGAAATTGATCATTCGTCTGGTTTAAGTATTGCACCAGCAGTGATACTGAAACAGGTAATTTTGATTGTTTTTGGTGAATGTTGCTCTGCGAGATATTACGGGGCCTCGACCGTCCGTTGACTAACCGTTTTGCTTTGCAAGTGGTAGATGTGGTAACTTGGTTAGTCCCCTATCCACGAAGTCGGGGTCTATTTTCTCTAAGCTTGCCCTGTGTACGTCTCTGTCTTTGTTCCTCCTTGTCGTTTATTGTGTTAGCGCTATTATGGATTTGCCAAACTTTGTAGTCATGTACACCATCGGGCATACATGTTTACGTAGGGAGCTCTGTAACGCTGGTTGGTTTTGAGTTCGCATATGACCTAGTGACTACATTGAAACATTTGAAGGGGAATCTAATGTTAATACTGTGATGCTTGTTTGTTTTCAGGCGCATTCTAATTACGCTATATATGAAATCTTAAATATATCTTTTAATATTTGCATCCTATTTTCTATAATATGGACACAGTTACGAAACATGTAAGCCAACCACAATTAATGTTTGTTTGGAAGCTTTCTCTCTCTGTCTTTCGTTTTTTTTCGTTGAAACTTTGTAAGGAACATTAAAATCAGTACTAATTTTCGTTGAAACTTTGTTAGGTACATTAAAATCAGTACTTCAAATACAAGTCACATTTAGTGAGAATGACGTCATAGGATATGAGGTTGCATAAGTTCAACAACGCTAAATCTCGTCTCACTGCGGTTTTGCTTAATCAGGGTTGGGTAGGGTGCAGACAGAAGTCTATTCCGCTAAGAGAACATTAAAAGTCAAGCTATAACCAGTTTGCCTTTTACAAATCACACTAAAAACCGCCATGTAAAAAACCGAGAGACAAAACCCGCCTCCTTTAACAATAACATTTACTGTCTAGTGAAGTTAGTTATTTTTACACTAGAATGTCAACGATCATAATAATACACAGACCAGAAAGTGTTTCATATGCAGTAAAAGTAGCAAATATAATGTATAGCACAGTATTACGTACTGAAACGCTATTTCGCAGAATTTCAATTATCAGATAATACGCACCAAAACAAACCGTTGATTTAATTGATACCAAATATTTCTTCAGTTGTTCAAGGACGGGACTATTCGTTCGAGCTGTTGAAACTAAAAAAAAACTAAATTTTGATAAATGGCAAGAATATCTGCAATCAACACTACTTCGTAACTGAATAGTTATGAATTTAGTGTTAGAGCAGTCTAAGATACTCTTGCGATTTGTTAAAACGAAGTTTTAAAAAGTTTCAATAGCTCGAAGGAATAGGCTAGTCCTTTAAATCAAAGGATTGTTTTGGTGCGTATTAGATAATGAAAATTATATGTGAAGCGTCTATTTATTACGTAACATTGTAATATACATTCTTTTGCTAGATGTTTTTTACTGCATTTGAAAAGTTTTCTGGTTTGCGTTTTTATATTATATGGCACTTGCCCCATTGACACATTCATTAGTTTATCAAAACAAACATTGTAATATAAAATTTTTTGCTAGATGTTTTTTACTGCATATAAAAGTTTTCTAGTTTGCTTATTTAAATTAAACAGGGGTTATATTACACACTTTAGTTTAACAAAACAAACAGGGGTTATATTAGACCTTTTTACTATAAAAGAATATAGGGGTTACATTAGACCTTTTTACTATAAAAGAATATAGTTTGTGGAATTAACAAACAGGGCTTTATTACATATTTACTATTAAAGGAACATAGAGAAGGTGGAATTAGACAAGACGCTGTTTTGTATGACTGTTTATAGCATGGACTTAATGTGAATTATCTGTTGATAGGCAGAAAGACTTGCCAACACCTTTTTCATTATAGGACCCTTCTTTTTAGTGCATCGATTCGAAGGTAACTGCGAACCCCCAGAAAGGTCAAACGAGGAGTATGTTCCGAGATGAAACTTTTCTCTCGAAGTATGTACTTCATGAGGACAATTAGTCCTCGTAACGATGAGGTGTTCTATATTTGGGAAGATCATGCAAGGATTACCTCCGTTTTGCTGCTCCTATTAACGACGTTATTTTTCTTTACAGGACCGTGGACCAAGAGGACTATAACCTTGCCGAGGACTCTGTGAGCAAGAGGATCGCCGGGAAATCATTAATCTGCTAGCCGGTAATCCAGGGCTGTTAAAGATTTCTGGACGCCTCAATTTTCATTCAAATGGATTTTTTTTTTTTTTTTTTTTTTTTTTTTTGCTGAAGCAGTGCAGAAAGTTGTGTCTTCCTCGGTGGTAGTTGGTAATTTTGTATACTTCTGATTGCCAACGTGGGAGAAACTTTACAGCGAACCAGAGGCAACAATCTACGAGGGCCATCCATATTTACACATGGATTGAATTACTAATTGGCCGCAGGAAGCAGTGTCCTCGGTAGTTGTTGGTAATTTTATACTTCTGATTGTCAACGTGGGAGAAACTTTACACTGGACCAGAGGCAACAATCTGCGAGGGCCATCCATATTACGCAGAGATTGTTTTTCTAATTATTGCTGTATGTTGTGAAATCTTAACCGGTCATCTTGGGGTTTAAGAACCACGACGGTTAAAATTCTTCAAGATTTCCTATGCTATACAACAGCAGCTTCTCGTTATTACTAGTAGCAGCTTCTCATTATTAATAGTAGTCAAATGTTTAGTAATAAAGTCTTGATCAAATGCCTCTTGTCTTTTAATCCCTTCCGAGAAAGTACTTTTCTTGTTGCATCCTTGATGCCTCTTCAAATAAATAAATGTGTGTGCTTGTAATCAACCAACCTAGGATGTCATTTTCTCCCAGGACAGGAGCTATTCGAGATCGTGCAGTAATTGCACGAAGTCTGTTCAAACTATTCTCGACCCTCACTGCTCCTCCACAATCGACCGGTGATGAACTCTTGTAACGTCTTTCTTCCCTCGGCTTCCTCACTATAACGTCTTTCTTCGGTGTAACGTCTTATTTGCCTCTGCTTCTTCACTTCAGCGTCTTTCTTCCCTCGACTTCATCACTATATCGTCTTTCTTCGCCTCTGCTTCTTCACTTCAGCGTCTTTCTTCCCTCGACTTCCTCACTATAACGTCTTTCTTCGGTGTAACGTCTTATTTGCCTCTGCTTCCTCACTGCAACGTCAGCGTCGTATTTGCTTCAGCTTCCTCACTATAACGTCTTTCTTGCCAAGGCTCCTCTCTACAATACCACCACCTGTACCAGCTAAGAACGTCTCTGCTCCAGTCCAACGATTTGCAAACAAGTACTGGAAATAGAATATACCAAAACGTGACTTTAATTTACGCTGCACAGTAGTTTCAAAACTCATACAAGCAAAATATTAAGACAATCATTTTAAATCAATAATTAGTTTAATTGGTATTTAACAGGCAAATATTAGGAATACTTAACAAATGTTTATGAAATGTTAAAGACATGCCTGGATATTTCCTTTTAAAGTTAGCTTACATCGGTAGACAATATGTTTTAAATTCATAAGCTAAGAATTTCACGATTGGCAAGAACAGACATTCATTAATATGGACGTAATCGATTAGAGGCAAGTTGCAACAGACACACCTTAAACAGGCCTTTACTTCAGGCGGTATCCACTCTTTCTAAACATACACAGAAACCGGCATTTTCACTTAATATCCCAGACGCCTGCACTCTATACTTGAAACAGAACGCGAGGTATCTGCTGAACAAGGCAGATAGCCCCTCGAATTAAAGTCGCTGACGATTCTTTATCAAATGGGAGTGACTAAGATCATTCATCCCTGAAAACGTCGTGGTCTTGTAAAAGAATTCTTCAGTATTTCCTAAACGAACTATTTCCTTTTCATCATTTCATTTTTAATAAGTAATTCTTTTTGTAACTGATCTCAGTGAGAATAGTTTTCATTCAACTTGAATTATTTGTTTCCACGCTCAAATTTCCTATCCCCAATTCAATAAGAATAATTTTCGTTCAACTACGCTAAGATCTCGTATCCCCCATAAACAAAAATGAAGAGGATTTTTGTATTGTAACTAAATTTAGCCTACAGTACTGACATGGAGACATGACGCAGCCACCTTTTGAGAAAAAAAAACCACCCTGGCCCCACTGTCCGAACACTGAATTCTGATGCTCAAAAAGAAACCCTTTGTTTTATGTTCTCTTGCAATTATATCAAAATACTCTCAAGGCCCTTTAATGAGGTTAGTGTTTCTGTATAAATATATTAAGTAATGTATTTATCTTTTGGCACCAAAGTTGAAGCAAGATTAGTTGACCCTGAATTGAAGTAGCCACTCTACAACAGGACACCTGTTAACTACGACTACTGAGCTAGTGCACTGTGGATGATATTAGAACAGGTTCTTAGTAAGCACTGGAAATTACTCTTGAATATTAACCACTACAGATCTCTACTCCTAAGAAGGAGACTATAGGTTATTAAGTATCTATTATAGCCGCAACATAACAGAACTATCTAATTCTTCATAAAGCAGAATGACATTTTTCTACCTGAAATGGTAACGAGCTATTACGTCTACATAGACTTGAACAGAAATCTCGGTAGCCGCGGGGATGGACTTTGGGTCATAATGTGGCTCTAAGGCTAATACTGTAAACCCCTCTCATCTCATTCTTACACATTCTTGTAATTACCTTTCAACCCGACATACAATGAACACTTATTATCCACCCCTTGGTAACCTTTCTTTATTGAGGTGCTTCTGAAAGTGGATGATTTAACTATGGGTGAACAGAGTGAAATTACACCTTATTTTTTCTGTGATATTTCAGAAGGAACAAAACGGGTTAGTGGGAATGTGACAATATATCTTAGTTAAAACACAAATAAATCAGACTTGGATTAACTTTGCAGGAGAAGGAATTTATTTATTACAGATTAAGTGAAATGAACAGACCTCGAGACTTGGAATCTGAAGGGTTGTTAAGTAACAAGGCACCTGAGGATAACCGTTCCGAAAATGCAGATTCACATTGAAAGATGATTCTTTATGATAAAGATAAGAAAACTCTATTGTAAGAAGAAAACAGGAATCACAGAACCTTCCGTTCAAAGCTCCAGAAAAAGTGAGAAAGATTGTTACATATTAGATAGCCTTCTTATTTACAGGTACTATTGTGTATTTCAGGGCCGTGTCTAATAGGTTTTTGTCGATAAAATCTTACCAAAGCATCGGATATGGATCGTATTTTGGAAATAGCTATTTGAAGCCACAGCCTATTTGCCAGAAATATGCAGTGGTGTCTAATGTGGATAATTAAGGCACTTATCAGAGTAAATCAAGGAAATTTAAAGGGAAACTTAGCTAAATTTAGTAAGCACCCAGAGAGAGGCTAGTTGTGACGTAAACTATGACATCAGATGTAATAGCAGGGTTCCCAGTAGTATGATAATGATCTTAGAAACACAAATATTTGACCCTCTTGTACAATAAGCAGTACCTTGAGTAGGATATGCGATAATTACCGAAATTCTAAGATAGTATATATAAATGGAATAAAAATAAACAATGTAAATGAAATAATCAAAATAACTAAAAATTGAAGGAATGAGTAACTTCAAATCCATATATAAGAATAAATAAATACATAAAATCGGGAATACATAGACTCACTGATAAACCACTCAACAGCCCTACAGCAACATTAGTGTCAATTTCAAGTAAACGAATCAAGCGTATAAAACAACAAAACTGACACTGAGGCAAACAAATAAGATAATGAAGGGGGAGTATTGCGCTATACCAAGCACTGTGGATTTATTAAGGAAGTTAAGGTTAGAACACTTGCGTAGTGTTACATTCATTTAGCAGGACTAAGCAGGTGCACGTGAACCGGAACTTTTGAGGAGACAATAAGAAGCAACAGAAACTCCAAGGCAACAATGGTTTTTACAGAGTGTGTTACTGTAAGATTTGGCGCACATTTCAAGTTAAAGGAAACGTGGATTGCGCCATGGAACTGTATTACACAATTAATATTCTCATTTGGTGCCCATTCCCTTATTGCACTCTACTTAGAAACTCATTGAAAAGATGAGAGAGTGAGTGAGTATGTAGGGTAGGTGTTTGAGTGCGTGAAACATAAAATTTCCATATACTGCTATTACTACTACTACTACCACCACCAACATCTGAGTCTTCATTCATAAAGTATATGGGCGGGGTGTCTAGTAAAGTACGTCAATGGTCTTCAGTAATGACGTTTTACTAGCCTCTATCTACAAGCCTGCTAGATTTGGCTAAGTCTCCCTTTAAATTTCTTTGATTTACTCTGATAAGTGCCTTAATTATCCACATTAGACATCACTTATTATTTTTGGCAATTAGGCTGTGGCTTCAAATAGCTATTTCCAAAATACGATCTATATCCGATGCTTTGGTAAGATGTTTATCGACGAAAATCAATTAGACACGGCCCTGAAATGCACAGTAGTAAAATATAAAACGCTGTATTCCTTCATCTCAGTCAAGTGTCAAAAGTGGCAAAACAACATACAGCCAGTTCCTTCACTCCATTAATATGACACACGTTACAGAAAAGCAATTATAAAAAAGTCAAACAGTTTTTCAAATACAGCCGTGTAAACTTGAAACAGCAAATTTTTTTTTCAGCAGTTGATAAATAATGACACTAACCAGCAAAATCTCGTCTTGACTATCTTCAAATAGCACACATGCTCATGAAAAAATGAAAAGCCACACACACACACACACACACACGTAGATGTCGTTTAAACCCTTTTTATATCGCACTATACAATTCTAAACGAGTCTATGACCCACCAGTAGCTGGTGCAAAACCGCCACCAGTTTGGGTTGTTTCGAGCGTGTCATTGAGAGCATATCATGGAACTCTTCAGCCAAAAATTGTAATTAAGTTTTCAAGATTAAAACACCCAGACCAGGCAGCCTTCTAGTAGGTAAGGGTTCCGAGGAATCACTGGGGAAAATATAAATGAAGAAAGCTCAGTGAAATGAGCACAACAAATGAGGGGACAACGGCAGGAAAAAATAAATGGTGATGCTGGTTGGTATAAATGTAGACAATATTATGTACAAGAGATATATACAGGAGCTGGAACTGAAGAGATATTTGTCAAAATATGGAATATACAAATTCTGGTGGAATTTATATGAGTGGGCAAGCTTGTCCAAGAAAATGGAAGATGTGATAGAAGAGGGACCAATGCATGAAAGAATAATGAAGATTAAAATCTTTGGAATGAAGTCGATGCATGTGCTCGGGTAACTCGCTGCAACCATGAAACCCGGGAGAGAAAAAGCAAGAACTTTATTAAAGGATTATCAGATGGAGTGAAAGAAAAACACCAAGAAAGAGAGAGAGAGAGAGAGGCCAGGAGTGGAAGGCAATTTAACTGGAGAACTGAAACTTTGTAAGTGGTTAAAGATAAGGAGTACACAAGGTATAGTCAGCACAACATACACCGCTAACAGCTGATCTTAAGTAAAAGATGCCAAAATTGAATAAAACCTTGGAAAAAAGCTATCAAGAAAAATGCCACTAAATTTATCACAAAAGAGTATACAGTCGACATGAGGACAGGGTATTTTGAGAGAGAGAGAGAGAGAGAGAGAGAGAGAGAGAGAGAGAGAGAGAGAGAGAGAGAGAGAGAGAGAGAGAGAGAGAATTTGGGGAATCGGGAAAAAATATATAAATGAGAGTATTCAAGCTCAGGTAGAAGACAGACTGAAAGTAGACAACAGTATATAGGGAGACGAGATATCAGGCTAAAAGGCAGATGGCAATGCCGAAAAGGAATTCCTCTTTACCAGAAGAAAAATGGACAAGAAAAGACAAAATCAGTGAAAAATTGAAAAGGCCGCAGCAGTATTTTGAAAGTCTCATAATGGAAGGAAATGAATAGAACTAGGGATATTGGTATGAAAAGGTTTATAGGGTCCCGGTGAACTTTTCAAACGGGAAACTAAATGGATAGTGCCAGAGAAGCGGAAAACGTGTACAACAATAATATGCACAAAAAATCTAGATGAAGGGCTGAGAAAAGCAGGTAAAATAATTTTCAGGTCGACTTCTTGCCGCTGGAGTCAACAACAGAGGCAGACTTTATAAATATGTAACAGCAGAGTAAGCACAACGGAAAGAATTAAAGGAACATTATACCGCATATTTGTGGACCTTGAGAAGACAGGTGAGAACCAAGATTCTATTAGGTGGGCTTCCCAGAAGCAAAACCCTTCCAAAAAGAATAACTGAGCCAGCTATGTTATTATACCATGACAAAAGCTAGAGGGGCCAGTGACAAGCATACCAGAAGAATTTAGGGTAGATGTTACAGTCCATAAAGGGTCAGCCCTGATCCCTTAATTGTTCATAATGGTAATTAGAGAAAGATACAAAAGGACCCTAAAAGCAGCTATATGCAGATGACCTAGTATTAACAGCAGAATGAGAGGAAGAACTAATAGAAAGGATCATAATACGGGCGAACAGAATGGAGAGGCGAGGACTAGTAATCAAAGCAAGCAAGAAGGATTTAGGTAACTGGAAAGGAAGCAAAAGAAAGGGTAACTTTATGAAAGTGGTCATGTAAATAGTACGGGAAAGGTTGAGGTTGCGGTTGGGGGTAGGCGGGTGGTTTGTTAGTTGAACTCAGTATACCAGATGATGTTATCAAGAGATGATTGCGATTTTAAAATGTGTTCCCAGGAGGAGATGGACGCAGACAACCATACTGCGATAGAAAAGCATGCCTTGAAACAGGTTAAAAATGTCTTACCTTTCCGACATACTGAACTGCAAAGCAGGTAAAAAGAAGGCAGCAAGGTGGATAGCAACAGCCTAGATAAAATGAAACTAGATTGCGAGGCTGCAGGTAAATCAAAATACCCCAACAGTAGACAGAGCAAGGAAGTAATTTGTGCATACGGGAAACACTGCAGCACATGCAGTAGGAATAAGGCCGCTGACAAAGACGGTGGAGATCTTAAAACTGTAAGCTTGCAATGCTAAGACCCTGCCAAAGTACAGTGGAAAGATTATAATGCAAATGAAAAGTGACGGAGGTACGTGATATCCAACATATGTTAGTCTCATAAAAGACGTGGATGGTCTGGACATGTGGTAAGAAGTTTTGGAGAATAGTGTCAGAAATTTAGTTTACATAGAAGTAGCAGGACGAAACCTTGTAGAAAGATCCAGGAAACCACGGCAAAAGGTCACTGGTCAGATATGAATTCGGCTGGGTAGTTCGCAGGTCAGAAAGGAAGAGAGAGAATTCATTTCATGTCTAACCCCTCAAGGAAAACGCAGACTCAAAACCTTTATTAATGATGATGAAGCTTTCCAGTCACTAATAATGAAGGCATTTTTTTTAATTGAAAAAGGATAGACGACCTTTGGTGGAGCCAAAAACAAAATTGATAAAAACAAATAGTTTTCTATCAGTATTTGCTCTAAAAATGTAACTAAGTAACTTTGTTCTAGATAAACTAGATGAATACTGAATATTTTGTAAAAAGTTTTTATCCCTTGGTTTTATTTATAAATTGCACGTATTAAATTACTGCATGAATAAATTACCATGGCAAACAGGGAATTGAGCTGCGTGTGAAAGAGATTTAATGAAAAACTTGGGTGGATGAGGCCGACATAGCTTAAGAAGCACTGCACCAGCAATTCCCTTTCTAATCACGCACCTGAGGGTACTTATCAAATTCTCTCTCTCTCTCGACTAAGTTTTCCCCGATATTTTGCACCGGTTTCTTTTACTAGGACTGTTTTCACATCGTCGTTAAGTATTTAAAGAGTACTTAAGAAATCTTTCAACCCGTTCTGGACGCAGAAACACTATCCTAGGGGGGTAGCGCATTTAGCGGACCTCACGCGGTACATTGTAGGCATTACAGTACTTAAGGTTCTTAGCAGCGTCCCTTCGGCCTCTAGTTGCAACCCCTTTCATTCCTTTTACGGTACCTCCTTTCATATTCTCTTTCTTCCATCTTACTTTCCAACCCTCTTAACAATTGAGTCATAGTGTAACTGCAAGGTTTTCCTCCTGGTACACCTTTCAAACTGTTTTACCATCAACTCCCGTTTCAGCGCTGACTGACCTCATAGGTCGCAGCTCCTAAATTCTATATTCTATTCTATATTCTATTCGGAAACACTATCTACATTATGATGTTAACCATAGTTTGCACTAAGAATATTCGCAAGGCCATCTTGATCATGTGACAAAGACTTGAGCCAGTACATATGATTTGCAGCAGATTTTTGGCCTTAAATTTCCTCATCTGCAATACACAATTATGGTTAGGTGAATATATCCCTCACTTAGTCGATGAAAACTTAATCAAAACTGGCCTATTTGCGATTCGGTACCCATAAAAATTTAAGGGATTCTTGGAGGCCACAACTACGAAAACGACATTATCAAAAATCGTTAATAACTAAAGAATCACCACGTCTATGTTTGCAAACTTTGATTTGTTAGTTCCATCTCGTAGCTAGAGAAAAAATTAGGTGATGGAGTTTCTCCTTAATTAGACACTAGAAATATTACTACTGTACTGAAATTAAATATCAGATTTAAGCAGCTTTCATCTCTCGTGCTCTTTACACAGGAACTGTACCATCAACAACCAGAAATACAACCACAGCCAAAGAGGAATCAAACCCATGATGCGGTAAGAACTATAACCACAATTTTCATATCAAGCGAAAGGTAAGGGGAAAGCTAAGAATAACTGCCTGCTATGAACACAACAAAATCTACGATAGGTATCAATCAAGACAAGTACTATGATCACTTACTAGGGCTAATTATTTTGTTGGGATCCAATTTTTTGTCGAAGGACGGGAACTTGTAGTAGTAGAATAGTAAATATCTTCCATGGATGTGAAGGAATATTGTCTCTCGGTCGAAGATCGGAGATCTGAAAATGAAAAGAATTTCTTAACATTCCTGTTACCATAGCTATAGTTTTACGCCTTAAACACGGATTTAATCTCTTTTGACGACAAACAAGCAGAAAAGACGTATTACGGCAAAACTTTTGAGGTTCTAACAGCACATCCTCCTCAGAGGACTGTGGAACGGTCTCCTAGAGGATATGGTGCAATTAGAACCTCAAAAGTTCAAGCGAAGATGCAATGTCTTACTATCTTAAATCAATTCACCTTGTACTCTTAATAATTTATTTACATTTTTATCCATTTATCAATTTGTTCACTTATCTTAGTTTTCTAATAACTGATCTCTTCTTATTTCCTATTATCTTCTGTAATTTCTTTTAAATGAACACCATAGTCTTTAGAAGCTTGAATTTCAAGTCAATGACTCCTGCAGGCCTGTCATAATAATAATAATAATAATAATAATAATAATAATAATAATAATAATAATAATAATAATAATAATAATAATAATACCAAAGTACACACTTGAACACTGTAAAGCTCAGCTCAACATTCAAATATTCATGAAAATGCTTTACTGTACTCGGGACGGAAAAAGAATCCCTTGTGAACACAGAATAATCCAGTATTCTGCTGTCTTAAATCAAGGAACAAAAATGTGCAGAATTTAGGAAACAAGTCAAAGATAATTTGATAAATTCCAAGCTCACACTATCTTCAACCACAATTGAAGATTTTCTTTTTAATTAGTGTTAAGGAACTGATGGCATTTGAGCAACTAAAGCAAAATGGAATTACAGACTGGTGGGATTTAAGCAACTAAAACAAGCTAATTTTTCTCGGTGGGCAAGAAAAATTAGTTAGGTATAGGGTCGTTCACCCAGGGGAACGTTAATAGCAATCTGGTCCAAATTATTGATGCGACAGGATACCCTTGTATTGAGTTGCACTGCCACACTGTCAAAGCTGGAATATTGTTTAAAGTGTGCAATGACTCATCAGTCTATCAAAACTAATGTCCAAAACATTTGGAACATTTGTTGTCCTTCATACGGCCAGAGAATGGAGTCAACGCAACTCTCACTTGATATTAGAACATCTGAAAAGCGCGGTCAACCTAAAGAGAAGTACAGAAGCGTTCAAAGATGAAAACGAATCAGTCCCAAGACCTGTTACATATAAAAGGAAGCCAGACGTGGGTGGAGATCAACAATCAACAGGAACACACACACACACATTCATAGAACATTTCTGTCACAAGATCTTAAGGACATGAACACCCGTGACAAGCCTCACAGCAGGTTGGTGAGAGTAACCATTCTTTGTAATCTTCTAAAACTGTTAAAGAAAAAATACTTTTGAAGTGAATCTCTTACACTGCTGTCTAAAAAAGGAAGGTAGATAGAGTAATCCTTAATCAATGATTACACAACCTCGGAGAACATTGATTAAATGACTTTTATTTGAATCATCCCATTAAAAACGCTGTATACGCATTCAAGTATATTGGAAGACGTCAGCAACATGCTGGGGGGAAAATAAGGGGGCTGCATTGATAGCGACAACGTGAACACACCCTCCCAGGGACAATCCCCCTTCAAACAATACAAAGCTCCCCATCCTGCACAACATCAATGCACACAACACCTACTTGGGACCGAATAAAAACCGAATAAAAAAATAAACTTATAAGACGCAACTGCGCACACATGAAAGACGTTCCAAAAGAACATCTGACGTCATTTTTGTAAACAATACTCTGGCAGTGGCATCTGAACCACAGGACAAAAAAATTCTAAACGTTAGAGCACCTAAGGTTATCTCGACCCAGATTAATTTTAGGACCAACCAAAGTTGATGGGATTAACATTACATGGCGAAAGGTAGGGAAATGAGCTCTATAACCACCCAAGAAAACTACCATTTTTCAAGATGTTAACGATGAGTACTGATACGTAGAAACCTTCGCAGAACACCGAGTACGATCATGGGAGCCTAATGGAATAACATTTACAAAGGAAGCACGACGGAAGAATTGGAAAACAGTGATAAAGATATTATCGAAACATAGTTCAAAGCATTCACAACAGGTCAAACACGAAGAAATAATCGACCGAAAGAAGTATTTTCCTGGCGATGCCTGGAAAAGACAATAACTTATGAAATGACACCACCAGAATACTTAAATATGTCGATCTTGAATATTTGGAAATAAACAGCGTATTGGAGCTTAAGTTAGTGAGAGTAAGACATTATTCTACCCTCGTTATTGCCTTCGTTCGAAGGAAATAAAAGTTGAATTGCCACATTAACAAGAGTTTCAAAAGAGAGGAATTATGTGATAATGAAAGTATTCAACTGGAAGCATCAGAAAATAGACAAAGGAAATTAAAGTCCAAGTACGGGGCAATGGGACAAAGTAGTAAAGGTTACATTTGAAGTAAATATTGATCCCCAAATACCCAGTGGAACCTTAAAAAAAATTGGGCTGAAGTATATCGAAGTCAAAACATATGGAAAGTCATCAGCAATATGTCAAAATGGCTTACAATGAGTGAAATGGCTTAATAATGGGGAGAAATGGTATTATAATGTGCCACAAAATGGTTTAATGTGCCTGAAATTAACTAATGTAGGCATCATAATAAACCAATAATATCTTGGCCCAAAAATACCAAAGAATGGAAGCGGGAAATCAAAAGGTAAACTATAAACAATTTAGGCAAGCAACAACTCGAGAATGTAATTATTCACGTAACCGAATATATCGTGTGGGGAATTTTGTCTACTCTTCAAAAATGTTTACCTAAATAAAAGAGGAAAGTGGACAAGGGATACAATTACACCTCCCAGTCCACTTTCTGCCACCTTCTTTGGATGTGGAGGACGGTTTCGTAGTTTTTAAAAGGAAATCGTCCCAAATCTTACTGTGAGATTTACTATTTAGATGGACAAATCTTGACAGGATGCACGTTATTAATGTTATTTTGATTTATTTGATGGCACCAACACAGATTTGCAGGCGAACGATTTCAGAGTTTGAGTTTTTTGGTCTACAAGGTGGTGGCAAAATTTTTTTTTTTTTTTTTTTTTTTAGTATGGAATAGCCTTTATAACCATATCGGGTAACGAGTGAAGTGACCAGCGTTCGCAGGAAAACTATCAATTATTGGTTTTATTATTCAGTGATAGTCGCATTCATTTCGCCATTCAGCAGAAAATTCCAGTTGGGCAAATCAATTTCTGCTTCGAAAAGTTGTACAAATGAGTCCTTTTTAGAACAGGCAGATATAATTAACAATAGCAATGAATAAAATGAAAAAGTAATTACGTTGTTACTGAAATAGCTTCCTGGAATATTATTAATTTATGCCACATTCGGTTAATTTGGTACATTACGGTAATAAGGCTAAAAAAATGTTAATTAAATCCTCTGGAGCCTTCTGTGTGAGCGGGACTATTATTTTACTTTAATACAACTCGATACAGGAGATTTTATGCTGTACTCTTAAGTCTCCTTAATATGCTTACTACGAAAATTATAGTGAATTCAAATGAAAATTTACTGTTACCGAGATATATACCGTCTTTTGTTAGTTTTACCACTCATTCCAACGGTTCTAATACTAAAAACGGAGCTCTTGGAAGCGGTTGTGGGATTAAACGGTAAAAGTTTACAGGAGCAGTTACACTTTCAAGCAATCTCGAGAGGTGGACCACATCAGATGAAACGGGACACTAACTTTCTCATGAAATCCGATAAATTTTCGATGGGAAAAATTGTATATTCCCGTATCTACAAGATCCTGGGTGCCAAACCAAAAATGCCAGTATGCCATTGGCCCTTCACTGCGAAGGATAGGAGCTATGTTCCATTGCACTTCAAAATACAAGGTTTCTAACACAAAAACAAATGACTATCTTGTTAGTGAAAGATCCGTCAACCTGTTATTTGGCTTTTAAATCTAGAGATACTAAGGATTTGTTCTTCTTACAGATGCAGCCACTAAACAAATGCTTCGACATGATTGTAATGTGACAAAAGCCAGCTGGCACTTCAGATAGGGATATTTCAGAATACCCAAGGAAATCATTATTAACCAGGTCGTCATATGTGCAGTTTAAGCTTTTATTCACACCGCACAGGTATGATTGACTAGTGGATTTCGTCGCTCGTGACCTAAACGTCTGGAACAACAATAGTTAACTTCACTATTAGTACAGCCCTGATGATCAAGTGAATAATGGTAGCCATATCATAACACAATGGGTCCAACTTGACATACTAAATGAAGGCCAACTAGAGGCTCTCCAAAAAATTGAGATGGAAACCGTCGGTCTTCACCATACTACCTAAGTCATTCTGATCGTCCTCTTTATTGAAATATTAATCCCTAAATCACTCTGATATTTCAATAAAACGTACTACCTCTAATCACTCGGATCTCTCTCTTCCAAGGAAAATTATTAGCATCCCCAGCAGCCGAAAATCTAATATCCCTTGTTGTAAACGACTGACATTTTTTCTCCAACCATCTTTCAACTAAATGCCTTCATATCTTCTAGTTCTAGAAGATAAACCAACTATTGCTTAGCGTATGCACCGAAATAAAACTTACCTTTACCCAACTGCTTCTTGGTATTGTGAAAAATAACACAGATCGCCACAATGCTGCCGGCAAACAAACGTCAGGATTTCTCCCTTTTTGCTCCGACGGTTTTCTCCCAAATGACTGCTTTTACCTTCAGTTGCCCTCGGACCAATCACAAGCGTCCATGTCATTCCTTTTAAGCGAAGGAGGAGAAACCGACACCTGATTGGCTGTGAAGCACCACACTATTTCCATATTGCTTTAAGTCACTGAGTAACGCCTTAAGATAGAAAGTTGTAAACAAATACACCTGAGCTTTAAAAATACGTAAATGGTGTAGATTGGTATAATTTTGGAAATATATAATTTATCTTTTTTATCGCAGACAGGAATGTATGTGAAACTTTATTTTCACAAACAAATATTCTCTGAATTTACGTCAGGTATTTCCAAGTCTTCCAACAAATTAAGTCTTGGAATTAAGTAGTACTTATAGCAAGGATGTTAAGGCATTCTCTCTCTCTCTCTCATCATCATCATTTTTTATTTTTGGAGGCCCTCCCCTCTGCCCTTAATAAGTATACCAGGGACTTTTTATTTGTGAGAAAGTTTATATTTTCTTGAATACCCTGCTTTCCGCTCAGTGAGTTACTGTCTTGGCCTTGATAAGCCATTCAACTTCTTAAATGTCTCTGAATTGAGTCTTCCCACCTTCTTATCATTTGGGGCAACTTACCGAATGGCATTCTGGGTCTGCGTTTCCCATACCTCAATCGATATTCAGCCATGCTCCTGAGAGCAGAGATACCTCAGGGATGCACCTCTACGTAGTTTTGTATATTTCTCTCGTGTTCTCTATCTTCTTAGATGTCAAAACTACATCTGATCATGTATTCAACACTAGCTTTATTAGTAGGTAGCCAGTGATGCTCAGTAAAGATGGGCTGTACACTATCTCAAGAAGAGGGTGGCGGGAGGCAGTTACTAATGTGACTAATGAACACAGACCAGAAGTTAGTGACTCCTTTCACTTGCATCTCTTGTTATAAATGAACAGCCAACATTTTCTGCTATTATATTAAGACACTCAACGATTCGAAATTTTCCTCTGCCTGAGGGCCATGCCAGCTGGGCACATGCGCTATCAAATATGAAATTAAAATAAAATACGACAGTAACGAACAATAGGCGAGGCATTTCAGCCACTGCTTAGGAATTGTAAGTCAATAAAGCATAAAACAAGAAAAATATTAACTTTTTTTTTTTTTTTTTGAAGAAGGATAAATTTGTCTGCATATATTCGACAAACTTTTCACATTAATTTGCTAGAAACTCTTCGTTCCGAGTACCGAGTGGAAATGTACTGAAATTTATATAAGATTCTTCCAACCGATGATTTATACATTTTAGGCCGAAGGCCAACCGCTGGAACCTATGAGGTCATAAAGCGCTGAAAGGGAAATTGAGAGTAAAAGTTACAAAGGTGTAACAGGAGGAAAACCTTGCAGTTGCACTATGAAACAATTGTTAGAAGAGGGTAGAAAGTAGGATGGAAAAAAAGAACATGAATGGAGGTACAGTAAAATGGATGAAAGGGGTTGCAGCAAGGGGCCAAAAGGACGTTGCAAAGAACCTTAAGTAATGCCTACAGTGCACCTCACGCGAGGTGCACTGATTGCACTGACCCCCTACGGGATCATCCCACCGAGACATTGGGGTGAAAAGATTTTTTTTTTTTTGCTCAATTCACCGCACCAAAATAAAAAAAACCTTCTGTTATTTGGATAATACTTCATACAAAGGCTCATGTGGAATACGAACAGTTCACTGAAAACAAAAAAAACTCTTATCAACTATCATTAGTGAATACGGTGCTCAGCTTTTCTCGATTGGTGTTTAACGAAGATCCCCACTGGTGAAGCTAATTCATTGACAATTACCGCCTTTCTGCCACATATTAATGTTCTTGTCCTTAACTTGTACTATAGGTCAAAATGTCGTGGCGGGTGAGAGGACGGTTTTCCCGGACTATATCGTTCGCAGTTGATCCTTTGTTAAGGAAACTGCCTCCTTAAACCTAAAATCTCAGCGGTAAAGGCGGATTAAGCACACAGAGGAGTGGCTCCGTAATTATCCCGGATTTTTTTTTCATTTCTTCTAAATGTGACCTTGAGTATCCTTTGCGTTTGTGTGTTTGTGTGCGCATATAGACCGATGCCAAATCAAATATTCCCAATCATGTTGTAATATATGAAGGTAGCATGTTATACAACGTTATAATTGGTTTCTGATTCATTTTGCCGATTATTTCCACTTGTATAATTTATGTATATTTATGCTGCTGGCTCTCTCTCATATGCGTACAGTAAAAGAAATTCACACACACACACACACACACACACACACACACACACACACACACACCATATATATATATATATATATATATATATATATATATATATATATATATATATATATATATATATATATATATATATATATATAAGCTTCTGAGCTTGGAATTTGCAAATATATATAGTTAAATTAACACAAAACTGTATATATAAATTAAGTGTGGACGTTCAGTAGGCCTATGGAAATACAGAGGCTTGGAAGAATAGAAAGCTTTTTCAGAGGAAAGTCGAGTCAATAGGATCGCCCAGAAGTATATGGCTCTCAGGACAATAACGGACCCACGAATTAAAAAGGGTAACAGGACTTTTTAGGGCATTTGCATCGTGGGGACAACGATTTAAAAAAAACCGATAGGTCTTATCAACGTATATCTAAAATGCAAATGAAGTCTTTGAAAATTGGTTCAAATCCCAGCTACTCCCGAACATCCCTCCTTCATCAGTCATCGTCATTTCTACCATTCTGTTGCTATGACAAGCCACCGACGGCTGATAAAAAAATGCAATTGGCTAACGAAGATGACCCATGCGGAAGAGTTGCTGCAATTGGTGAAGATTCATTCTGCACGAACAGAAAAAGAAATTCATTGACAATTGCCAATATAACCCCATAGAACTGATTTCTGCAGAGAAATAATTTTAAAATGGCGGATTTAAGACCGTTACAAGAAGCCATTCAAAATGTTAATAAAGTTCTTGATTCTGAAGGAGATGATTATGTGGAGCACTTAATGGACTTGTATCCTAAGAACATTGTTCCATCAACTCGAGTTATTCAGTAATGCAGAAAAAAATTGTATATTACAAAGATATGAAATAAGCCCTAAGAATTACAATAAAAGACAACAATTCTTTGACATTATGAATTTTAACATTGTTTTAAAATACGTGGTTTCAGTGCAATGTCGTACTTACATTTAAGATGCAATTCAAAGGAAAAAAAGAAGTGGGGTGGGAAGAGGGATTGGTCTCGCGCCATCCAGTAGAGAACTTATCCGGCTTTACTATAAGCTGATGAGATTTTTACTGTGTCTACAAGGGAAAAGTCCTAAACTTTAGATTCAAATACGAAGCATTCTGACCAGACCTCTTGTCACCCGCCACGACATTTTGTTTACCTATAAGAACGTCCCATCGACTCGATTTAATTGTTTGCTGTGAATAGTCCTCTGTTCCGTGTAGCCCTTTTTGTGGGCTAGGTGCATCTATTGCAGGAATTAATAAGGCTGTGCATCCCCTGGGATGCGGCAGGAACAGATTGACTGATCGCTGCTTACTTCGAAATGCTATGGCACCCACCAAAATTCTGGACGAAACACATACACAATACTTATAGGGAAGCAAAGCCGTTATATGAAACATTAGGTAATTTAAACTGTAATTGGCTCACTAATGACGATTAATGGATCGGGGAAGAGATAATAAAACAGGAACTCGCACAAAACAAAAGCAACGAAGGTTCAGAGTTGCAGAGGCTAAGAACTAAACATGATCAAAGATAGGTTTCAAACCGAACAGGGCGCCAACACCCAAAAACGTCAAGAAAATGCTGTAACATAACGCTAAATTCTTCCTAGTTCAGCACGAAAAAATCTTTATACATAGCCTTATAAGGACAGAAACTGCCCCCTTACAGTTCAAGAAAGTTTGCTTCCTTAAACGATACTGAAGATAGTCGAACCGAACAATCATCATAGAATAACATCGTCAGTAAAAGCCCCACAGGAACACACAATCTTCCTAATGGCCGTGAAATACGTGGGAAATCAGTCTTATTGCATCATATAGAAAATACTATTCCCTGATCGATATTATCATCATCATCATTACAAACCAAGCTGAAGCTCTAACTGGAGAGAGTAGAATGGTCCAAGCCCAAGATTCTCAATAGAGGAAGCAGCCCATTACAGAAACGGGAACTGAGAAGTTTATTTACTGTGGCAGACAAAGAGAAAAAACAATAAAATAGGTAAGTAATAAGATAACAAATAAATAACAAATGCTGTAATGTAATAAAGTAAAATAAAAACAGTAAATAAATACACCACGAAGTGTGAATCACAAAAGCCTGCTCAACAAAAAATAATTTGCACAATGTGGATCTTCCTTAAGTTCCAAAGATTCAACTGAAAGGCTGAGATGATCATTCCACAATTTGGTCTTAACAGTATAAAACTTAGAAAACCGTGTGGAAATGAACCTCACAGAACGTACCAATCTTATATATAAATTGTTCGAAACACACGAGATGAAGTCTACATTCAATGGAGACAGCAAGGACACTCTCCCCCTACCTCCACAGTCCGACCCCTAGAGGTACAGGGGGAATGTGCATGTACAGTACGGATGTTCCGCCAGTGCCACACTCAAATAAAAATTCCAAGATGTTCAGTCAAAAATGTGGAAAGGGATCGTTAAAATGGCAAATTGGAGCCTTTCCCAAATTTTTAAATTTGTAGCGACCCACAGGATAAAATGCAAAAACAAAAAGGCCTTGTATACGCATTTGCACGTTTCATCAGGGACATATTCACATCAGAAATTACAAAAAAGGTAAAATATACGACCCCAGCTTCATGAAAGGCATACGTAAAGCTGACAAGAAAAGAGTGAACGGGCAAATAAATACAGAATTACCACAACATAAAGCCTCTTTCATCTGATGGGTTCCATAAGTCTCGGGAATACTACTTTTCACATTCCCAGGCATAAAAATTCAACTGGGAGGTTTTAGCACAATGCTAGATGAATTTAACAACAGCAAAGTAGCCTTTCACAGAGTATATTGAGTTTTTGACAAAAATCTTACAGTTGATAGATCTAGATGCAGGATATAAAATAGCATATAATGTCTTTAAGCATAACCTAAACACAAAAACTGAGTTTTAAAACCAGAATTGCGCATTGCACCCCTAGTTCTGGCTAAGAAATCCTTCTACAAATGAAGTGACAATTTTGACAACATCAATTAATTACTTTAAAGCAGCAGGTGCACAAGTAATATAACATTTCCATTTACACAAAGGGCCTAAATCATTAGGTTTCGTCCCTCCTCACAAAGTGTGAGTGCCTATCTGCCAGGCCCTAGGGCCACATGGTCCTGTGATCTTTGGGGAAATGTGTATGGGGGCTCACAGCCTCATCCAAAAAGCTGTATTAGAAGGTATTTCAAAAGGATTTTAGGAAGGCCAAATGATTACTGACTCCGTTCTCAAAACACTTGTTCAGTGCATACGACGGTGGCTGGTAGACTGATTCAGCCTCACGTAGCAGGTTTCATTGTGTGAGTGATTGTAAGCTGTCAAGTACCCAGACCAAACGGGACGCAATAATTAATGAATCATATACAGGCTGTGAGGTCAAAGAAGACAAAACTGGGTACAGATTGATTTTTTACCTGGGCATAAGGTACACATAGCAGCGTGCGGACGGAAACGTGGTGACCGACCCCAGGTCCCCGTGACCCGCACGCTGAGTGAGAGCAATTTGTGTGTTAACAGTCAATCACATAATAATAACAAGGGACATAATGTACACACAGTGATAAAATATATACTGGCGAAAAGGCCAGGAGATTCTACATACCAGTATATACATGAGATTCTTGCTGCGTTGATAGATGCGATACATGATCGTAATTAATGGGTAAAGAAGACGTCTTTACAAGTGCCTGAAATGCCGTCGTGGTTGAGGGAAGTCTCCGATGCCTGATTCCGTGTGCCTTGTGATCTTACTTGTCTGGTACGGTATGCAGTTCTTCACCCATTCTCGTATACCCTTCCTGATCCTGTGCCACACGAATTTCTCTGTCATCAAACGCGTTGTTGTTCGTCCTGATGGATGGGACAGCCCGTGGATGATGTTAAGCGCCTGCTTTCTTCATGACGCTGGTATCAGGGGGCGTGGGAGGCCTGTGCTCGTGTCGCAGACAAGTGTTGATCCGGATTCACCTATTGGCACGTCTTCCCACTTCAGTGTGGCAAGCTGCCGTTTCCAGGTCCGCGGCCTGTTCCTTCGCCAGGTCTTCGTAGTCTATACCCAGGTGGACTGAATTTATTTTGATCCCTGATAGGGCGTCAGCTACTGGGTTCGTCTTGCCGGGGACATAACTGATGGTGCATCCGAATTCGAAGATAGCAGCCAGGTGCCGTTGCTGTCTTGCCGACCATGCCTCTCCTGCCTTCGTGAACGCATGTACCAATGGCTTGTGGTCTGTCAGGTTGGTGAATGGGCTGCTGTCCAAGACATACTTGAAGTGCTGCATGGCTTGGTAGTTGTTTCAGATTTAGCTGGCCTTGTGCCAGCACGGGCTCTTGCTCCTAGAGCAGCCCGTAACGGCTTGGTAGATTGCCAGCGGTTCCCTGTCGAATGCACTGTAGCGGGTCTCCAATGGCTTTAACGTGTGGCTAAAAAATGCAAGGGGACGGGAGGAGCCGTCTACTATCTGCTCCAGCACAGCTCCACAAGCGACGTTGCTGGCGTCGGTGGTAAGTCTCAGGGGGGCGGTGGGGTCTTGTTAAGGTGGTGGCTTTGGAGAGGGCTGCCTTCGTCTGTTCGAACGGCTTTTGCTGCGGGACTTCCCAAGTTAGTGCTTTTGGCTTCCCCTTCAGCACTCCGGTTAGGGGATACATGATGCGGGAGATGTCCGGCACGAATCGTCGGTAGTAGTTGACCATGCCGAGGAACTCCTGCAGGGACTTAATCATTTTTGGTGTTGGAAAATCCTTCACTGCATCCACCTTGGAGAGACCTCATGTCCCAGGAAGTCTACCTTCTCCACTCCGAAGGTACATATGTCGAATCTGATGACCAATCCGTTCTCCTGAAGGCGTTTCAGCACAGCCTGGACGTGACCCAGGTGCTCCTCCAGGTACCTGGAGAAGATCAGGATGCCATCCACGTAGCAGACGCAGAAAGGCAGGTCTCCCAAGATGCTGATGCCGTCCATGTAGCAGACACAGAAAGGTAGGTCCCCCAAGATGCTGTCCATCAGGCGTTAGAATGTAGCCCTGGTGTTCCTGAGGCCGAAGGTGGGAGGAGAAGGTATATGTCCCGAAAAGGTGTGATGATGGCTGTCTTCGGAATGTCGTCGAGATGTACTGGCACCTGAAAATAGGACTTGAGCAAATCCATTTTTGTGAATATCTTGGCCCCATGCAGGGCTCCTGTTAGGTCCTGCATGTTTGGCAGGGGATAGTAGTCTGGTGTTGTCACTAGGTTCAGCCAACGATAGTCCCCACAGGGCCTCCAGTACTTCACCATGTGGAGAGGGAACACCCATGTACTCGATGCCTTTTTGCAGATGCCCATCCTTTCCATCTTGGCGAATGCCCGTTTAGCATCCTGGAGTTTCTTGGGCGGCAGGCAGCAGAATTTGGCATGTGTTGGTGGGCCTGTGGTGTTGATGTGGTGATGGATTCCATGCTTGGCCTGGGTACCTGGCACCTGACGCAGTTCTGGCTTGAAGACGTCTGGGAATTGGTGCAGGAGGGTGCTGTATTTGTTCGATGAGATGGAGCATATGGCGGGCATTCCCAGTCCGGCGGAGAGTGGTCGGGAGCAGCAAGTTCTGGTATCCAGCAGGTGTTTTCAGCCGATGTTTACCAGCAGTCCGTGTTGTGCGAGGAAATCAGCGCCTAATAAGGGAAACTTGATATCAGCGATGATGAAGGGCCATTCATAGTTATGGCCCAGGATGGATATTCTGTGGGTTCAAGTTTCGTAGCAGTGGATGGGGCTTCCATTTGCGGCTGCAGTGCCGGATGTGCGGTCGTGGTCCTCCCTGACGGCGGAAATACCAACTGCATAGCCCCCGTGTCTATCAGCATCCGTCGTCCTGATGTGGCGTCGTGGATGAAGAATCCTACTGGCTGGGACTCTCTAAGGTTTGTGGCCACTGCTGCTATGGGTGGCTGCCTTTCTAGTTTTTTGTGAAAGAACAGGGGGCTCTGCAATTTTTGGCATCCTTTCCGAACCTCTGATGGAAGTAATACCTGGCTGGATTTGTCCTTGTCCTCTGCTGCTGCGGCAGTGCCTTCTTCCTGTATACTGTGTTTGTGTCCCCCTCTTCGGCCTCTTCTGCTACCAGGCTGCAGGTGATGCGGAGTGCTTGGAGGCCTTGGTGGCTTCGTGGAGTTTGTGCACGAGACTCACCAATTCGTCCATCGAGAGCGCATCTGCTTCCATGATTTGTGCCCTCACCTACTGCGGAAGACACTGAAGGAATATTTCCTGCAACAAGCTGATCTCCCTCCTCCGTCCGTCTGAGTCTAAGCCCGGCAGCATCAGGAGACTTCATAGTTCGTCCCAGGCATCCCTGGGTGATGCGTCCCCTCAGGGGCTGGTTCATCAGGTCAAGGGCGTGTTGGGCTCTCTCTGGGACAGGCATGGAGTACGTGTCAATGAGTTTCTTTCGTAGGTCATCGTACTTGACTTCGCCCGGCTGCTAGTCCAACCATAGGGTAATTCTGTTGAAAACCTCCTCTGGCAGTCTTGTCATGGTGACGTCTGCTTTGGTTTCCTCGTCCGTGATTTTAGCTACACGGAAATGGATGTCTGCCCGCAGGAACCAGGATGCTGTATTTTGCCGTGAGAACGGTGGCAGTTTCATCGCCTGGGTTATTGCTGCCTTTGAAGGCGAGAGGGGGATGCAGAGGATCTGTGTGTCCTCGGAACGACTTTCTACCTCAGTGTCTGACATTTTGACTCATACCAAAACGCGAAATAAGCGCCGTATTTAGTCTGCTGATGGTATTTGGGGCTCATCAGAAATCAAAACTATATGCCATGTGGTTCCGTTAACGACTTCTGAATACAGTTGACGTGAATCATAAATGGCAGGGCCAAACCATTCGAGAACGCCAGAACTTACCTGAAGAAGGTAAGCCGTAATTAGCCCGTTAGTGGCGTGGGTGTTCTCTGAGGAAGGAGCTTTCAGAGGTCTAGACTTTGTCTCCATATGGTTCCGTTAAAGGCTCTCTGAAGGTAAAGCAGCCGTAGTGAGTCCATTAATGGCGAAGCCAAAACTGCTGTGTTTACCATCGCTCCTTGGGTCACCAGTTGTGAGGTCAAAGAAGACAGAACTGGGTACTGACTGATTTATTACCTGGGCATAGGGTACACATAGCAGTGTGTGGACGGAAACGTGGTGCCCGAACCCAGCTCTCCGTGACTCGCATGCTGAGTGAGAGCAATTTGTGTTTGTTAATAGTCATCAAATAACAATAACAAAGGACATAATGCACATATAGTGATAAAATATATATTGGCAAAAAGGCCAGGAGATTCTAACTGTACATACAAATATATACACGAGATTCTTGCTGTGTTGATAGATGCAATACATGATCGTAATTAATGAGTAAAGAAGACCTCTTTACAAGGCCTTGAATATGAACTGAATAAGACCAGTCATTCATCAGATACACTGATCACAGATTGTTTTTCTTTACGCTCAGAGATACCTTACCCAAATCTTGGTGCCAGAAGCTCTTACATTCATCTACATTAATAACTTCAACACGATTCTTGGTCCTCTTCAGTGGCTACTTATTTTTATGTTACATTTTTCAAAGACCAAATTCCTCTGTATAGAGACATCAGGACTGCAATATCAGGCTACACTGCTTTATGATCAACACGCTGTGGAATATAACCAATCCGAATATTTCACAGCACTTTAGTATGGGCCCATCTGATTGACATGTGCAAAAGATTGGAACTGGAATACTGTATAAAATTTAGGCCAAAGGCCAAGCACTGAGACCTATGATGTCACTCAAAGCTGCAAATCATGTTGAAACAATTGTTAGGAGAGATTGGAAAGTAAGGTGGAAGAAAGAGAATATGAATAAAGGTATAGTAAAAGGAATGAAAGGGGTTGCAGCTAAGGACCAAAGGGACGTTGCAAAGAACCATAAGTAATGCCTGCAGTGCACTGCCTGACGTAAACTGATGGCACTATCCCCCATTTGAAGGTCATTCGTAAAAGATAAACACATACCAGATTTCTATGGCGTGGGACCAGAAAAGAACCAACTGTAACTTTAAGTAATTTGACAGTGTAGCTGAAAACCCTTTCAAGAGCTTGCAGCCTAATCGCAGAAGAATCCATGCTAACCCCTTCAAACATAGGTGAAAACAGGAGAGGGGACAAACAAAACGCATGACCACTTCCAGGGATTACTTTGCTTGAATGATTATATATTGCCGTTTAAGCAGTATTCTAAAATACATATTCTTGAATACATGTGTTTTAATTTTTAGTGGAAGTACATCTGTATTTGATCTCCTATAAAGGAAATTCATGTTAGTCTATCTAGCACTTATAGTCATGATTTCTCTCTCTCTCTTGAACTGTGGATATCAGCTGATAAAAATACGATTGGGCACGTTATTTATTAGAGAGAGAGAAATTACAGAAGTTTTGACAAGCAACCTGGAAAAAATATAACTGAAAATGGGAGAACCTCAGCAAGGTAATTCTTATCCAAATGCGGTGAAATATTCCAGTGATATTCAGATGATTTAGTCAAAGATCTAGGGCATCAACATCAATGTTATCCTTTTACCTAAAATATAAGGGCTACTATCAGTACATTGACACTTATCCCTACAAAGTTGATGTAGCCTCTGACCATTTTCTCCCGTCAAATGTGAGATTAAAAGTGCAAACGTTCATGTCACTTCTTCAACTCTTATTCATGGGGACAGACTTGTTTTGTTGAGGTTGGGGAGTTGGGTGTGGGAGGGGGATGGCTGTTGACAATACTTTCATTTTGGCACAATAAGAGTATGAGATTTTAGTGAAATCTCATATCACAGCTAATAAGAAACGTCGTAAAACTAATTATCATTCCCGTAGTTGAAATGATGATATAGTACATACACTATTTTTATCTGAAAATTTTTATATTTGTTTGTTGTTTAAAAGTTTTGATATTTAGCACAAGCCAAAGAAAATATTTACCTATAATGTACTTATTGCAGATGTCCTTATGTGGGTATCTGGCACATGCTGGTATAAGGGGACCTGTATGTGTGGATATGGAACAGTGTGTGTTATGTAGGAGTGCGTAGATATATAGTGGGTCACTAGTGAGTATGAGGGCACGTGTAAGTAATTATGTGGCTATATGAAAATGTGTCTGATATACACTGTATGTGGATATGTGGTGTGAAAGTGTGGATGTGTGAAGTGAATGTATGAGTTATGCAAATATGTGGGTATATGTGGCTCAATGTTTGACTGCACAGTTGTCTAATTTAGAAAGCAATCTACGAAGGTCGTTCAATAATTTATGCAACATAATTTTTTTCTCAGTTAATTTTCACTAAAAAAATTTGAAGTTTTGTGTACAACATCCTTAAACATTCTAGCGTTATGTTATGCATTTTCATTTATTTTTGATATACAGTAGCTCTATAATCAGCTATCGAAATGGTGCCTGTGACTGGAGTACATTCCAAACAAAGAGCAGTAATAGAATTTCATTTGCCAGAAAACGAGACTGTCAAAAATATTCATGGGCGCTTCCAGAATGTCTACAGAGACCTTGGAATGGATAAAAGCACTGGGAGTTGTTGGGCGAAGCGTCTGTCATCATCTGAAGGACAAGGAAATCTGTCTGATCTCCCACATCTTGGCTGGCCATAAACAAGTCTGCGCACCAGGAATGAGGTCAGAAAACTTCAGTGGAATGTTCTTCCTCATCAACCCTACAACCTGGATCTTGCACCTTCTGACTTTGATCTCTTCGGACCTCTCAAGGATGGACTCGGGAAAAGCAGTACAGCAATGATGGAGGTTATTGATGCAGCAAGAAGTTGGCTGAGACACAGACCAGTAGAGTGGAACCATGAAAGCATACAGGCTCTCACATTTACGGGTTGTAAGGCCACTGACTTGAACTGAGATTATATTGAAAAATATGGTTTTGTAGCCAAAAAATTGGGGAACAATATGGTGTAACTAAATCCAGAATAAAACAAACCTGCATTAAAGGAACAAAAATGTTGCATTACTATTTGAACGCCCCTCGTATGTTTGCTACTTGTCATCAATATTGAAGTCGAAGTAAAAGTGTTAAACTCCAAATCAGATTGAACCACAACTCAAGATAGGATGTTGTACTGAAGCCAACAAGTTTAGTACCTATAAACCAGAGATATGTCGTAAGACAGAAATTCCTGCAAAAGCACTGATAAACCTGTATTGTATATGTTAAAAGATTACGGCTAATGGGATACAAAAAAAGTGTCATTAAATAAACAAAATTTATTACCAGAAAAATCACAGTAACAACCTACAACACTGCATCCTCTCTTTAGATGACTAGAATTTACAACAGATGCCAATAAAATCATAAATTGACTAATTACCTTTGACAAGTACAGTGGTACATTTGCAGAAACAAAATACAGTACTAAAAAATTCAATTGCTTACAAGTTCCTCATCAGTTAAAAACTATAATAATAAAATTCCAGTACAAAAATACATTTGATAGTCTGACCTACCAAACTGTTTCTAGACAGCAGCCATTCTGATGCCATTATTCAATGGCCTAACTGCAATGTCTGCCAATAAGAATGATTATGGTTTACTTGTAAAGTTACATAAAATTCCCTTAGTAAAATATAAAACTATAATGAATCTGAATAATATAAGATCAAGTGTCTCTTTAGATATTTAAAGATATGTAAAATGTTTCATGTTATCCTTATTTTACAAGTGCCTTAATCTTCTGCACTAATAGCAACTCCATCCAGGACTGAAGAAAAATCCACAAACATGAGCACAGGTAACCATATGTGGAAAGTAACCTGGAAGAGTAGGAAGGTACCACCCAATTTGCCAATAAAATGGAAAGCAGAGTGACCGATGATGATAAATAAGCAAATTTACTGAAAAGGGGCAGCATATCAGTGAAATTCTGTTGAGGTCAGCTGTGTGACAAAAGGTAGCTTCAGATCACCATAATTTTACACAGAATATAGTCTACATAGCAAATAACATTTGTCTGAAGGAAGGGAATAATGCAGATATCCAAAGGACCTCTTAATTTTTTTAAGGTCCAGACATTTCCCACACAAAACTGTGCATCTTCCAGAGGAAGGAGCAATGAAAATATATGAGAAAGGTACATTACAATACTTATACAGTAAAGTATATAGATATGAGGTGTCTGAGGAAAGAAAGCAGTTTTTGATAGGTTGATTTTTATGTCCTTGGGGCTAGCTGGTTGGGTTATCACGAGATGCAGGAAACAAAGGCAAGTGCCTTTACCTGCTTGATGCTGAGTTTTCCGCTCCTCAGGTTCATTGACAGAATGCCTCCGTAAGATAGTGGGGAGGATACGATGTTCCTGAATTATGCTGTAGGTGTGACAATCTCATCAATTATATGTTAAAGGGCCTCATTATCCTGACAGTAATTCTGGTGCATGAACCCAGGAAAGAGCTTGATAATGGCATAACTGTGAAGAATCTGAGGTACAATTCGTTTGTTGTACCAGAAGTTCATCAAAGTCCTAATCACCTTGTTTACGTTTATGACCCTGTTCAAATATCTGTTATCAACATGGAATTGGGCTGCTTATGCAAATTCATTATTCTTAAGGGCACAGGGGAAGTAGTGAGAGCCTTCCTGACAAGAGTGTTGATTCTGGACTTCTTATATTTCACAGGATACTCAACTCAAGGTCTTTAGGGAAAGCCAGTAGTTATGAGGATGAGGAGGGCCTTGGGATAAAAAAAAATACTGAGGAACAGATGTTACTGCTCACCTCACATGTGAAACAAAGGATGGGACATTCACTGAATTTTCTCCCTAACTGGTTGATGATGTGTTCTCATTCAATAATGAAGATGTCATCAACGTACCAGCAATAAGCATATAGATGGGGTGTTATCTGGTCAAAGACTATCTCCCTGGGGCCATATCTGCTCAAAGACCATCTTCTCTATGTTGCCCAGGAGTACAGTTGGTGAAGATGAGAGGGGAATGAGGAACACTGTACAGATGGTGAGTAGTAAGTGCATTGATACTTTCAGGATATCCAAGTTCAGAGTGGAGCTGTCATGGTAAAATCAGTTTAAGATCGTCTTGATAGCCTCATCAACAGCAACACTGGAGAAGAGACACTGAACATCTGATGTGGAGAAGGTCCAACTAGAGAGTAGCCACACAACATGTGAAGGAAATTGGCAGATAATCTGAGACATTACTTCAGAGGGATGTTCAATGAAAGGATCCACCAAACATTTCAGCTAGGGCATAGATAGGAGTGTGCACCAGGCTAATTATCAAGCACCATAGGTTGTGTTGCTTGTGGATTTTCATGTTGCCATTACTGTTCTAGGTTCAAGGTCTCCATGAATTTTTGGGAGGTGGGTGACCCTTCTTACAGCATTAATACTGTTGAAAGTGTACACAACTGGGCTTCAAATGACGTGAAAGTACTCTGCTGATCTTTCTGCCAAAGTTAACTGATATGGCAAGCAAAGGCTAGAAAGGGAATAGTCATATATGTGTGTCTACAAAGTCTGTATTTAAGTCTAAATAGCCCACTCCATGCAGAAGGGACCATGGAAATCTGACTGTATATAGCCAAACAAGATCCTAAAACAAGTGGTGACTATTTTGTTGAGCCTCTGGCGAACAAAGATTCATCCAAGTTCATACTACACCTGCTGGTTCATAGCAAAGAATAGCTTCCTTTTCTTCCTGCTGCTGGTCAGACAACTACAGTATAAGAGAGAAAAATCTAGCATGGGGAAAATTTCTTTCTATGTAGCCATTCTGGCAGACCATCATTCCAAAGAAAACTTAAGACTTTGCTTTTGAACATCAAACTGGGCTGTATTAACAGAATGCATGGCATTCTAACATTTTCGTAGTATCTTAAACCTGTGAAGGTTTGGCTGCCTTGAAAGTTACATCATAATAAGAAATGTACTTTGCACCTTTGTCAAGAACACATTTCCTAAATCAGTGATGCTAAAACCTGTATTACAGAGCACTGCAGCAAGTGAAGTTTTGTCTCCAGCATTTACCAATAACTGCCAAAGAACCAAGCGTTGGATAAATCTCCAATGTCTTTTACCTCAAAATATTCCTTTAACTGTTGTGGAGGGAAATTTTACCAAACATATAAAACTTCACATCTTCATTTGAACTAAGGTCTTCACGAGTCTACTTAACATCAAGTACTAGGCTGAACCCACTATTGTACCAAAGCCCATTGTATACTGTGATGCAAGAGAAGCAAACACTTGTATCTTCAGCAGCACTCTGTCCAATGTTTTTCTTGCCCAACATTTGTGAACATACAATAGGAAAAAGCTTGCCTGTAATCCAAATTCATATGATGCCTATAGAATATCAAAAGGCACATTTGACAGCTCATACATTCAACTGCCATATGTTACTTTTATAAGACAGTTAATCTTTCATAAGAACTTGAAGTCTCTTCTCATGCATGATGCTAACTTGAGGTATTCAAAGATCACCCTTCAGAAATCTATTATTGCCTGTGACCTAACATTGATCTCCACCCACATTCTAATCATTAAATCTTTGAAAAAATCCTCCAAAAATCCTTGAAAGAATGACTTTTGGAAGGACATCATCTGAGGTTAATAATATCCTTCCTTCAACATTAAGTTCACACTCAGTACCTTGAGTAAATTTTTTGATAACGGGGCGCCAGCTATGCATTGATTTGGTCAAGATCACTGGTCACTTTTGTCTGTTCAAATAAAGAGTTATAAGCATGGCAACAGAACAGTGACAAAATGAAAAAGAATCATATTTCTAGGCTCATAGGAATTGCCAAAAGAACTTAACTTTCAATGAGAGGTAAATATTGGAGCTGAGTAGATAATTTCTGAGGAAACATACACAAAAAACTATGATGGGACTCTGCAAAGAAAATTCAACATTGCTCCTTATATACACAAAGCAAAGGGAGATACTGGTAACTTATAACAACAAAAGTCAAGATCAACTAAAAACCTGAGTGAATTCATTCTATTAAAAACTTTTGCTGGCCAGAATGAAAAAACAAAATAATCAATTAAAGTAAATTTGCAGTGCTTTCATTATACAGTTTTGGCTGTTCATGGATGGGATTTTAATTAATAAATAGGTTCCCAAACATTTCAAAAAGTAAATAAAATGCTACTTTAAAAAAAAAAAAAAAGCAAACACAGGTTCTGAACACATCCTTCCTATGATAAACAGATGCTCTGTGTACAGTTAAGGGTTAACATCACTTATTCCAAATGTGAGTGGCTATTGTATATGTGTCCAACCTATGTACTGTGCAACTGGATGCTTTATAAGCTACAACAAGGAATGCCTTACACTGTATGCTGTAGGTCCATTATACAGATGTAGGTCCATTATACAAAGTATTCGTACACAGCATATGACAAAAAGACAGTACAGTAAATCAGAAAAGACTTGTAAAGTGTGACAGAAAAAACACCATAATTCACTGAAAAATAAAAGGCAAAAAAGGTTCCCTTTCATTTGCAAATGTTCTCAATACATATTTCAATAAATCTCCACAAAACTGTCTTTTAAAAATCCTTTGATAATATGGAGAACACATTTTGCTTTAAAAAAAGGCAAACAATTAGACACTTCACTAATCACCGTCTCTTGTCAACAAATAACACACCAGAAAAAAAGAAGATTCATTGTAAAACGTTTATAAAATGCACTTAAAATTGTCACCTAAAACTATTAACACTTCACAACCCAGTGTACCTCTTGAAAACAATATCTGAATCTGCTTGCAAAGTAACTATCAAATAATTATGTAATGGAGAGCTACTGTCATAATTTACAAATACATTACTATATGAGAACTGAGAATAACACAAGCTGAAAATCTGGCAACAAACCTTTTCATATTTGATAAAGGTCAGAGTATTAACAAATACTTCCATGTAATTCAAAACCAACCCTACAAAGTAACCACTTAACATGAAAAACTACAAACAACTTCCCTGATCACCAAACATTTATTTCTTATTTTAATGACATTCACAGAAACTTGAAAATTGAGCAATCTATAGCATTTTGATAATGAATATCATTAGGCACACTATGATTAAGTTTTACCATCGTAGAGTTTTAAAGTTTAACAGAAATTAAATGAAAATTTCTAGGAGGCTGTAATGGAACAATGTTGAAGCTATACAGTATTTCAGCAGATATTATGAGTATTACTTAACATATAATGTTGCTCTAGCAATTTCTTCACTATTTTCCCTCTTGTCCATCTTCAGTCTAATTTTTTCAAGCAATTTATCACTCTCTGGCAGAAAGGTTCCACCTACTACTTCCAGGTGTATATAATTTTTTCAATACCTTGTACCCATTTCAGATCTGCACAATATCCTTATCAACTTAAATATTTTTTATAACTATAAAGTTCCCAGACTTCAGCTCACCATCTCAAGTTTTTTTGTAGTGTCCATACAAAAATAAACAACATTCACTAAAGTGCTCTTCAGTGCTAAATCACCAAAATAACAAAGTACAGTATACATATTATGAGTGTGGACAATCACCACTAACCAAAGAAACCAAGGGGGTCAGATATAAAATAAAAACACACCAGTCTTTAAAATAAAGTTCTGCATATACAGTACATGTACTGTCAAAATCTTTCCTGTTTGTACAGTACTATCAAAACACTTCCTGAAAATGTTTTGCAAATACTGTTAAATCTTTACAGAAAATATAATTTTGCATAAACATTTAAAGTGAGACCTGACTTACATCTACTTGTTCTAACATTTATTTTGACTGGACTATGACTGATTCTGTCAATACTGTAAATCAATAAACTGATTTACAAAGTAGGATAAACAAGGGAATATTGCCAGGTCATAGTGATAATAAAAAAGCATATCTACTTTGACCCAGATGAGAGCTCGTACAGCGAATACACAATTATTTAAGCTCTAGTTATGTCATCTGTCCATGTTTTTCAAGTGTGTATTTCCTTAAGTTGCCAAAACATACAACTAAGCTAATGTCCCTGAATAAAGTACATTATGAGTGTCTCCAGTATGAACAACAAATGAACTGTTGCATCCTTTCTGGTTATCCTTTCATCCAGCCTAACATTTTTACGACAAAAAGCAAGATATTCTTACCTTGGGTAGAACCGAATTAATTTTTTTTGATTTGTGAACCTTTGCATAAATTTACTGCAACCTCTTGGTTCCCAATAAGTTACTGAGAGTCTTCAAACTTTGGGTTTCTTCTATCATGTCCAGACGGTAGATTTTTTGCTAGGCAAGCATTCTAATCTTGCCAATGTATTTGTACCAAAGTAAGAAGACTTAAGAATAAAAATAAATGAAAGTATATGCCAGAATAACTTTTCCTAACTTTGAAAAGTATAAGTTACCAACCGGAACAGAGTCAGTGAGAGTTTCATGATTCTAGAGGTTTAGGATGTTTTGACTACACACACACAAACACCCTTCATTCAAATTCAAAATGCAGTATTCTACAAATACTTCAGATATTTGTATAAAAGCCACACAAAACACACACAAATAAAATACACGAAAAGCTTCACGGAAAATCAAACTAATACAATTTCTATTAATAGGACATCATTACTTAATATATCACTCACAAGAATTACTGTTTAGTACACATTACCATAACCATATATGTTGCAAAACAAAATATAAACTGTGGTGTAGCTCCCATGCCACTGACACATTCCTTGATCATCAAAAGATTTTTTTATTAATGACTTGGATGTCATTATTTACTCACTCTTTTTGATGAAAAGGTTGCTTCAGATGGCTGGTCATTTAATACTAAAAAAACTGCTGTTACCGACCTAACACTAAAAGCAATCTTAGTATGTATTATGCATTTCCTAAACAAGACTACTTTTCAATTAACACAATCTTTGTTCCACTGCTAACATTTGAAAATATATCACAGTAATGCTGTAGCCACTAAGAGGCCTATCTTTACATTTTGACAACCATTACTTTTGCTTTTATGACAGGGGTTATAAAATAAAAAGATCTTTGTAAACAACACCTATAATTTACCAAAACTCTTAAAAGTTTTCTACCCAGGATGTGCCCAAGCCAAGCCTTTCAAAGTGTCATCTCCACATTTACACCAGATTATCCAATCACGAGGCTGGTCGTGAAAAGTTTTCTCTACTGTCTTCTGTCTTCAGCATTTGTCTGAATTCCTATCTGGTTTAAGTCTGTATCTACCCCCTTTTTCTGTGATTATTTATACTTTCCTACTAGCCTTTGATCTGCTACTTCCATATCTATTACTATTCTGACTAAATGTTTCTCATCCCTCCTTATCAGATATCCAAACCATCAAAATCTTTCATGAATATGCATCCACATGAAAATAACAGCTGTCTTAGTTATATTCTTTGGTTTGAAATGGGCAACTGTACATTTAGTCAAAGGAAAAATTACGCTAATACCGACCCATTAACCAACGTTGTTATTCCAAAATTCTATATTAGTTTAATCACACAAACACTGACAGAAATTCCTATGGCTACCAAGGTATTTTTTTGAACAAGAAATTGAAGTTAAAAATAAAAGTTAGTAAGCACGCTAAGAAGGGAATCACTTGACAAGTAAACGGCAGATAACAATGCAGCTGGATTCTCCAAGCAAGGACTCTTAAGTACTGACTACAATGCTCCATGCAAAGCACATAGCAATGGTAATCCCCCTAAAGGGAGCTGCATTTTGTTAGTATCCTTTCACCTTACCTAATTTTTGCTTATTTTCCTCAAATGTTTGTGGACTTCTTTCCCACCTCTCTTACTGAGTTGCGTGTTTCCTCAGGCTTATTTCAAAATGAAATGTAGCTTTTCAGTATTCAAGCTCATAAGAGGTTTGCTGTGTTGAAATGAGCACCACATTGCATTTTCTAATGGTTTGTTTATAGAAATAAATTGCATCTGTTGACATGAAGTCTGTTGTACTTTACTTAATCAATTTCAAAATGAAATTCTAAATGAATTAAATTACTCACTCTTTGAATGAAGATATCAATTTGGTTAACTGCATCATTTAGAAAAAGGATGAAAAACTTACTAAAGTTCCTGATCCTGAATGAGAAATTTTACAAACTTGGTACAGAAAAACAAAAGCAAGCCCTAATAAAACAAGAGATCAGAGATTTGGTCCTTGCTTTTCATATGCCTGGTATCGACAAAAAAAAATCCTTACATATCTTGCTGTCTGTTTTCCATGGCTACCAAATGCAAAAAAGCAATGTCGGTCTATTCCTGTCTATGATGAAATTTTCTTGTACAAAATTTTGAATTACAGCTGATATTTCAGTCTGTGAGAATTGGTAACATACCAAGTAGGGAATCATACAACACTTCAGGCAGGTATCCTCCATCTTATGTTAGGATACAGATCTTTTCATGTATTTGCTGATCTACCATTGGTAGTATTCTGAATTATTAAAACTTTTGAATACAGTAAAGAAATTTAACTAATTTAAAAGAACTCTTCATAAAATTATAGTTATATAGATGATATATATTACAATTAAACTATGCTACCAAACACTGAAATTAAGTGGTATTTTTTTTAAATGTAAAAATATGAAATTCAGTAAGCGCAAAAAATCCCACACCGCTACAATACAGAAATGACTTCATAATAACAAGCAGCCCACAGTCCCCCAATGTCTGAGTAATGTCCCTAAATTCTACATGAAAATAAAATAATACTGAGTTATGTAAAAGTGCAATTTCCCCAGCATTTCATAACAAAATATTCTATATAAACTCCACATGAACAAAAACCTTGGACTTGTCAATTTACAAAAGAAAAACCTAAGAGGATTAGGCTATAATTTTAGCTATGATTTCTGTAAGACAATGAGAAAGGTGTTGAGACCATGCATGTTGGTAAAGATAGAATATTCCATATTGGCTTTCAAACAAAACCTGGTCCAAAGGTCCACATTTCATTGCAGCTTTGATGGCCTCACTCCTTTTATCATAATCTGTATCTCTCACTATTTTGTTCTTTAATTTAATCTTTTCCTTAAACTCTCTCAGTATAATTTTGCCTCTTATTTCTTTCAAACTTTTACACGCTATACTCACATATTTTGCAAATACTGATTATCACAGACTGTCACTCTACAGAATTAGACTAATAAGTGGAACTAGAGAGCACTGGAATTTGGCGCCAAGAACCAAGCACTGGGGTCAAGATAACTATTCGTTGCCATGAAGAAAAATTAACATACTATAAAGTGGGAAGAGAAGTAGCGATGTGTGTTCATGGAAGCACAGTTAAGTCTACGGTCTTTCTTAGTATCAAAATTACCAAATAAAATAATTTTATGATGCTACCTAATTTAAATGATCCTTCCTTCAATAATATATATATATATACAGTATATATATATAAATTTCTGACTCACGTCGGGATCGAACCCAGGTCTTTCAGGTGGAAGGCAAGGCGCTATCCACTAGGCCTTCCACCTGAAAGACCTGGGTTCGATCCCGACGTGAGTCAGAAATTTATTTCTGTTTCACACGTGATTGTGTGTTGATCATTTATATATATATATATATATATATATATATATATATATATATATATATATATATATATATACCGTATTTGATGGCTTATAAGACGCATGTCTGCATAGGACGCACCCCAATTTCAGCAGGACATTCAGGAAAAAAAAAAAAAGGTTTCCTAGCCAATGCTCATATGATTTTGGTAAGTAAAAACTGTAGTATTAGGTTATCATATGCATATTGTTTCTTACCAACAGAATCAACAAAAACATTAATAAAGAAGTTATTTACCATATTTATATTTATCAAAATATATATTATACAATCAGCCATTTACTACGATCGAATGTTTCGTCTGCTGCTGAAAGCTACCTCATAGGTTTACCAATAGATTGCAACACATTCATTTGTAAACATTGTTTCTTACCGGCAGAATCAACAAAAACATTAAAAAACATGTTACCTACGGTAATATATGTTATATATATCCATTATTATATATTATAAAAGTATGCAATCAAGGGGTAAAATCCAATAAATAAAAATGTTTCCTATGTAACGGCTCGAGTCTCGTGAGCAACTGAACAAAGCCATGTTATTATTCTTAAAAGAGAATGCTAGCACGAGTTACGAAGTATCAACTCAACGAAGCCTTGTTATTATGCCTAAAGAGAATGGTAGCAGAAATTGTCAGCCACCAATTGATCGAAGCCAAGTTGTTATGCGTAAAGAGAATGTTAGCAGGAATTGCCAACTACCAACTGAACGAAGCCTTGTTATCCGTAAAGCTCTCGAGATAATCACCAATAGGTGGCAGCACATGTACTGTAAGTCTGTAAATGTGGAATGCGGCGATGCGCTGTAGACTACTATAATGATATTAACACATTTTAATGAAAATATCGATAACAACGTAGATACTGATTATAATACTAGCAGTAGTAATTGCGGTGATGGTATGTGTGATAATGATAAATAATTATAATAAACTTTGGTTTTTAATAGGTTATTTGGATAACACCGAATGTTAGGCTAGCCTACAACATCTACGTGACGTTTCATGTAAAATTTCGGCCAAAATTCTTAAATTTTGAGCCTACATTATGTACATAGGATGCAGGGGGATTTTTTAGGCCATTTTATGATTAAAAAAGTGTGTCTTATACGCCGTCAAATACGGTATATAGTATTGTAATACCTTTAATAAAAAATATAGTTATAAAAATTCATCTAAACCTCTGTAATATATGGAGAAACTCTGTCCAAACGGTGAGTTATCATTGCTACTGCTCTGAAAAAATAAATACCTAGGCTAAAAATTCAATGAAATTCAAACTTAAGACAGAGGAATAACATGCCAAACTTGAGACGATAATCCTCAGCAGATATAAATTACATATATCAAATAAATGATCATACTTGAGTAGAAAGTTCCTACAGAATAGCAAAAAGTTAAAAGTGCAAAACTAGAAGGCTTAAATAATTTGCACAATACATGGCATAAAAACATTTCATGATCACTCACAATAACATTGGTGCTTAAAGGTTAACATAATTAGGTATACTTCCCTATTTAAATATCTCTGCTATGGTACTGAAACTTTCTAAAACAATATTTAAGAAATTTTGCTGTCTTCTATTACAATGTCTAGGATTCATTTTGCAAACTGAGATAAACACTGACTGGGACTCGGTGGAAAGAACTGGTTTATCTTGGGCTGATATGGAAAGCAGAGCTAAAATCTACATCTGAGTGGAACCTCAAAGTAAGATCCTCCTGAAATGGCATCTTTCTGCAAAAGTTTTGTAATTTGTTTCTGTTTCAGCTATACAGGAAACAACAGAATCAAGTTTTGTTTTGAAAAACTTCGTTTACCTCTTTTACACGTGTTTAGCTTCAGTAGAGAAAATGTCTTACTTAATTCTTTAGGATCTTCTGAAACCTGCTGTGACAATGAATGTCCCAACATCAGTAAGTGGGCAAAAAGCATAATGAAAAGAAATTGGAGTGTTCAAAGTCATGTAAAGTACTATACAATATTATGACCCTTGACACTCTTTCCACTGTTTGAGTATTCACCCTCTGGATAAATTTATCTATAATTGGAGAAAAAATAATAAAAACTGCAAATTGCCTATATCTTTTTTAGACCATATGCCTAAGAATGGATAGCTTTGAAGTTCCACATCAAGCCCTTCCAAAAGAAGCATTACTTAGCTCTGAGTTCCCATAACAACACTTCTCCAGTGCAGACATTTTGCTTTCCCTTTCCTGGGTTACTAGGATTGAAAAAAGCCTGCTTAGCTTTCTTATAGCTAGCACTAGCACTTTCTGACACTGTACTAAAAAATCCACTTCCACTGTCCCCATCCCAGTTATCAAACTGTTTTATGAATTTTCTCTACTAGCAACAAATTATATAAATTATGCCAATTTCATTCAGCTCCAGCTGCAGTAGTGGTAGGTTACTGGTAACCAGAATTTGAAGAGTATCAAATATCAGAACATATTAGTATCACAGTATAGCAACTTAAAATATGCAATTCAATTAAAATATCAAAATGAGAGTGAAACACTTCAGCAAAATAAAAGTGTAAATGCAAAAGTCTAAAAGTATGGAGAGCAATATGATAAAACAAACAGCTGTCACAAAATTATATCACCTCTTAAGATTGTGTTACATAACACCAAGTACAGTATTAATAATAAGATTACTTAAGAAAGTAATGTACAAAAAACTTTCACTTTGTTCACAAAAATTAGAGTTCATAGCTGATTTACACCTTCCAAAATTTTTTTTAATTCCACTTTCCCACTAACTTTCACATTTAAGGTACAGTAACCAAGAAGAATATATCACTTTGTAAACTAATCATGATAATCATTTTCAACAACCCTAATTTAAAAAATACTGTATCAGCAATACATGGTTCATAAATGAAGGGAAAGAACAAAAGTGTTCAGAAATATGATGCAGACAGTCCTGAACTCTAAATGACTAGTCCAGTTTCCAGTTATCAGACCAAAAGTGCATTATTATGGTGAAATTGCATTTGAAATAAGTATTACCCCTTAGCACATTGCATACAAAATTGATTTTGTTTACTTTTCATCTTTTAAGTACACATGTATATATATTATTTCTCATTTGTTTATTTGTGTATTCCACTTGGAAAATCGAATGTTAATTTCTAAAAAAATTTTATTTCTCGAGTTTTGTATCTTGTACGTATAGATAGATGAATGTATGTATGTATTGTTGCTTATAAGTCAAAGCAAGTCTGCACTTCTTCGTTTTTATTGCCATTAATTCTATGATAAATTCAATGAATTCTGCATTCCATATCATAAACATTGATCAAAAACCATGTGAATTCTGCATTACATTTCATAAACATTGATCAAAAACAGTACTAAGATAAAATATAACATTCTGCATTACATTTTATAAACAATGGCCCGAAACATCAATGTTTACACAACCTTTAATTTTAGCTTAAATACAAAGATTTGCCTCACTCGAAAAGAAATGCATACCTAATGTCATGCGTAAATCTTGATTTTAAACACATTAAATAAAAAAATTAGTTTTACATTGCACTGAATACTGACAGAACTTGCCAACTATGTTTATAAAAATTTATATTTTGTTAGTTCATTTTGATACTAACAGCTTTTCATCTCTTTACCAAATATATTTCATTTTGATACTTACAGCTTTTCAAACCTTTACCAAATATATTTCACAACTGGATATTCATACCATATAGTGGGGTAGTTCTGAAAATCGCCAGTCTTGTTTTTACCCAAGTGTGACACATTCCAGCAACCTTACAAAATATCATGTGAGTATTCAGTTGTAAAATACTGTGCACTAATATTAATGCTACTAGGGTTCCACTGCTCATTTAACACGCCCTCTAACATGTTTCTTCTTCTAGCACCTCTGTTTCCTAAGACCAAAGCCCTCTCAGGCTCTTCCTCCAAATATTTTGGTCCAGGCATATATTTTGCATTTATACCACACTCATTCACGACCTACATATTTGTCACTCTCTTATTAGTGAATGCCAAAGACCTTTCTCATGCAATGGCAATGAAAACTATTCTCATGAGCTGATGTGCACAGATGGCTCATCCCACCACACTACTAAGCAGCTGGCCACACAAGCTTTTTAAACACTGACCTTTATGTTTTTATTGTATGAATTTTGTTGAACTAAACTCCCTTCAGTGAGGAGCTTAAAAAAAGCTGCCGCCTTACCAGTGTGTATCAATATTTCTTCAATCATTATAAGGTTTGAAGAGATAGTACAACTAAGACAATAAAAATATGTAATTTTTCTAATCAACTCATCCTCCATGAAAAATTCCTTCTACTGATTTACTACTTCCAGCATAACAACAATTCTTGTATCACTAATGCAAAGGATATTGATAAAACAATGAAAAGCTTAGAATGCAGAAAACCAAATACTGGTAAGAAAGCAAATAAACTGGCAAAAGTTAGTTGGAAAAAATTTACTGTAAATTTTGGTCAAATTCAATGCAATTAAAAAATGTGAGCCCAACATTTAAAACTGCCAAACACTTCTGCATATTGTACTGTAATTTAGCCCCTATTCAGAACATCTGGATAATGATAAAATCCAGATCATAATTATCTGGTTAACTGAGCAGTTATTTTCTAGATACAATAATCTTAAGTCTCAAATACTTTCTTTTAACAACTGAATATCTATCATACAAATTGAAGACTCTTACTTTCTCTATCCAATGAAAATGACAATGACTACCTTCCATTAGCAAACGGAAACCTTTGTGGTTAAAACTTTGATATTGGAGGTAATGTACTGAGAAGCAATTACTTCATTAAAATACAGATTTACACGCTAGTAGATCTGGTTTGTTTTCCATCTATACACTAAAAAGCAGTTTTAACTTACATACCAAATTACATTACACTTCATAGTTCTATGTGCCTAAATCAATAAAAGCAGCTTGATATTCTTTACTGTTTCAAGTATGTCATGTACCAACATTTTTTTCTTTATCAGCTATTAAACCTACAGTGTTTCTTGCTGGAATGTAAGATGACATAAAAAAAAATATCACCAAAAGCGTGATTTCTTTTGTTTGGAATACATAAACCCTTAAAAATGTAAGAATGCCTTATCACATAATATACACCTCAAGCATCAAACTGTGCAAAAAATCACACGAACAACCATCCATATTTGTACTATGAAAAATAAGACTTGTACAATAAGCCAATAAAAATATAATATAGCCTGTGTATATAAAACTGGTAATACAAAATTATTTACAATAACCTACTATACCCTCACACCAGCAAACCCATCTCGTCTTCGTCGTCTCCTGCACCATCTGCGGCGCAGATTCTCCAGCTGTTGAAGTAATAAGAATTAAAAGTGAAAAAAAAAAAAATTTTAATTTCTGTAATCTTTATACTACACTGCAACATCTTATTAGACAAATATCTGCCCAATATCATCCAGTCATTGAGTTATATCTATAAATACATATACCATAAAAATAAGATTACTACTGTATTAATAAAATTGACTGTTAAAATACCAGAATTCAAAGTAAATAACATATGCTTACCTCAGCACTGAAAAAGTTGATGACAGTTAAAAAAATAAGGGATGCAAGACAAGCATAGATGAGAGCCCGTATGAAGTTTCTCCATCTCCGCCATGATTGCAATTCTTTTACGTACAAAAATCGATTACGATAGTTCATTGGCAACTCAAATGTAGAAGGCACAGGGAACAGAGACTCATAGGTATCCTGGACAAGGGCATGAATTAGTTCATTGTCCTTGCTCTTGGGATCCAGATTGCTATTCAAGCAAACAAATTTTCTGAAAAAAAAAAAAAAAAAAAAACAGGATTGTGTAAATGCACAACATACCACTCCACAACAAAATTTAAATACATAATTACAGTATAAGGAATTTCAAAAAATTATTTCTTTACAAAACAGAAGATCATGAAAACTTACTTTGGATGCTTACGAACTTCATCCAACATGTGAACAACAACTGAAACATTTGAGGTTATCATCTTGAACTGGACAGAATCATCAGAAAGCTGTGTGTACCTATATTTGCTGACCTTTTCTAATTTGTTTAGGAGATTCCTCAAAGGTTCACATAAAAGTATAAGCTCTAAACTCACAGTAGGCTGTTAAAAAGAGAAACAATATTACATGTAGTTTGCAAACAATGACATACCTTGATTTAAAAAAGCTCACTAAATAAAAAGTCACAAACATAATGGACAGAATAATAATAATTTTGAGCTCCCAAAAGACTGCAGGAAAAAGTTTCTATGACTGTCCAGTGGTGAAAGACGAATTAAAGGGCAAAGACCAAGGCAATGGGATCTTGAGAGCTTGAAATGAAGATGTCAAGTACAAAATATTTCAGGAATCATAGTTAAAAGATGAAAAACTACATTACTACATAAAATCTGAAGGGCTTTTGTTCAAAATAGGTAAAACATACCAAATTAAAAAGAAATTTGAATTTTCCTAACAAACAAACCTACACTTATATATGGAGTACTCTGCGCTTACTAAGCTTCAGCTGTTCTTGACTCATCTCTGAAAAACAAAATCCCAATAATACCTGGGTCACATAGGGTGACCTGACGCTGACCTCTTCTGCCATTGTCTGAGACAGCCCATATGTAGCTCCGCTCAACCTCCTAGGCGTGAGAGATTGAGACTATACATGGGGTGGTACAAGGAGGATAACTACCTACAGGGGGTATATGAAAGTGTAGGTTTGTATGTTATGAAAAATAGAAATTTCTTTTTAATTTGGTATCTCTTCCAACATGTATACAAACCTACACTTTCATATATGGAGCCTCACCTGAAGGTGGGAGGACAATCTCTCACATAAACATATGGGAACTTTACCCCTAATACCCCCAAGGACTTGCAAGGGTGTAAGCTGATGTGATGTACTCACTTTTTCTTCATAACGTAGCTGACGACGCCTTCCCCTCCCGACGGAGCTCCTGTAGGGCTCTATGTCATTAAATGACTTGTTGTGCTGCCACCACCAGACCCAAGGTGAAGGTACCTTAGGACCTGTGTGCTACATCCTTAAGGTAGAAAGAGGTGAATGTCATTTACGTCTTCCAAACCCCAGCACGGAGGACCTGCCCTCCTGCGTAGTTCTTCTTAAACTCCACTGACGGACCTATTCCTCCCATGTCATGAGCCCTGACTCTGGCTGGTGCGGGGTCTTCGTTACCTTCCAAATGGTATGCCCTCCCAATTACAGTGCGTCACCAACTTATGGCGACAACAACTTACAGCAGGTTCAATCGACGGCGCCTTTTCAGCGCCGTTAATGGCATCTTGCAGCCTCGTAACTTGATGTTACATCATGCTACAGCGCTGTAAGAACTAATGGCAAGAACAGGCATCAAGTTAATGGCCCTTACAGTGCTGTAACTTGATGCAGCATCAACTTATGGTGCCAAACATCAAGTTACGACGCCCTAAGTGCGTTAAAGCACCAATAACGGCGAAAAACCAACTTACAGAGGAAATCAGCTTATGGCAAGGCACTGGAACAGATCCCCTGCCGTAAGTCAATGACACACTGTACCTCCGTCAGCCAGAAGAAGATAATGTTTCTTGATACCTCCCTCTTCTCTCGGCCCATACTTAAGAAGAGTCTATGGCAGACTAGCCTGTGGGGGGCTGTACAGTACATTTAAGGGAGGATATCAAAGCTCTGACTGGGCACAGCACCATTTCATCCTGTGCGTTACCTATAAAGTTCATAAGCAAATAAACTGAGAAAACAACAAACCTTGGGTTGTGTGTGGAGGCGTTCTGGGTCTTCGTCACAAACTCTGGAGACCACAAACTTTGGAGGGAAGGTAAAGCCCATCAATGTACATCCATGGGTGTGGGTCACATCGTATGAGAGGGCATGAAGTTTGCCCACCCTCTTCGTTGACGCCAGTGCCAACAGGAAAACTGATTTTAGGGTTAAGTCCTGGTCTGAGGCCCTTCTGAGTGGTTCTTAGGGCGCTTTCCTTGGGGAAACTAGACCTTGGTGACGCTCCATTCTAGGGGTTTTAATTCTCAAGGAAAGCAACTCTTCTTGAAGTTTCCAACCATGTCCGACAACTCCCATGATGTTGACAAGTACTCAGCTCCTGCACTGCTGACACCCTGGCCACTTGTTCCCCAGACAGGACCCGACCTTGGTCCGATGTGGGGGTGGAAATGTCCAAAACCTCATCTAGTGCCCCTTCTCTTCCCCATCCTGTTTCACTTCCCAGGATGGAGGGGCTGAGATCCGGAAGGACTGCCTTCCTTCCTCTCATGGTTTTCCTGAGTGGCTGGGAGGCCCTGTTGTCAAAATTGAGGGAGGGGGCTGTCTTGAGGCCAGTGTGGGCCCACTCTGGGCCACCATGCTGATTGACTGCCCTCTTGGACTTGACCTGAGCGAGCCGCCGAGAGGGAGTTCTTCCCATCTTCTCTCTTCTCAGTTACCACCTGGCATAGCAACTCTAGAGCAAAGTGCACGGACGCATCCATGAGGGGACCATTCCTTAGCCTGAGCCAACTATCGGCTGAGACGTGCCTCTAAGCCAATGACAAGAGGGACTCCCTTCTTTTGAATATGACATCAGCCCATGTGTGGGCCACATGCTTGGCCACATAAGACAGAGCCTTCCTGGCTGGAGCCATGTACACCTTCACGTTGTGCCATTTTTTGGATGATATGACCTCCTTCATATCTTCCATCCATGCCCCTTGGCACTTGATGAGCCAAGAGATAGTCAATGCCCTTCCCAACATCATTTCGTGATTCATCATTTCCCCACTGGTGAATTTAGAAGCCAATTAGGTAGACTATCCAATGGAACGTTACCCAAAAGTCAGCAGACCACCGCATTCACACTCCTAGGAAGGAAGCTGGCTTCTACCTGGACATACTACTTGGCTTGGCAGGGAAGAAGGTGGGGTAGTAATTTTTGGGATCTGACGGAGGCTAGGGAGCCTTACTACCCCGCTACTAGGTTGTCTGACTCCTTTATAATGCTTGCTACCAACAGAGACCAAGGTAATTGGATGGCTTGTTTTGCCTCTGGGATGCTATCCGACATATGCTCCATGTAGAAGTTGGGGTAGTTTTCCAGAGCCACATTCTCTAGTTCTGGCAGGTCCAATTTTCTACAGATCTTGAGGATAAAGTCTGAGAAGCTACTCTCCTCATCTGACACATCTGAAGGGAGGACTCCATCCCTTCCTCTCATCTGACACATCCGAAGGGAGGACTCCATCCCTTCCTCTGAGTATGTGGCACCTACCTCATTTCCTGGCCCCGGCATCTCCCGGTCTCTGTTTCGTTCCACAGGGTGGATGTCTGGTCCCCAACACTGCAGGGAAGCTGAGTCAGAAATGCTGCCATGCCCACTGTCCCATCCTGGTGATCATTGTCTGGGACCATAATGGGAAGCACGGGAACTGCTCTGCTGTAGCTACCTTCAGGGTAGCGCCATTTCCATGTGTCTCCCGAACCCGAAAGGCAACGTCTTCCTGACCTCCTGTCGGTACACCGTCTCAGTGATTGGCATCGGGAATGGTGTCAGGAGGGATGACACTCTGCTGTCCCGCTCTTGCCCTGAGGAGGTAAAATTCTGTGACGCACTTCTAGAACATGATCAGGAAATTCCCCTGGAAGGATACTGAGAAGAACGGCTCTTCCACTGATGCAGGTGACCCCATTCCGATGTGGTTGAGCAGCAGGAGCTGCTCCTCCTAGAGTGGCTCCTTTGAGGTGACAAGCTACAACCACTGAAGATGGTCCTGGAAGGTGTCTATCCCTCTGCACTAGAGAATGTCTGGAGGAGAGGTCTGACCCTGTAGAGGGGGGATCTCCATCTCCCCCTGGCCGTGTGAACAGCGCTTCTGTTCTTCTACTCTGATCACTGATCAGTTGGGAAGGACCATAGCAAGGTCTAAATAATTTCCTTTTTTCATATAAAAAATATGTAATGCTTGAAAAAAATAGTATAGGAAAAACACACCTTACAAAAATTTTCACTGTTCTGTACAACCATTTTTGGCAATAAATCACACGTCTATGATGTATCCTATGAACAATGTATGTGCAATTTTTCACACAGATACATTGCTTAAAAACAATGTATTTAGATACATTACTTAGAAATTATTATCGAATTACGAGTAAACTATTATTTAAAAAAGAAATACCAATCATTCAATACACACATTAGTTAGAACATGACAACATTCTTTTAAAGCCTCTTTGCCTCATTCCTTTTTATTTTTTTAAGACATTATTTCTCTGCTTAATGTTCTCATTCTAAAGAAACGTTCGACAACAAACAAAATGTGTGACAGGATCAAGAGGTAAATGAGTGAAATTTGACATTCCTACATCTAACTTTTTGACAGTCCCTTTTCCTGCTCTTAGTCCTTTTTTTACCATGCTAACATTTAAATATTTTTCCATTGTTTTCAGTTGTTCATAAAATTCTTTAGAGGGCTTCATTAATTTTTATCACTTCTATTTATTATGCCTGTCCATGAGTTATCTTCATCAGTCTCCTGCAAACTTTATATTTTATTTTTCATCTGACCAAAAATATGGATATTTTGGGAATGGGCAATAAATGTGTCGAAATATTCTACACCAGGTTATTCATCATCAGTCTCCTGCAAACTTTCAGCAAAGCTATTTTATTTTTCATCTGCAAAGAAAAGAAATTCTTAATTTTTGTATGTAAACTAAAGTCTTTTTATGAATTTTGAAAGACTCTTTTGAAAAGGGTAAAGACCTTTACTTCCCACAACCTTTACTGGTTTTGCTATTTCTACCATGCATTTAAGAATTTTGCCTTGGTTTGACCTTTACTTCCCACAACCTTTACTGGTTTTGCTATTTCTACCATGTGTTTAAGAATTTTGCCTTGGTTTGACATGCTCAACCCATATACATTGCTGGGTATCTTTTATCCTATGGCACTCATCTCCATGTATCTTGGAAAGTTGTTAAAAGTTACTCCTTCTTTTGTTTTACCTTATTTGAAGAACACTCGTACATAGCACAAAAACGAAGTAATTTATGTATAGGTTCAGATACTGTAAGCAATAAAACTGAATGTTATGCAATGGACAGTTTATCATAATGGGTATATGGAAGAGTTTGCACTAATCATCAGGACTTTCTGACATTATAATCTGACCCAGTGTTTACCTGCGCAGGAAATTTGGGTCGCTGGTGGGTTGACCTGGTATTCTTTAGACCTTGGACTATACGGTGATTTTGGCGTGCTGTTCTTTCCCGAACTCCTGCTCGGTTCTCCCAACTCTGTCTCACTGCTAACCCAAAACTCTTTCTTGAGGACCTGCCAAAGAGCTTGCCAAACCAGGTCTGATTTCTTCTTAGTGGAAGGCACTGAGAGAGGAGAAAATATCCTTACCGGACGTGGCGGGTAATGGAGAGGGAGTTTGTAGTAGCAACAATGGTGGGAGAGACAGAGTGAACGGGGAAGGTTCCCCAGAGATAGGGGTGGTCCTCTTCATCTGCCTCCTTTTGTACTTTCCCCAATGGGGATGGCCACGATATGCACTCCCTATACGAGGCCTCATGGAACATTCCTGACCCCTGCACATGATGCACACAAAATGTGGATCAACGCCTATAGCCAGACATGAATTTTTCGTAGGACTTGTCCTTGCCAGTGCAATGTTGCACTTTGGGTTTCCTGTTCTCTTCCATCACCGGAGAAAGAAAGAGAAAGCTCGCTAACACTTGGGTACTGAACAAGCACTTTCTCCGAACCTGGATAGATCTCACAGAATGACACAAAAATCTTTGTAATTACACTATGAAAAACTTGGGATGGGTTTCCCTTTCTCTTCTGTCACTGTGGGAAGAAAGAGAAAGCTCACTAACACTCGGGTGTGGTGAAATAAAGACAATCACGTGGGTACTGAACATGCACTTTCCCTGAACCAGGAAAGATCTCACAGAATGACACAAAATCTGTTTAATTACATTGTGGAAAATTCAGGATGGAATCCCCTTCGCAAAGAAAACAATGCTAAACTGTGCACAATTCAAGAGGAAGAACGTACGTGGGAGACACACTCCTTCACTCCTTTGTCTTACACTTGGGAACAAAGGCCCAAGCCTCAAGCACAACAGCAGCCATAATCATCGCAGAATTGAAGATATCAACACTAAAACTGGTGAACAGGGTCAGGCAAATGCTAAGAACTGAGAGTACATACTCCCAATCACACAAAATAGAAGTAAACTAATATGAGCGCAAAACGAGAGACGGATCAGAAAACATGCGAACGCGAGTTCCTCTGCAAAGACAATGGCAGAAGAGGTCGGCATCAGGTCACCCCACGTGACCCAGGCAGTGTTAGGAATTTGTTTTTCAGAGACAAGTCGAAAACAGCCAAAGTTAGGTAAGCTTGGAGTACTCCATACAGTACGTGCATGAAAGCGTAGGTTTGTATACGTGTCGGAACAAACCTCATTCATCTTATGCTACATTATCCCTGAAAGGAGGTACCACCTATGGTATGCCTTGTGTGAGCTATGTAGAAAGTATTGACAATTCACTGCAGTGTCCCTTCAGCTCCCAGCTGATGTATTTTAAGACTTAATTTTCATCAATTCCCTTCGTCTCTTACCCACTTAACCTTTCCAGCTTCTAACTAAAATTTTTAATATTCATCTGAGAACAATTCCAATGGGCAACCATTATGAGTTTTAACAATTTACTGAATGGTCATGTTAAAGTACTTTATAATAAAAATTATATAGTGCTTGGTGGGGGACAGTTTAGAGGTGAACATACACTACACATATGAAAAGCAGTGGTTCCTTCTAGAGAGTTCTCTGATCGAATTTTAGTGGGAGATTCCAAAAAACATTTTTTTGTATGTGTCTCAGTGACATTTTTTAACAAAGTATCTTGTCCATCAACAGTTTCCTAATCTTAATGACATTTCTTTTAACAAAGTGCAATAAAGAACAACAAACTAATCTGCAACCACAGAAATACTCTAGACAGTTTCCACTAAAAGTCAGTGGACAGCTTAGCAAGATGTCTACACAGGGTGGAGGCTGAAGAATGAGTGCCCACTTACTGACTGATGAGTAGGCAGTACCCTATCACTCACATACCATAAAGCAATTAGCCAGCTGGTTACCCAAACCTCAAGCATAATTTCTAGCTTAAGCAGGGAATACTACTACATAAAAATATATAGTTTTTATTTTCACAGGAACAAGTATACTTTTAAATCTGGTATGTTTAAAATGATACTCACAATATCAGAGTCACTATATCTTTCATAAACTGGAGTAGGGACAGGTTTTATATGATGTGTTGCTGAACAGTTTTTAACAAAATAATGGAATGCTTGGACGGTTGAATAATGGAGTGGGAGGTCATAGAGACGAGTCAACAGCGTTCGGATTTCTCTATCAGACAGTGTCCTGAAATACAAATTAAAAACACAATTATCCCTTAGAGAAAAAAAACAGTCCATTATGATGTTATCTAACAGTAATACAGAGTAATGGTAATTAAGTCTATCTTGATTACAACAGTAACACAACACACAGGAAAAACAAAAATTGCACATGATTTCTCACTTAAGTATGTTAGCTCAGACATAAGCATGCAAAATCTTACAGTTAAAACTATTTACAATACAATGTTTAAAAAAATCTGTTTTTCTTAATATCCCATTAAACATACAAAACCTCATTCATGCAAATGGCTCCCCTACTGCATCAACCTCAAGGAATTTGAATAATAATGCCTTGATTGTGAATGCCAGGATCATGCTCCACCTTTCAACAAGATCACATTCTTCAATACTAACCTAACTAAAACTAAAGTAAAATTATGATTAATGGGTTAGTATGAAAAATTAGTTTTATTGTAAAAAAAATAATGTTTGTAGTTAAAAACCCATTAACCATATGGAGCCTAAATCACAATTCTCAAGAAGGACGATGATAAAAACTTGAGCTTAAAGGTAAGAAGATGGCAGGGAAAAAGTCTATCCACTTTTCCAAGGGCTGGTTTGTGGCCATTGGCATTTTGGATATACCACAAGTCATTCTGGGCATTTAAGTCCAAATTCCTAGAAAGGATACTCACCATTCACACGAGGCATAAGGCAGATTTTCCAGGAAAGCACATAGCCATATGTGAGAAAGACATGAAGCATGAGGTTCATCAAGAAGTTGAGAAAGAATGGCCCACATCCCTCTCAACTGATAAAACAATGCACAGTGCACCAATCAGCCTCAAAGAGTGTACCAAATGATTTATCAGATTCTTATGGGCTGCAAGGAGAAAGAAACGGAAGAAGTTCTGAAGTCCTGGGTCCACTGAAGAGGGGTCCTGATAGCACTCACTGGACAGAGGAGACTGGTGAGGCACAAACAGCAAAGAAGCCCATAGGCAACCATCCTCCTCTGACACAGTCTTGCTAAAAACTATGCTCCACATGTACGTCCAACTAAAGACCAATGGTTAGAAAGAGATACTTCCCTTAACATGGCATGAAGCTACTAACATGTTAGAGGAGTCAACCGGTAGTAAAAACACTGCCTTGAGGACCAAGTCAAGTAAGGAGGCATCCGTTAAAGGTTAATAAGAAGTCTGGTGAGATTATGGAGTGCCAATACTAAATGAAAATGGTCTGAAATATTGTGATCATTATCTGGACACACTTTGTGCTGAAGGAAATCCTTGGAGATAGCCAACCTGTAGCTCTTAACAGCAGGGGAGAGAGCTTGATATTTCGCATATAAATGAAGAAATCTGCCAACACTGGAACAGATTCATTATACCAAACAATGAACACTGCCCACTTTAGCTGGGAAAGGGAAATGTCAGATTATCTGTATGTGGTGGCCACAGCTATTGCCTAACAGCAACAAAATACTATGCTGGATTATCAGCATGCATGAAAACAAAGAGAAACTGATAAAAATTGCAAAACCTTTGGAAAGGTGCCTCTTTAAAAGACTCCTCCAAGTGGGAAGTATCCTGGGATAGTCCATGAGGAAATCTAGCAGGTCAGAAAACCACTGCTGCTGTGACCAACACACAGATGTCCCTGACCTGAAGAAATGAAACTACTAACAAAGCTAATAAGTCTCCCAAACCTGCCAAAAGGCCATGCAGATATACAACTGCAGAGGCCAACTGGAAGCTCATACTGAGGAGAGCATTTGCTAACATTTGTGAGCTCCCAGGGACAAATCACATTATTATAGTAACCTCATGGTCTTTTGCCCAAGTGGAAATATTGACCACCAGTAGACAGATGCCACCCATCCTGTTGTTTAAAGCACCTGAAAACATGAAAAGGTCAGGGTCTGGTAGAACTAGAAGGATTTTTAATAAGATTCTGATCCTGCCACCAATGGAGATCCTGAAATACATATTCTCTTTCTAAAGGGATTCCTGACATACTACAACAAAGTGGTTACCTTCCTACAAAATGCCAACTGAAGTTGAAAGAAGATACAAAATCAACTGTGGGGAACCAGCTTCTCTAGAGACATCAGATGACCTACCAAAAACTGGCAGGACTAGGATACTGGTTGTGGATGTTGCAAAATGCCCTGGATGGTTTCTTGGAAACATAGAATTCTGTCTTTGTGGATGGACCAACTTCAAAATGGTGTCTACATGTGTTGCCCACATGGAAAGCACCAGGTATGAATTCTCGAGGTTGATCTATAACCCTAAGGACTGGAACAACATGAGAAGAATCTCCAGGTGCCTCTCCAACTCTTACCAAGAAGATGCCAATATTAGTCATTTGTCCTGGTAGTGCCACAGACAGAGGCCTAAATAGTGAGTATCTATGATACTTCAAGTTAAAACACACAAGATTGCCAACCATACCACAGCAAAAAAACTTCAAGTGGTCATGGGGTGCCAAGATCCTGGTGAAGACCTCAAGGGCTGTATACACTGTGAAGCAAAAGGCCCATAAGTAGAACACCAAACCCTGCCATATGAACTGAAGAACCTTCCTTGAATGCGGATCAATGGGAATGTGAATACAGTGTTCCTCAGGTTTAGAGATGAAATGAAATCCCTCTTGCATTCTGAGCTCCTGGTGAACTCCAAAGACTCCATCTGAAAGGGAGTCAGGTAAAGAAAAAAAGCCCATTAACCCTATTTAGATATTGCAACTATGACACTTATCATGTTTGACCAAGATGAGGGGGTTACATTTACTGGCCAAAATATAGTGGTTTTTAAAAGTTTTATGTTATGGTCCCCTCTATAAAAAACTTTGTATATATACAATATTCCCAAACTTCTCACCAAAGAATCCTGCTGTATTTTGGATGCTTCCTTTCAGTAGTTTCAAACCAAAGCTTTTGACATACAGTGTATGCTGGCACTTTTGCTCTATACATTCTTCAACTCTTGATTTCCAAATTTTTTTTCATTCTTTTGACCACTTCTTTCATCTTTTCCTTTACTTCACTGTCAATTCTGTACCTAGCATTCTATATTGCACTGCTTTTCCATTCATATATGTTATCTTTTAAGGGTTCCTAAAACTGGTATTTACCATTTTTGACCTTTGGCTTCGGCAGAATTTGAGTGATATTTCTCCCTTATGGTGATTCTTTCTAAAGCTGTATCTTTATATTTGTTCTTAAAATCCAACTTAGTCTGATCTAACATTTTTATTTATTTCTCTTTCTCTCTTAAATTTCTGCCACTGCAACAGATGATCTTTCAGAAAGTTTCTGCTTCTCTTTTTCGTGTCTCTCTGTTACTTATCAGCAACTCAAATTCCACGATTGAGAAGGTTTGTTGACAATCAACCTCTTTCATGTTCTAAAACCAATCTGACCTTTGTTAAGGGCTATGCTGGGAGGGAAAGAAAAGAAAAATGTAGTAGATAAATGAGAGGAACCTCTAGCTAATTTTGTGAGGGGGCAACAACCTGAATAATCAAATTTAGGTAGTTGCTGATGCATCTGTCCCCAACAAGGGGATAGGAGTATCAGGATTAAAACTTCAAAACAATACTTTAAATACAAAACACTAAATGACATATATCTAGCAACAAACAACCCTTGAAAACTTTATACTACAGTAAAAAAATACAAACCCTGAATTATCAGTATCAAATGACGCAAAAATTTCCTCTGTAGTTCTGAGTCTTTTCTTACTCATCAGGTAGAAAAAGTACGAGAATGCATACTGCATGTCATTTGCTTGCCTAATCTTATGAGATGATGTCAATTCATATTCTTCTTGAAATCTGTGGATTTAGAAAAGTTCCAAGTCAGGTATTATACATAAAGACTGCTGAATAGTATTAATATTCATGTATGTTATAGATAAATAACAGCAAATGAGGGAAATTACTTCATTGCTGATTTGCTCACAGCTGACAGCTAAGTGTTTCTAGGCTTGGTTTTAAGTATTTATATCTCATCTTAATACAAAATTTCCTGACATTTATTCAATGGATGTTTTCATTATTAATTTACAAAGTACAAACAATTATTGTTTGTATAGTCACAGTGGGCACTTACAGCTTAGCCTATTATAAGTTATGTTAGCAGAAACATTTACTCTAGTCATAAATCTGGCTATCTGTATTGTGGCTGGTAACTTAACCTTCACATATAAAAATGGCCAGCTGTCAACTTTCTTGAGTAGCCACACATAATGTCAAATCAAGGATACAAATTCCAGTCATGAACTTTGGCTTATTCATCCATTTCATCTATTGAGCTACAGATAATTCATTTGGTTAAACTGTCCTTACCTTGACTGCAGATCTTCCATAATTTGTTTGTTGATGAGATGGGGCATATGTGCAGGAACTCTACGGGCCTCATACCCAAACTCAGAGTTGTACAGGCGGTTAACATGAAGAAGTGACTCTGCAAACATATCCAAGAGACGGCGACCACTGCCATGGAACACAAGATAGTCACCAGAGCTGGTTGCTGGATTCAAGTTATTGTCCTGAGCAAACAACTGTTGTCTTTCCCAAGGGAGATTACCATGATGTGCTGCCAAGGTTCCATTGTCTATATATTTCCTCTTATTTACATACTTTATTTGCTGATTATCTTTAGCAGGCTTTATATAATTAACTTTATTTTCTCCAATAACAGACTCTTCATATATATCATTCATTTTTTTCTTGTCCCAAAGCAGTCCTCTGGTTGTAAAATTCTTAGTATTTTTGCTTGTACTGTTACTTTTAAGGTTGACTAAATTTGTTAAAATCTTTTCTGATGCATTTTTATACAAACTCTCTCTTATACTACTGACAGCTTTCTCAAATTCAGGGGGCCATTCTGAAGCACTGTAATATATTAACTTATGATTGGGGTTGCCTTCCACATAGTTCTTAATAAGTAATGACTTCCTCTTTTTCAACAAATTCAGAGTAATTTCATCACTTTTATACAACAATTCATAAAATAAAACCTGATCAGCAACTTCTTGAGGAAGTTTAGAGGCATTTAAATTGACTAATGAATACTTCTGCAGTTCTGTATCATCAATATCAGGATGATCTTTGTCTATGTATTCAGGAGAAACATGATCAAAAACAAAATTTCTTACAAAAGCAGGACGGCTTGAAGATGATACTTTAACTGCCTTTGTTACAACTTCTTCACTTGGAGATGTATCACACTTCAGAGTGATGTTAAACTGAAAACAATAAAGATAAAATATTAACAGGCTCAAGATGTAACTCAATTAACAACAGATTAATATATTAATAGCACAACAGTTCTCATAAAAAGTAGTTAAATTAAGTATTCACATAAATTCTGACAAAAGGAATTCTTAACAAGTCAATAATAGAAAAATCCATAAGCAAAAATAAAGGGTTAACAAACATGAAACTTCAGAAATTTCAGCAGCTTTCAAAAACTCTGAAATGCTGGAATAAAATGATGGTGAGCATAAATAAGAAATATGATGCTTACCTTGTCATTTCCTCATCAGAAGTAAAATATTAGTGAGAGTCCTACTCCAGTATGAGCACCTATTCATCTCAATTAAGAAAAAAACTTTAAACTGTCACAAACTACCTTTCACAAGATAAATATAACCCTTCTGTACTTACCTTTCTGCTCATGTTCGGTTTTGGACCATGGTTGTCTCTGACTTTGTCGATTACTTCAAGTTCAATGCGCAGAGTGGCAGTAATGTTATTTTTCAAGAGAAGAAATAGGATACCCTGGGCTATATTAACATTTATGCTTCGTAGTCCATCCAGCTCTGTGTGTTGCCCAGTCATTGCTTTCCCTCCCTTTGCTAATGTTGATATATTCATCCAAGCAACATAAACCCCTGAAATTACACAAATTTACAACATGAAAAAATGGCAAACACTACACAGAAAATAGCACTACATTTACAGGATGACAAACTTATTAATATCCACTTTCTGTCAACCTTGGCCAATGTCTTTATTAATTATACTATATTTGCTAGCATATAAGAAACACCACAATTTTGGAAACATATCCTACAAAAATAAAAACACCCTCTTTTCCAGATTTCAAAGCCCTCCCTACTATAGGTTATTTTGAAACTGTTTAGCAACTCAAATTTATTACTAATGTACAGGAACAGAAAAAGAAATACTCCTACACATATTTCTAGGCCTGTTAGGTTGATTGCACATTATAAAAGCCACATCCTGGGTCAGGGACTTGGGGTGGGAGCGACGTCTGCACTTTGCACACCCACTCTCTCTTTGTAGGCCGAATCTTGGTCCGGGGACCATGAACATTTACTGCAGCAGCATGGGTCCACTGGAGCCCAGAGTTAAGAACCTTCAGGGGCACGGGTCGAGGAGACCCATGAGAGCGGATCAACTGGGGCACGAGTGTGTCCCCCGGATGATGTTTCTACCGTGATGGGAATGAGCCTCCAGGTTGAAACCTTGGAGCTCTGTACAGAAGAAGGATTTTACTAGCCATCAGATGGTGTCTGGCACTGGTGCCCTGGGCATCAGCCGTGTCATGGCTGGTCCCAGAGTGCGCTGCTTCCGCGCCTCAGATGTCCAGGGCCACCTGAGGTGTGGTTCCCCTGCCCTGAGACAGGGGATAGGTACATTCCGTGCCTCAGGTGTCTGGAGACACCTGAGACACAGGTCCCCCGTCCTGGGACAGGAGAGTTGTACTCTGTGGGCCCAATGTCCGAGAACACCTGAGATGCAGGTTCTCTGTCCTGGGACGGGGGAGAGTTGTAGAGAGATCTTCGTGCTTGTTCCAGAGAACAAGACATGTTGTGAGAGGGCCCACGGGCCTTTTCACAATCTAGAGACACTGCCCTTCCCTTCTTTGGGCCTGTCTGCCTAACGGGACCCTCAGAAGGGGAAGGATCTTCTTGCGGTTTAGAGCTACCGCTGGTTCCTCTTCAGACCTGTCTGCCTAATGGGACCCTCAAAAGAAGAAAGGGGGAGGTACAAGCTGGTGGAGAAGATACTGGTGACGTCGCAGGGGAATGGGGTCTCTTCCTCTACGTCCCCTCACACTTATACCGCTTCATCAATTCGTCCAGAAGATCCTTGATGTCAGGAGACATCAGAGGGCATGTCAATGTTGATGGGACTGGATGAATGACCGAGGGAGCCATGACAGTGGTCATGGCGACCTTAGATCCCGTAACTGAAACCACAGTCCCATTTACTGACGCCGTAGAGATGGGGGCCTGGTTGGAGGCACTAAGATGTGCAATCAAGCCCTGCACCAACAGTTCCCCTGGAAGATCTACAGATGGCCAGAGGTTCCTAAAGATCTTGAAAGGTCTTCCCGATCTCCCCAAGACCTGAAAAAGATGGAATATCAGAGGCTTCCCCCTTTGCCCAGGGGGAGAATGCTCACCCCCGGAGCAACTGGAGGAAGCCCTCGAGAGATTGTGAGAGGGCCCTGCTCATCTATACCAACCACCCATTGTCAAAGCACCAGGGGAATGTGGAGGAGTGATTTCTCCCCTAGACGAAGAAGCAGCAGAACAGAATCGCATGGGAAGAGACAAGGAGCTACCTGGTGTCCTTGGAGGAGAATACCCCCTCTGAAGATGGACGAGCAGTCTTCTTAGACTTCCTCTTCCCAGCAAACCTCATCCACTGCTCCAGGGACCAATCACAACACTCGGGGCAAGTATTAGTCATTGAACACACTTGATTGCAGCATTTGGTGCAAATGGTGTGAGGGTCTACCTCAAAGGGCGAGAGAAAACAGTTGCAACACTGCTCTCCCACACCTGGGCAAAAGTGAGATATATAGGCTTAGTAGATGATTCTTGGGTTTGCATTATATCCAAGAATAAGAACAGATATATCATAATTATACTCCAAGCACAACAAAAGGAAAGAAAAATCCAAGATGAACTGCAGGTAGAACAGCCAGGAAACGTTTGAGGAGAGGAAGACAATATTGCGTCCGCTCTCAACAAAGGCTATAAGGAAAGTGGTTACGCAACTCAGTGAAGGGAGGTGGTGACCTCGCCTCTCCCACCAGTAGTGCAACTACCGAACAACCTTGTTGTGTAGAAAAGCCTACTCCAGCTTCAAGGTACAATTTGGAGTCAGGGACATTTCCTGCATTACTAAGAAAAGGGCTTCATACCAAATCCCTCTAACTGGAAGAGCTTTTCCTTAGACCAAAACCTAGTGATAACTCTATCATAGCTCTTTGTGACAAGAGTTACACAGATGCTATGAGTCATATCAAGAATGGGACCATAAACTCACAGAAGGGAGCTTGCTGTGACCTCATCTCAAGAGCAAAGCCAGAACTGCGGTCACTTTTAAGAGACCGAGCAGCACTGGGGCTGGGATCAAAAAGTTGCCAAAACCCACAGTTATAAGTTTGAGACCATGCAGGACGTCAGATAAGGTCATATCAGGACAAGGACCATACAGAACTGTGACCACAACTGATGTACTAAAGATGACATTTCTACCCTGGCCTCATAACAAGAATGCTTTCATGACACCAGCTTCCTGAAGTGAGAGCCTTCCAACAGTGATTTGGACAAGGTCTGATTTGGGGAAACTTTCGATCAGGTCACTTCATGACAATTAACTGCTGCTCTATGCAATGCCCTGAAATGATTGATATCTTCTAAGCAGATCAACAATATACTTTCCATACCTGCATTTAGCTAAGATCGCAAACTGGGTATTCATACCTAACAGAGGCGCTGATAAGATAAGCCCCGAAAATTGCCGAAAAGCTCATCTTGCCATATTTGTGGGAACACCTTGATGAGTCAAGGAGAAATTGCATCATTGAAGACCTGTACTAGATGGTGATTCAAACAAAAGTTTTACAGTGAAAAGAGAGAGATTGTTCTTGATATGTCTAAAGCTGTAAATTGGAAATGAACAAATGTAAGTCTCAGTCCACCTATCCCAGACTTTGTACAATTGGGTATGATGAGCCTTTGCTAACTAAGTGCTCCTCTCCCATTCTCATCATGTGCACAGTCTTTCTCAATCCCTTTTCTAGCTGTTGAACAATGCACCTCCCCATACTTCCCTGTTTGTAATACAATCTTTCCAGCATACTCCAGCTGTGATTCCCAAAATTCTGTAGTTGACCTTTTTCAGAATCACCTAAATTTTCTTAGGTGCTCACATCTCTACTGTGCACTTACACAGGACCTACAAGTGCATCACTGTTTTTTAATCTGATTACCAATGCAACACTCCTCTACATGTAGTCCAAAAATCTTTTTCCACTTCATCCAGATTAATCCTAGTCATTTTTGTACACTTACCTTTTGGAAGAGTATGAGTGAGCTCTGATTCTGTAGGCACAGGTATCTCATGCAAATGCTTAACATCATCCAAACCGCAATCTCCTCCATCGTATCCACATGCACGAACATTACAAGACTGTAAAAAGACACCTTACTAAATATATTGAAAAGGGCACTCACAAATGTTAAGATATGGCAGATAGAGACGAATTTCATTACATGAAATATGAAGCAGATTCAAGTTCTGAATAATAATGGGCAAAGTTAAAATTACAAATACACAGTGAATGTCTACTTCTACAACTATCAATGCATCAGGCTATGGCAATCAGCTAAAATATATCTATAATAAGTTCATTCCAAGGGCTGCTCTCTTACTTCATAATACAGTAAACTATGATTATATAACAGAATTCTGAATGCATCACTGGTCCTAATTGCTCTGCATAGGTAAAAAAAAATGCACAGATTAAATTTACTTAAATAAAAATGTTATTTTCATGATAAAATTAAGTACCACATATACTTACCAAGTAATTACACAGCTATAGTTCTAACTCATGCAGCAGCCTTTATTTAAAAAATCACAGTAGCGCTTCAACAGTTTAGTGTAGGTGACAAGTCCTGCCCACTAACGGGTCTACTGGAAACGACTTAGCAGAAAACCTCATTCTGTTTGTGCCCTTATGTCCATGACAGGGGAGGAGGGAGGGCTCCAATCCGTAATCACTTGGTAAGCATATATGAAACTAATTTTATCAAGAAAATAACATTTTCATATAAGTAACCTTACCAAGATATTACATAGCTGAATCCCACATTGACAGGAGGTGGGATGCATGGACATACAGTATGTGTACAGTAAACCTACCATATTTGCAGGAGATGCGTACCACAACCGGCCCCCAGCAAATAGCTAAAATCTGTGAATACTTAAAACCCTTCTAAAAACACTTAGAACTGCCTATTTTGGTAGTTCAAACAAAAAAAAAAAAAAAATCTAAAAATGCTTAGACAACTATTATCCTACTTACGATGGGGTTAGGTTTCAAAAAACCCATTGTTTATTAGAAAAAGCGTATCTCAAATATAGCCTAGCCTACACTATGGTATTCAGTACCATGTATACATACATATATGGTAGCCTAGTCTACACTATAAAGTATACTCTATACATATACGGTATAGTAATTATTAATATCAGCTAATTCTGGAGGTTCATGCAGATTGACTTATGATAATTCAATACAAAGAGAAACTGAATAACAAACAAGAATTAGCTTAGCCTACAATATGGTATATCGTATACATATACGGTAGCCTAGCCTACATTATACTGTACTGTGTATTCACATATTAATATCGTATTATACAAACATCAACATAACGAAAATGCATCTTTTCCATAGATCTTTTAAAATCTTATGTTTTACTTCACTGTATTCAATAATACTGTATTTATTCTTACATTGCTTTTTTGTATTATATTCTTACATCAAAGTTTTGGTTTGAAATCATTACAGCGTAAGTTATTTATTATAACAGTTCAGAGCGCTTTTCTTGCTTCTAGTTAGCATAAATGAATCTCTGGATACTTTATTTATATGAGGCAAGGTTATTTTTTGTTATATGAAGTGTTTTTAAGTTGAAATATAACTTAAATACATCTTATTGTGATATTAATTTAGCTATTTTTTGGTTAATAGATGATGTTGGCTGTTTGGGGGCATGTTTGTTTTGTGTAAAAAAAAATAAAGATTCCATTCACTACATTCACTTGATTTCATCATAATAAGAACTTACATATTTACAGTTCAGAAAATTTCGTTCTGTATTGAGAGCGAGAGTTAGTTCTCTATTGAACCAATAAATGAACGTTATTATTTTCTCTGAGCTTATTTTACAATCTTTTATGTGTTTTTATATACGCGGCAAGAGCATAATATGATTCATTGCAGAGGTGTTTTAACCCATTACCCTTAGCCCCCACCCCTTCCCCGGCAGGGAATGACCGATATCCATAGCCTGTTTTCCTGATTCACTGAAAATTTTATGATGTTACTTTTCAATGGCTATTGTAGTTTAGCAGTGGAAATAAATCCTGCATTTTCGTATAGTTCTGAAGGAATAAAGTTAAGTATACCTTAGTTTGACCAGACCACTGAGCTGATTAACAGCTCTCCTAGGGCTGGCCGGAAGGATTAGACTTATTTGACGTGGCTAAGAACCAGTTGGTTACCTAGCAACGGGACCTACATTGTGACATTATAGCGAGAAATAATTTCTATCACCAGAAATAACTTCCTCTAATTCTTTTGGTTAACAAAGATGACGATATCGACCCGTCCAACGAGGAACTGTATTAAACTTGATGGCATACATATATATATTTTTCATTGCCTGTGTCACAGCATGTCATTTAAATCAAGACTTTTCACTGATAACTGACAACTTGAGAAGTGATCTTAGTCCTCATCACATATGAAACATGTCTTCATGTTGATTTCATCATCAAAGAAGCTGAAAGGGCGTTATGCAATTACTGTATGTTCTATATTTTTTACTCGAGGTGGCAACCCTAATATTTACCTTTTATTAGTGTGGAAACAGCAGTACAGGAATATGTTCTTTCATGCCCAGTAGTTTTGGTTAAAATACTTTCTCTCCAGTTTTATTTACGGTCGAGTTTCATCCATGTTGCCAATGCACAATAATTTATAGTCATTAGCAGCTTGAACATTGTTTTCTCAGCTTCAGCTACAACTTGCAACTTAAATTTAGCAGTATATTTCCTTGCCGATCTTTTATCCACAGCGAATACAGGGTGTAATGTAAAAATATATCAGTCTTATTCTACTTAATGTCATTTGTAACACAACAACGGTAATTGTTTACTACTGTACGATGGTTGAAATACAAGCAAAACAGCTGTTGTTATCCAATTCGGTTATAAGCAAAACAACAGTTTCTCGTTCGGTTGTTTATGGCTGTACGCATTTACGCGAGTAACGTTACTAACAATACTTTTATCATTCTCTTTTACTTTTTTAACTAGAAGATGGGATAAAGAGATGGAGGAAAAGAAGTTGGCCTATTGTAATTTGGTGTATCTCACTGCCTGCGCCCATGCAAAATTTAAAAATATTTTATAAATATTGTTGTATTGGTATTAATTGCTTACCCCATCACAAAATCAAATTATCGTAACGCGAATGATCTTAACTCGAGCACTACCTGGGTGCCCGAGTATTTTAATAGTTTTATCACAAAAAGTACATTTAGTCATGAAAATGTTATGAAAATACAATAATTAGTGAATATTTCACAGTGACAAATACCGCGAATGGGCGAATTTTCTGCGAATAATGTGTGTATATGTTCCACAGAGAAATCCGCAAATTGGTGAGTCCACAAATCATGAGGATGTGAATATGGGGGTCTACTGTACTGTACTCTACTCCAAGATATTAAGTTATAGTAATGACTTTGAAATTGAGAAGTTGCTAGAACTGAAGACAATGCTTGTCATTTCCTTATTTGGTAAGAGAGCTACTGCAGGTAAATACTGCCTCTGGTTGATGATCATCTTAACCTGTAGAAGGGTGGAGGTATGGCTGTGGAGCCCCTCTACTTAGGTGGGAGCTTTGCAGCGAAGGATATGTCCTATGGCTAACAAAGCTAACAAAAGGTGCCCTTGCCTTGGGCGCAGTATCAGAATAAAACAACCAAACAACGCTTTCACCTACACTGACAAAAACCACAGCCCACCCACTGAGACTGGTGGGTACTCCAGGTACACTGTACCACCTGGCTCCTGAAAATTTGACACCCTACTTCAAGGTGAAGTGACAGTAGGAGAAAAGAGAGATTCCTATGCTTTCTCCCCCAATACCATGCCAGCCACTGATAATGGTAGAGGCTGTCCTGATGCCATGAGCTTTCACTTTAAAAGTAGGCAAAATGCCCTCCTGAATCTGGGAGTGCATCTCAGAAACTGAAGTCGCTGATGAAGAAGGACAATGCATTATTTAGTCAGAGGGCAAGACAGGTTCTTGACAGAGCACCAAAGGTTACTGGATGGTCCTTGGATCTTCTCAGTCCTGCTCAGGTAATACCTTAAAGCCCTAGCAGGACAAAGAACTCTCTCTTCTGCCTCAGAGCCAAGATATCCATTAAGGTCTTAATGGAGAAAGAACGGGGCCAGGGTTTGGAAGGGTCCTCGTTCTTGGCTAAAAATCCAAGGGTAAAGTAGCAAACTGCATCTCCTTGTGAAAAACCTACCCTTGATCAATGTCTTGGAACACACTAATATGTTAGCAGTAGCCAAGGCCATGAGGAAGAGAGTCTTCCGAGTAAGGTTTCTTTGAGAAGAGGAAAAAGGGGTTGAAAAACGGGACCTGTCAGCCACTTCAACACTACGTCCAGGTTCCAGGAGACCGGATCTTCCTTTCCTGCTTAGACATATCAAAAGACTTGACGAGGTCTTTAAGATTTGGGGTTGACACCAGATTCAGGACCCCAGTGTTTAAACACTGAGCTAAACACAGCTTGATACCCCTTAATGGTGGAGGATGAAAGATTCCTAGATCTCCTCGGATAAAAAAGGAAATCCGCAATTTGGGTCACAGATATCTCAGAAGGAGAGACGTTGAGTCCGAGACATCAGCTTTGGAAAATTGTCCACTGAGCATGGAGGACGCGGCTAGGAAATTGATGCCTGCATCTTACAACAGCCTCTACAGTGCGTCTTGGAAACTCTTACTCTCTGACAAGCTTCCAAATAGTCTGAAGCCTGTCAGGGCAAGAATGTAAATCCCTTTGGTATCTCTTTAAAGTGAGGTTGTCTGAGCAGACATGGTTTTTAAGGGAAGGAGTCTCGGAAAGTCTATCTACAACCGTAGCAGGCCCTGGAACCATTCTTTCATGGGCCAGAACGGGGCCATGAGAATCACTGTAACATTGCGATAAGCCCAAGACTTGTTCAGCACTCCCCTGACCATGGTGAAGGGTGGAAAGGTGCAGCCCAAGAGGACTCCTCAACCTAGAACCGAGGAGTCGGAATATTAGTCTGAGTCTGGGCTCCGAGGATGAAGGGCTTTCCTTCCAAAAGTCAATGTTCAGACAGTAACCATGCCAGTCTGACTTGATTACTGGGTTTATGGGAATACATAGTGTCCATCTGTGTTTCCCTGTCCCAGCTGGCCTACAGGAAGAATTGCAAAGCTCTCATCAGAAGTTTGCCTAACTTGACAAACGTCTTGACAGATGACAGTCCCCAGTAGGCTCATCTGCTGATGGGCCAAGCAACACAAAGGGGCTAGAAATTTGTGGACCATCTGAAGGCATCTGGCAATTCTCTTGGCAGACGGAAAAACCCAAAAAGCTTTCGAGAGTTGAGACTCATCCCCAAACAGAGGAACTAGAGGAACTCTTGTGACAGGGCCAACTGGGACTTCTGAAGGTAGATGATAATTCCCAGTTCCTGAGAGAGGAGATGTACAAGTCCTTTGTGCACTTTTCCTTTGAAGGGGATCAAAGAGGCAAGTCATCCATATATAGACTGATGTTAATGCCTAATAAATGAAGTCATTTGCTAGAGGAGCGAGGACTCGAGTGAACACTTCAAGTGCTGTAGAGAGGCCGAAGCAAAGAGCCCAAAACTGTAGATTTAGCTGGCACTGGGTGCTTGGGCAGCGTCGGAGGCTTGGATGGCACCGAGGGCTTGGGTAGCGCCAGGCGCCCTGAGAGGAGACAGGCATTTAGACGCTGATGTAGGGTGCCTGAGAGTGTGTCCTGGAAGACAAACCTTAAGACACTTCCTGGAGTCTGGATGGAAGGGAAAGTGGAAGCATGTGTCCTACATATCCAAGGTTTATCATCCAATAGGCCTGGTGAATGGATGAAAGGACTGACTGGTTCGTCTCCATCTGAACTTCGTCTGCTGGACAAAGAGATTAAGGGCGCTTATGTTGAGGACTGGTCTCCAAACCCCGAGGATTTGGGGACCACAAACAGATAGTAGTAGAAGCCCTGTAAGTTGGTGTCCTCGACTTCTTCTATGACTCTCTTTCAAAGGAGGAAGGAGACCTCCTCCAAAAGGGTCAAATGTTTTCCTGAGCCTCTTGAGTAGGCCATCAAAACGATGGGAAAAGGGACTAAAGGAGGGCTCTCCACGAACGGAATGAAGAAGCCTTCCCGCGGAACCTTGACAATCCATTGTTCTGTCCCTCTGATACTCCACTTCTCCCAAAACTCGAGAAGACTGGCTCCCTAATTGTGCATGGAGGATGTCTTCCTCATTTCTTGGGCAAGGACTTGAGCTCCTCTTGATAGTTCTTGTTCCAAGTGGGACCAATCTTGCCACATGGCGCTACTGCCCATGCTAGAGGGTCCAGGGCCTGGGAACAAAAAAGAGGAAGGTGATGGTTCCTTGAGGAGGCAAACAGGTCCATGTTGGTCTGCCCCATGGTATTGCAGATTTCGATAGACCAGGGGATCCAAGGTCCACTCGATGGGAAGGACCTACTATTCGATGGCTCAGTTTGTCTGTCAGAACATTTAGTTTGCCCTGAAAAAATCGAGTGACTAGACTCACTTGATTTGATCTGTCCACAGTGGAAGGTTTCTTGATGTCTGGCTGAGAGAAAAAGAGTGAGAGCTGCCTCGCTTTCGTATGCATGTTAGGGTTGTGGTATTGTCTGAATGGACTGCCACAGTCTTGTTGTGAACTGGGGTTGAGAAGCACTGAATAGCTTTCAGCTCTCTGACGATGTGAAGGCTCTCTTCCACAGGCCATGTCCCAGAAACTTCCTGGTCAAGAGGGGACACCGGAGCGGGTCCTAGACTTGACTTGGGCTTGCTCCCACGAAAGGGATGTTGCTGGAGAGGAGCGACCGTCTTAGGAACAAATGCACACGAATCCTTGGGGTGTTTGGAAGAATGCGCCAGAAGATCCCAAGTTGACTTCTACTGAAGGTCTGACTTCTGGGTTTGAGTGACTCCTTTAGTGGAACGGGAGCACCCAAAAATCTCTGCCCTTCAAAACCCCCAAAGAGAAAAGGGCCAAATGTTCAAGAGAGCCATCCCTGATGGTTTTGTTTGCATGAGAAAGGACTCCTGGTCAGTCTGAGGCAAAGTCTCGACAAATCATTGCAATCTTCAATCTTCTTGGCTAGCACTCTCACCATCCAGTCCAAGAAACTGAAAGCTTCAAAGAACTCAAAGAGGTCTAGACAAGGAGGTCAAGTTCTGCCAACGAAAAAGATAATTTTTGCAGATGAAAACGCCCAGTGTCGGGAAGGAGGAGCTTCCCTGGTGGCGTAGGAAAAAACTTCCAACTGATTAATTGCACGGGAGGAAAAACAAAGGAAGCCTTACCTTGCTCCATCTTAGCAAAAAACCAAACTTCAATCTCCTCGAGTGACTTCCTAGAAGCTGAGGAAAGCACCAAGTGGGGAGCCTAGGTCTGTCATTTGGATGGTTCCTCATTAGGAAGGTCAAGGTAGGTGAGACTGGGGCCTAGCGGGAGCTAAAAAAAGGTAGCAAAGCTCGCCCAAAAATATTGAAGGAAAGCTGCATAGGCTGGGAGACCAGCGATAGGAAACTGGTGCTTGGTGCTCTGTGCAGGAGATGAAGAGTTGGCACCGGGCACTCGGGAGCTGCTGCTGGGCACTTGGGAGCTGGCACTGGGTGCTTGGCAATTGGCGCCGGGTGCTCAGGAGCTGGCCCTGGGTGCTCGGAAACCAGCGGCGGATGCTCGGAAGCTGGTGTCGGGTGCTTAGAGCCAAATACTGGCGCCCAACAGAAGTACACTCAGGAGAGAAATATTCCAGACTGTCCCATGCGCTGCAGGAAGACTGAGGATTGTGCCCGGCTCCTTAAACCGCTAACTGGGCAGCAGAGAAGAGTGGCCAGCATCACCTGCTTGCCTCTTCAACGGAAGAGACAAAGTTAGAAAGCGCTTGAGGAGCTTCCAAGTCCGAGCTGGAGTCTTGCGAGTCGGACAACAACTGACGCACAACCACAGAGACGCCTTTCCAACGGCTGTCGGTCAAAGCCTGGGAGCATCAACAGGCTCGACTGAGGACATGACTACCCATGGGCAAACCCCACCAGCCTCCCTTGGGCCTCTGGTATGTCTTCTCCCAGGTTTGGAGGAGTATGGCAGGGACCTTCGTCTAGGAGAACCAGTGGGACGAGCAGCCACCTCCTCAACTTGCACAACACTTTCTCCTGTCAAGATACCTTTCCAGTGGCTGTCTGCTGATACCTGGGAACCCACAACAGGTTTGACTGAGGGGGCAACTACCTGCAGGCCAACCCCCTCGGCCTACATCGGACTTTCTGTATGTCTTCTCCCTGGTTGAGGGGAGTATGACAGTGACCTTTGTCTATGAGAACCGGTGGGATGAGCAGCCACCTCCTCCACTTGCACAACACTTTCTCCTGTCAAGACGCCTTTCACTCAGTGGCTGTCTGCTGATACCTGGGAACCCGCAACAGGTTCGACTGAGGGGGCAACTACCCACGGGCCAACCCACTCGGCCTCCACTGGACTTTCTGTATGTCTTCTCCCAGGTTGAGGAGAGTATGACAGTGACCTTGGTCAAGGAGAACCGACGGGACTAGTACCCACCTCCTCCACCTCCCTGTATCACTACTATGTTAAATTCTTGTTAAACCTAAACTTGAGACTGGCAATGGCAAGGGTCGGAACCAAGGGAGCCAGGCGCAGGAGTATGTGGATTAAAAGTAGGAGGGCTAGTAGCAAGAGAAAAATGAGGGAAGGGAGATAAAGGAATAGCAGAGCTATCTTCTAACCTGAGCTAGGGTGGAATTCTAGGCTAAAGGAAGCTTGTTTCTCGGCTCTAGAGGCCATTTTCCTTTCTATCCCTCTCCAACTTGTCTAGTTGAGATTCAAGTACCTTCTACTCTTGCTAACCATAACATTTAGCACAAGTTTTCTCCCTACTATATTTCTGCCCACTACATTTACTGCAAATTGTAAGAGAATCATATGAAGATTGATTAATCTGGGTTGCAACTTTTGCTACATTAGCAAAAATAAGTGAACTTGAATCAGACATAACAACAACCAAAGAACTAGAAAAAATGATCCTGAAAACTATTACTGCTTGAAGGCTACTCAAATTTCAAGTGATAATATTTCACCGAAATCCAGCCATAAAACTCAAAATCAGTAAACAAAAGCTGTAGCAAACCCCCAACGTTACTCGAGAGCTGGCAGAAACAGAATGAGGTTTCCTGCTAAGTCGTTTCCAGTACTCCTGTTGGTGGGCAGGGCTTGTCACCTACACTAAACTATCAAAGGGATACCACGATTTTTTAAATAAAGGCTGCAGCACAAGTTAGAACTACAGCTTTGTAATTACTTGTTAAGTTACTTATATGAAATGGGGTATTTGTATATACTGTATACAAAATATTTGTATCCTCCTGTATACAGCAAGAAAGGTATTACTTATATCTGTAGTAATGCAAATACCCTGCAAATAAAATTGTTCTTTCACTGCTTTGTTCAAAGGATGTATAATCATAAGTTCCACTCCCTTGCTGTACAAAATGAAATACAATTTTTCAAAATTTTGATCATGCTATGCATTTAGATCTTCTAGAATATAACATCTACAACACAGTACTAGACAAAGTTAATTCTAGCAATCTTGTCTTTTCTCTGTGAAGTTCAGTACCACAAACTTTTCTAAAGGTTTCATTCCTGCTATACTGTAATAACATTGTGGATGATCTTCCTAATCCAGTTATAGTTGAACTGTCAGAACTCCAGAAGCTCTAACTTTGTGCAAATGTTTTTATGTTGTGCAAGGTGTTGTGTTTAGCTTCATAATACGTTATTGTCTTTTTATTTATACTTAATTATTAACCTTATTTGTTGCCATTTGTGTTTTTGCTGTTACCTATACCTGTATTTATCTAATTTTTCTTTCTACTTCTCTTTCAAAGTTTATTCTTTACTTCTCAATTTCTTCCTGCCTCCTGAATTGCTGTACCTGCTGGGATCACTGGGCATGAAACAATACACACATCAGCATCAGCAACATACTTTCTTTTATTCAAAACAATAGACTGCTTCTATTTATGATCAGAAAGTGAAACTGTAAACAAAGTTACTACAACTACAATACAAACTAAGATTTAAAAGGAAAATATAAATCCCTCCATTCTCTCTCTCTCTCTCTTGACACAACTGTCAATTCAACTGGAATTTTATTAGTGATTGTAACTTCATCTTTGGTAAAGAACTGGTTGCATCATAGTTGCAGTTTCAATTTATGGCTACATAATAGTATGGTATATGAAGGTGAAAGTAGCACTGGCTCTGGGGTACTGTGTAGTTAGCTTTACTACAGTCTTGGGTCTTTGTGTGCACCAAACATAAATAAATGAAAAACTATCACACTTGATCAAGGCATATTAACTTCTCAGCTTCCATCACTTACATGATCGCAGTATTTATCTGCTATCCATAAATCTGAACATGAAGGTGCACAGAAATCCAGTGCCATGTCAGGTCCAAATTCTTCCTCCCCATCAAACATACTATTTTCATCTTTATCACGAGCACAGTCACCTCCATCCCACTCACATGCGGAGGTATTGCAAGAACGATCACAATATCCATCATTCAACCAAGAACCTGGACAGCCTGAGGAGCATTCAGGCAAGGACCACGAGAGATAAACCTGCCAAAAGTACAAAAAATTAAAGACTTACAAGTCAACTTCAGTCATAACTATTATAATCATTTTAATGCAGAAAGGTTGAAATAGTAAGCATACATCTTCAAGATTTAAAAACTAATGTACTTATAATATACAAAGTTACATGTATTTCCACACTGAGCACTTCAAACTTTATAACAATGCATACAATCATGATAATATTGTATGTGGAGAACAAATTCTGGGCATTCTTATATGTGAAAATATTTGTTTTAACAAGCTGAAAAAATATGCATTTTAAAATGATTTTTTTACTATATATTCATGCATCACAAAATGTAAATTGTGCTGATCCTTCGTAACAGAAGATTTGGTAACATTTACAAGATAATTTCAACACAACTTCTGTGTCCTATGTACATACTGTACATAAGAAAGGTTTATCCATGTTTTTTCTCTAAGTGTGTCTTACATGCACTTAAAACACCAAGATCTACTTTCAACAACAAACACTAAAATACACATTTCTTGAGTCTTGTGATCTGTCAGTCCTATGACGAACAATTAGGTAAAAACTTCTAAACATGAAGTTTTCGTAATAAAACTAATATTGTATTACTTACCTGAATACCTGAATTCGCCCTTAATACCACTAGCCCGAACGGCTCTCAACTACCAATCCCACTAGTGGGAAATTTTAACAGCCAACATTACCGACGCTGCGGGTAAAATCTTGTCACTTGAGCTACCATAACAAAGGGTTGGCAACGCTGACACAGGTGTGTACCGACACTACCTTCGTCAATTGCTTTATTCAAGTTCAAGATAGATGTGGGGAAAGGAGGGTGGGAATCATTCAGGTGTTCAGGTAAGTATTACAATATTAGTTTTATTATGAAAACTTCATATTGAAATACTCCTTGAACACCTGAATTTGCCCGATTAGGGATTTTGACAAAGGAAAATCTATTTCTGGAGAAAACTGTCATATTGAAAGTCCATTCAGCACTTATTTCTAGGTGCTAGATACCAGAGAAACCTAAATGAAATGCTGGAGTTTTGCTCCATTAGATGGAGTCGTGTATGGAAAAGGGTGAACTATAAAACACAACATTTAAAGGAGGAAGGATCAATTCTATTGCACGCCCCGTTTTACAACCGCAGAGATGGTAACTCACCAATCTGCTCTGCATAGGATATCTGTTTAGTCATACACTCACCATATCAATCAGTGCTTTTGGTGAAGAGACATGCTAGAGAATACTTTGATTGTCAGTCAGGTCAGCACTGTCTCCGTCCGTCGACCTCCCATGTGGCTCTTCGGAACGTCTCATGTATGGAGGAGTATGATGAGCCTCCCAAGTGGCTATTCAGAGCCTCTCATGTATGGAGGGGAATGAAGCAGTGTGCAGAGCTGCTGTCCCTCTCGGTAAACCATCTAGGTTGCGGATAAGGCCCGACGACCAACAAGCGACGAAGTATCTCAGCACCAATGAAAGAGCCTAACCTACTAGAGCACCCCCTTGGACTCTCGTAGGGAGACTATCAAAGACTAAGCTGCTTAAAATGTATTAAAACTAAGTTCATGTGATTCTATAACTGCTGCCTAAGATTCTAAAGACTAAAAGGGATTCCTCTATCTGGTTAACCTAAGAACTTCCGAACTAAGAGAATACCACATCAGCTAAAATGAACACACCCTAGATAATAGAGTTAGCCACCACACACAGACTAAGAGAATCACCGTCCAATGCGGCAAAATGAACGTCTCTTAAACAAAAAGAAGTAAACACTGAGTCGGACTTCCCAGTAGCCGCCTCCAGAGTTGAAGACACTGAATAATTCCTTAGAAAGGAAGATGAAGTGACCATACTCTGAATACTGTGCGCTTGGGGTAAGACAGAGCTTGAAGACGACGAAGAAGAACCCGGAGAAGCCTGGGAAATCACCTCCCTCACAAAGTAACTAATCGCAATCTTTGACAACAGACGGGAAGGATTCCGCAGAGAGACAAAAAGTGTATGCAGACGAGGACAGAGTTTCTCGACCTTTGACAAAATAGACTTTTAGTGTTCGCACCAGACATGAAGACATCTCCGCTGGATCGCCAGCAACAAACTCTTGCAGAGAAAGAACCCTAAATGAACAAGGCAGAGGGTTAGCCTCCGACTCCGTCTTCGCCAAAGAATCCGGAAGAAAAGACAGATACATGTCCTTTCCCGCATAGGGAACCAGCCTAGAAACTGCCTGAAGCTCGCCCACCCTTCTAGCTGTAGCTAAAGCTGTAAGAAAAAGCACCTTCATAGTCAGTTGTTTCAACATTAGAGCTTCAATGGGTTCAAAAGCAGGGAATGCAATTATTGAAGTACTTCTGACAAATCCCATGGAGGGGCCCGAGTCGGCAAGACAGGACGTTCAATCTTAAAAGAATGTAATAAATCATGGATGATCTTACTACTAGAAATTTCGGGAAGATGGAAACTAAATGTACTGCTAAGCACTGAGCGGTAGCCAACAATAGCCGAACACGAAAGACCCTTGACTTTCCGAAGGAATAAAAGAAACTCAGCTATCTTAGCAATAGAAGGTCTGGAGATGGAATGACCTTCCTAACGACCCCAACTTCTACACATTGTCCATCTAACCTGGTAAAGCTTATGGGATGACTTTCTCAAGCTGAAGAAAGCTGTCTGGCCACAGCTTTAGAGAGTCCGGCCTGTCCGGCTGCTCGCTTGACAGTCGCCATGCAACTAGGTTCAGCACGCAAGGGTTTGGATGATAATGGTGAAAATGCGGTTGTCTGAGAAGATCTTTCCACATAGTTAAGAGCATTGGAACTTCCCTGAGGAGCTCTAAGAGTTCCAGGAACCAAGGGTGTGGGGACCATCAAGGAGCTATTAGAGTCATAAACGTCTTGACACTCTCCCGCAATTTCCTGATTACCTGATGAAATGAGACCGGTTGGAAGAAAAGCATACACCTGCATGTGATTCCAATTTTGTAACATCACATTGGTGCCTATCGACATGGGGTCCACCACTGGTGAGAAAAAAACCGGAAGACGATGGTTTAATCTCGTCGTGAAGAAGTCCACAGTTGCTGGCCACTTCCGGAGAACCTGACATACTACTTCCTGAGCCAAAGTCCACTCTTCCCCCAATACCTGACGAGAGCGACTTAACGAATCGGCCAGTACGTTGAGACTCCCCAATACAAATTGGAGAAGAAGAGACACTTTCTGTTCTTTGCACCATCTCGGGACTCTCTGTGCTATATAACTGAGTTCTCTTGATCTTGTTCCCCACAAGTTCTTCAGATACGAAATGGCAGTTATGTAGTCGCAAAACAGAGCCACTACTCTATTGCGCACTAGGTCTGAAAGACACCTGAGGGCTTCTTCTACGGCCCTGAGTTCCCAAAGATTGATTGACTCCTCTCGTTCCTGATCCCTCCAGAGGCCCGAAGCCTGCGTTTCCTCCAAGGTTGCTCCCCAACCTTGATCTGAGGCATCTGTGTAGAGATGAATGTCGGGAAGAGGGGAGTCGATAGACCGTCCGGGTGTCAGATGTAGCACTTCTGACCATCACAGAAGATCTGACAGGCAAGAATCATTCCAGACTATAACTGTTCTCGTGCGGAAGTCCCAACGATTCCTGAGAGATACCTGAAGAGAATGCATCCGGAGACGAGACCCTGGAATTAAAAGTGAGAGAGAAGACATTCTCCCTAAGAGGCTTCTCCAAGTTGACACCGGCTGTTCCCTGATGGACAGGAACACCTCTACTTGTTGAAGGACCGACTGGATCCTCTCCAGGGTTTGGGAAAACCCTCAAGTTAAGTATACCTTAAATCCTCAACCCTAAATAGTCATAGATTGTGTTGGAACTAGGCAACTCTTGGCAAAGTTTAGACAAATTGCTAGTATCTTGCATAGTTTCAATAAGAAGTCCCTCGCCCTTACTAGCTCCTCTAGAGATAAGGCAAGGATCAACCAATTGTCTAGATACCTCAACAATCTGTACCCTCGACGATGCATAATTGCCGACACCGGAGACATGACCCTTGTAAACACCTGCGGCGATATGGTCAGCCCGAAGGGGAGAACATCTGGATAATGAGGGGGAAAATGACCAAGATAGATCCGCAATGGACAACGCAGGCGACGACAGCTGCAGGCCGCTCAGAGAAGGTACCGCAAGACCAGTCAAAAGTGCAGAGCGCAAACCCGACCTAGATGTGACAGGCAAACCCTGTGAAATACCTGATACTACCAGAACAGCCGTTTGATGTGGAAGCAAGAGGTTGCGCATACCCAAAGGGTTGGAACATGAAACGCCTGAGGCCAAATTCTGCCAAAACTGCGTTTTCACCTTTCTGGAAGATCCTCCTACCGAAGAAGACTGTACTGAGGAAGGAAAGGTGGAAGACAGAGGAATAGCAGATGAAGAAAAAGTTGCCTGAGAAGAGGAAATGCCAAAAGTCGAAGAAGGAGGGAGAGAGGAAGATGAGGAAGCCGCAGGAAAGACAGAAGAAGAAGAAGCCATAGAGGAGACTGAAAAAGGAGCAACGGAGAATGTGGGAGCGGAAGATGAAGCGACAGATAACCCAGAAGAAGAAGAAGACTCCTTAGAACGAAGGGACAAAAAGTACACATAGTCCGCTCCTCCTTGATAATCCTGAAGCATATCCGACATGAATTCTGGACACTCCTGTGTCACATAATCTCTAATGTTAGAGAAACCATTCAAAAAACAACCTCTCACCAAAAATCTATACCTTTTTGAAAGACCCAACAAATGCGCATTATATTCTGCCACATCCAATTGCCGATCATGCAAACCACTTTTAGAAGCCAAAAAAGACACACCAGAATCTGCCTTGCTAGATGAAGGAGTAGGAAAAACAGAGAATGGGGAAACTAAAGTAGAAGATTCAGAAACAGTCGAAAGAGCTTTAAGAGCTAAAGCAAAAGGATTCTGCACCACAGGAACTGAAGCATTGACCTGAGACTTTGAGCCAAACCGAAAAAGAAGTGATGAAGGCGAAAATTTTGCCGAGCACAAATTCCACTCGAACCCGAAACCGGAACCCGTCCAGAGGAATGACTCTGCACACTTAATACTGTCTCCTCACTACCTAACCCAGACCTATCCGTCTTTGTCACACCTAGATCATGATCCTGACTAACATTATCAACATTCAATTTTATCAACAACACTACAAGGGAGTTGGGGGGTCCTTCACTGCCTGCTCCGTGCTGAGGATGCCAGCAGAACCTACCCACTCGGGGGCTTACGGTTCTCCATTACCCTCAGCACCTGTTAGGACTGGTTCTGGAACATGCAGGGGAGCTGTAAAGGAAGAAGGATTAGACATCCTAACACTACTACTATCCATATCAGAAAATTGTTGAAAAAGACTGGCTATTAAATCTGTCATACTACTTGCAATCCTATCCTCTGTCTGTTTGACTACCTCTGAACTCGCTAAATCTTTCGGTTGATCTGTAGCAGAAGCCTGAGACACTTGAGGCTTGAAGAATCTGACCGCCGTTTGCCGCCCTTACTAGCCAACGGCTTACGATGACGAATGTAATCCTCCATCTCTTCTACCGTCCAAGTGGAACATTCATCACGACAAGTCTGCACATCACACTTAACCTTCCTACATACCTGACAGATTGAATGTCTATCGTGTCTCAAGGTACTCATCCGTCTCTTGCGGGAAGGACAGGAGTGATGAGCGCTAGCATCCACAGTCGTAGGGGCAGTCGAAGTCGAAGCCGAAAGCGCGTAGTAGAAGGTGATAGAGAAGACTTGTCCATGATGACCAATCGAGACCGGGAACCAGCGAGTCCAAATCCAAAGACGTTTCACATCGAAGATATCCAGCAAAAGCTCAGCAACCAAGCAAAAGTCATAAATCCAAGAGAAAAAACCAGTAAATACAATCCAGATCTTCACCAGAAATCCAAAATACAAAAGAGAAGTTGGGCATTAGGATTAAACTTCCCACTGCGGAAGGAAACAACATTCCCGCAGCACAAACAAAAAGCAATTGACAAAGGTAGGAGTGTTGCCACATACCTATGTCAGCGTTGCCAAACCTTTATGGTAGCTCAAGTGACAAGATTTTACCTGCAGCGTTGGTAACGCTGGCTGTTAAAATTTCCCACTAGTGGGATTGGTAATTGAGAGCTGTTCATGCTAGTGGGATTAGGGGTGAATTCAGGTGTTCAGGGAGTGTGTTGCAATATGAATACTTTAGTACTGAAGACTATGAGCTCAGATTTGGAGTAAATTTGACAACTGACACTAGCTAGGTAAGGATTTTTAAATTCCATGCGCTACTGCACAATATGTCTAAAACAAATATTTAATTTGTGCAACTTCTGACTTTTCTGAAACCAACTCTTCATTTGAAAGTTTTTTATCCATTTCTTTCTTTAGCCTCCTGAGAATATGTACACTGAATATTTTCATCACATCTCATTAAGTGCAATGCATTTAGTTACCACATTCAAGTATCTTTCCTTGGTAACTTAAGCTATGACTTCTAATTCTCAATTATAAGTCTGTTTCCTTATTCCTTATTATGCAAACAATCTAATTTATAAGGAAGGTATTATTTCAGTTTCAGCTAAAATCATCTCTGCAGCAATTCCATTATTACCTAGCATTTTCCATTTCCTAAGTGTTGTTATTACTTATTCCACTTGGAAAACTGTAAATTAATTCATAAGCATTTTCAGGTATTCATCAATTCAGGTACATCAATCAAATTACCCCTTCATCATTTATTCTGTCTAGTATTGCCTTTTTTCTTCTTATGGTATCGCTAACTCCTCTCTTGTTTTGACAAGTATTTCATCAATAAGTCTGAGGGCTACCCTAACATGAATGCCACTATATGAGTACATGGCTCTGTCAATATTATCATCAGCCTGTTTGTCCAAAAACTGTATTCTGATTTATCTCTTCTTGATATCCATTTAAATTCTATTTAGATTTTGAGTTTTTTGCATGTTTTACTTTCCATTTTCATGAAATTTATATGTACCCTTTGCTTTGTCTACTCTTTGTTGTATCCACAGTTTAATCTTGTTATCTCATGCCCTAATGTTCCCTTACCTGCAGATTCATATACATTCTTGATGTTAAAACAGTCCTTACTCATTGTCTGCTCATCAGATATGGCTTCCAAAACTGCAAATCTTTACTGAGCTTGAAATGCAAAAACCTCTTATGTTCATCTTATGTTTAAGAAGCTTTATGTTCAATTATACATACGTGTGTGTGTCTGACCTTTCAGTTATTTTTTCAACTTTTGAACAACCATCAATTATAACATCTTTTCTTATATTATATTTACAGTAACAGCAATTCTGTTTCTTTGTTATTCAGAATTTCTGGAAAAAAACTATTTTAAGGTAAGTATATAACAAAAAATATTAAGATTCACCTGATATGTTGCTAGATTTTAACAAAGATAATTTTAATCCATTCCCAGTTAATACTGCCTTCAGTAGTTTGAACATTTTACTGCATTAAAGCAAATACCAGCCACTGATAAATTACTTTTCTTCTCTCACTGTATGGAAATATGAGAGAGAGAGAGAGAGAGAGAGAGAGAGAGAGAGAGAGAGAGAGAGAGAGAGAGAGAGAGAGAGAGAGAGAGAGAGAGAGAGAGAGAATGATGTTTATTACGTTTATCATTTGGCCACAATGTTTTAATGGCTGTGAAAACTGTGGGAACTTAGCAGCATTTGAATCTAAGTCTTACTCATTACCATTGCCATTTAAAAGTTCCCAAATGTTTTTTTACCTAATGCTACCATGCTAAGTAATACAGCGAACCCCCCGTATTCGCAGGGGATGTGTACCACACCCCCTGCAAATAGCTAAAATCCGCGAATACTTAAAACCCCTCTAAACACTTAGAACTGCCCATTTTGATAGTTTAAACACAAGAAAAGCCCTGTAAAAATGCTTATACCTAAACATTTTAATAGTTTTATCACAAAAGTGCATTAATTCATAAAAATTATATGAAAATACAGTAATTAGTGAATATTTCTCAGTGAAAAATACCGCGAATGGGCAAATTTCCCGCGAATAATGGCTAGATATGTTCCACAGAGAAACATGTGAATGCGTGAGTCTGCGAATCATGAGAAAGCGAATACGGGGGTTTACTGTAATGCCATTGGGTACTAGACTGGTTGAAGTCAACTTGGTTACAAGCTGACCTGTATTCACCCTCAGGATAGAAGAGTGGCATGTGTCTTATGTAATATCCTGGCTACCAACAGATGATGTCTGTTTTCTAAAATGATTCCAACTGATCACCCAGCCCAGGCACTCCCAGCACTGGATTTCTTCAGGCAGGCATCCAGGTGGTCTTGGTTGGTAGTGGCCTTGGTCAGTATGCCATTTCTGTTAATATGGGTATTCTCCCTGGCCAGTTAATGTGACACCCTGTAGCTGGAGCCCCAGTCTGGGCACTGCAACTGCTGTTGCAAAAGACCATACAACTGTGAGATCACCACTCACTAATGTAGATAACTTCTTAAGAGAAGAAACTGCTGCTGCAGGTGTCCTTAGTGTAGGAAGCTGAGTGGTCACAGTTGCAGTAGTGATTCCATTTCAATCCTGTTCACTGTCCCAACCATGGTCATTGAAAAAAATAAAAAAAGTCTTTGGCTTGTTCAGGTGGTCACATTCCTGATGACTACTCAAGTCACGGCTAAATATTTCTTGCAGCTAGAACATAGATCTTAAAACAAAATCACTAGAGGTGTACATGCTCCTCCAGAATCCCTCAAAGGGCTCACTACGCATGAGGCAGCATGGCTGAATTACACCTAGTTGGTCAACTTGAAACACTGCCTGCAGTGGTCTTTCCTTGACTACTATCGTGGAAGAGGAAGACCTGCTAAAATGCAAAATCTGACAACTAGGACTTCCTGTAGAAAAGTAACTACGGACCGAGTGATCAATCTTAACATGTCTTGCGAGTTAGATTGGAAAAAAGATCAGTCTGCATATCATTTTCAGGACTTAATCTAGGGTTGGCATGTACATACAGCAGGGCTTACCTGTTATGATGGAGACACAAAAAGAAGCAAGTGATCACCCTGAAAGGATGAAGGGAAACTTAGGGTGAAGGGGGATGAACAAAGAAGAAAATGTTAAAGAAATAATGGAAAAATGAGGCAGGTGCCTGATAGGTACCTGAAGCCATGGGTGATGTATGCACAGAGCTGCTATTGATCTATCATTTACACAAAAGTGTGCAGTCTGGGAGCATTAAAAGATCACAAGTGTGGGCATATATGAGTGATGGGGCTGTTGTAAATCAAGAACTTAGGACTTAAGTCTCCTTCCTGTGCTTAATGTAAATGTTTATGTGAAACACTGTATTTTCTTATAAATATACAAACCTTATATCCAGTAGCTGGTGAATAAAAATCTTCTGGCCAAACTTCTGAACCAAGCATTACATCATCATTCAGGTAGAGGAAATGTTCTGATAACCCAGGAATCCTGCATGATGGAAAGATGCTTGAGTACACAACTCAATATTTTTACAGAGTTTGAAGCTTCTATAAGATTAAATTAACACAAATTTGTGCAAACAGCAAATTAAATTCATGCACCAATAACCCTAACTTCTTAAGTTTGTGCAAAACTACACTGTAGTCTATTTCATTCCATCTGTCCACTCACCAAAGTAGGTTTTACCTAGATGTGGCATACACATAGCTAGCTCGTGATTGATTAAAATCAATGTTTCCAGTATCAGTCTTACTAATAAAAATGCAAACTATTTCTGCAGTAATTCATCTGAATGCTTATACACACAAAGATGCCTTACACCACCCAATATTGATCATAAACGCCAATTTTTATCAATAATGCAGCAATATAAGCACAAAAAGACTAACTTGTATCGCATAGTCTATGCAGTTAAAACACAAATGAACAGTGGGCTTTCAATTATTGTTTTATCTCACTGTAGGTAAATAAAAAGACAACTGGCTATGCAAGTGCAAATAAAAGGTATCTTAATAGTTTCTTGCATGTAAATTACATGAGAAGGCTAATATTCAAAATACCATGAAATATTGTTGTCTAAAAGAATGTCTGGGGTAGGTGGAAAAAAGCAGGTACAGCAACACTGGCTGGAAATTTCAGTTAATACGTGACAATGGTATTGTGGTTTTCTTTTCAAGATACTGTGCATATTTACTATGTAATTTTTTTCTTAAGCATACAAATCATTATAATACCTGTACCTCAGTGAGAGCAATTTCAGGAGTATTTTGCTATGCAATTTATTGAAGAAACTAATTTTGACTGATATGAAATAAAAATGTGCTTAAAAGAAGGCCAATAAAAACAGATATCTGGCGAATTAAAGGTTACTTTTCCAGTTTAAATACGTTGATATAATTTTGGTATCACTGAAGTTATTTTTATATTAATACAATGAAATTGTACATAGAATAAAGTTTAAATGACAATGATATCTTGTGAGTTGAAAAGTTTGTGGCATAGGTCTATGAACAGCCTGGGCAATACCAGTGAGATAAAGCACAATTATGGAAAGCCCATTATCAGTTTGTTTGATATGAATCGACTGTTTGATACAAGCTCATCTTTCTTGTGCTTATATTGGTATAGTATCAATAAAAACTGGTTCTTGTATATATAAACATTCAAATATATTACTGAAGAAAGTTTTAATTTCTATCACAGTAAGCTAACAATATCGGAAACACTAATTTTCAGCCAATCACAAGTTACCCATGTGAATGTGCCACATCTTCAACCATGGGTGGACAAATGAAATGAAACTAACTATAGTACACATCTCTGATGAGTACAACATTACCTATGTTTACTCATATTTCTCATTACAAATGCTGGTACATACACAAATGGTAGATGTCTAACTATGATCCTTCCTGGAAGTTTAAATGCAAAATTAACTACTCAACCAGTGCTCAACTTAATTACCATATTTGCTGACACAAAAGGCACCCAAGCATATACGGTACATCCCAGTTTTGGGTAATACATTATGGAATTATAAACATAGTACCAATCATTTCCTTCATCTTCATGCTTATTAAGAGTTGCATTACAGTGGTCAACTTGTTAAAAAATTTCTTAATTTTCAATGGTGATTTCCATAATTCAGAATAAAATAAAGTTTTATTCATCCTTCAAGCAATGGAGAAGGAAGTTTTAAGAAAGTATAAACTAAATTTAAGATTGTAGCTGTGGACGAGGAAACAAATAATGCGCAGGTCACAAATGTTTTGGAAGAGGCAAAAGCAACGTCCGGAACTAACAAAATCATACCTTTAGTACTTTAATTTACTGCATTTATAAATGAAGTACTGTAAATCCAGCTTTGATAATTTACAAAAAATGTATCTCTGAAATACATTTCATTTAGCAACTATAATTAATCCACACCACCCGTGCATCTGATATCTAACCCCGTCTCCTACAGCGCTCCTGACTGGCCATTGATCAGCCAGCCACAGGGCTGGAAACTGGTCAGTCGGTTCCAGCTGTCACCGAGTGAACATCTACGCTGTGACCTCTCCTCATGAAATACAACTTTCAAAAGTTATAACTTTCATTACACCTCAGTTTTACCTGAAGAAAAGTAGTGTTTCTCAATTTCATCACTAGACATCGCCAAGCCAATAATTCAAGGATTATAATGATATATGAATTATGTACTTCAGTAAACTTAATGCCCAAATATGTATAGTGAAATAAACATGAGGCTATTGTCTGCACGCATCCCCTCTCATTTTAATATTCTTTATCTTTTGCTTGTTATTTTCACATTGACAGCCCTACCTATAATTTTTTGGTAGCATTGTCATCTACAACATTTAAGCTACGATACTTTATGATACACAAGACGATAAATGATAAATGCACTGCGATGTCATGTAGGGAATGAAAGAATATATTTTCATTAAAAATTTCATGTTTATTTCACTAAACATATTTTAGCATTAAGCTTACTGAAGTACATAATTCATATATCATTGTAATCCTTAAATCATTGGCTTCACAATGTTTAGTGATGAAATTGAGAAAAAACTACTTTTCTTCAGGTAAAACTGAGGTGTAATGAAAGTTATAGCTTTTGAAAGAAGTATTTCATGAGGAGAGGTCGCAGCGTAGATGTTCACATTACCACATTACCTCAAACAATTGGCTTACAGATTTAATTTTCTCAAATCATGAACTACACCAAAGGATGGATCTGAAGTACCTCCACTTATAATGTTATTGTTCCTGCATTTTCAAAACAGAATAAAATTGTACTACTGTAGATGGTTTAAAATGGAATATCTTCTCTAGAGATAAGGATCCTGAGGGGCTGCAGGTCAAACAATACATTAATAACAAATTTCAAAACACTAACAACTCTCATAAATGGTTTGGCAGCCTACTTTTGGGGTGTGACAAAGGAATTAATAACCTTGCTGTATATAACACCAGCCATACTGGAAATCCTATACTGGAAATCATATTCTATGCTGCATAATTAGGTTAAACAGAATTTTGTACATACAGCTACTTCAGGACAATGAATCAAAGAAAACCAAGATGATACAAAATGAAGACAAAATGGATATGTGTATTCAGTGCAAAGGAAACCTGTACCTCCAACGTTACAATGCCCTTACTTAAGATTAAATGACACTACTTAATGCTATGCCTCCTATCTCTCTGGCACTGTGGCTGATTAATCTAAATGATCCATCCTCACAGACGCTGTCTTGGAAGCTAGGATGAAAGTGGAGGGACCGCAGGTATAACTTACCTGTGTATATGGCTTTCGATAGCAGGAGATGAGTATGTTGGAAGATGGCTTTTGTTTAGAAAAATATCTTCATGCTGGATTATCTTCAATTTTGGATGATCTAAGTTAATCCAATATGGAATCTGACCACTTGTGACAATGAAAACCCGACGTACCCAGGGTGCATGCTTCTCTAAAGACCTGAGAGAGTAACGTAACTCCTGAAAAAAAAAAGCATAATTCACTAAACACTGACTATTCAACAATGCACCTCGAAAAAATATTAAAAAATTATGACAACATATTATGCAGACATCATTTTACTGCACTTGAGATCATAGGTCACCTTGCTAAAGTTTCTTTTGTAAAAAGAAAAAAAATTATTATACGAACGTATTCATCACGAAAAGACCTTACACTTATCAGAATGGATCTGAGTGCACAAAGCAAAACATCCAAGGAAAGAAAAAGCCACTGTACTTGCTATATTCCAACTGAGAGAAGGGATGGGAGGAAGGTGCTAGAGTATATAAATTTAATATACTGGGAAAATAGTTTGCTAATACACACCATTCATCATAAAGTCAGGGATGGAGAGTTGACTAAGTTAGGTCCAAAAGACAGTTTCCAAAAGAAGCATGATGATCATGATGACCATATGATGATGATGATGGTGATGATCATGATGAATGATCTATTTACCTGGGAAGTCACTCCTGGCACAACAGATAAAAGGCCAATGACTTATGGGTGGCTTTATGAAGATAAAACTTAGCAAAAGTATTTTGACCATGCAATGCCAACTTGAAGGATGTTAGGAAATCAAATTTATATTAAAAGTCATACAGGAAGATGACAGGTCTTTAAAAGCCATAGCACAAACTTGGGTGATAACATGCTGAAGCTAGTAAGAGTTAAAGTTCTTTGATATTCTTAAACAGGAAAAGGCAATAAGAAGAGGGATGGAATGACTTTTTGCAATGCAGGTAGATATGAAGATGCTGATTATCCTCCTTGAATAAAATAAAGTAAAGGAACTGAAGAGGGAACTGTCCCCATTGGAAGACTGAGGCTTGGCTACAGTCTAGGGTAAAAGAAAGACTGGCTGAGGACCAATGACTGGAGTAGAGGGCATTGCTGGAAAGAGCATGTACTCGATGACACCCTGCTATGGCTATTAAAATACTTTCAAATGTCAAGTTGTAAGAATGCTTCCAACATAAGCCTGTAGGTGACAGGTGAGATTGCACAAGACCATGGACAAATCCCTACTTGGAGGCTTGCCTAGGACTCAGAGAAACTTACAGTAATAGTGCAAGACTGGAAAGTCTCCTGCTGTTTCCTAAAATGATATTTTAATGATAAAATAAGGTTTGTTCATACTTACCTGGCAGATATATATATAGCTGTATTTCTCCGAAATCCGACAGAATTTCAAAACTCAAGGCACACGCAGTGTGGCCAGGTGGTTAGTACTCATTCCGCCGCTGGGAGGCGGGAATCGGGAACCATTCCCATTTTCTATTCAGATTTTCTAGTGCCACTGTCTCAAGAGGAGGCGGGAGGCACTGAAAACAGTCCATGAGTATATCTATCTAGGTAAGTATGAACAAACCTTATTTTATCATTAAAATATCATTTTGTTCATGACACTTACCTGCCAGATATATATATAGCTGAATCTCCACCGTAGGAGGTGGGAAGAGACAGAATAGGATTTAGGAAACAAATAAATCCAGGCGAATGACGCCTTGGTTCCTTACCTGTTAGCATAGCTGACTCTTCGAGGTTATCTGTCACCCAAGCCTGCTTCTGCTTATCCAGAGTCTCCAGCAAGGTAGGGACCTATAAAGCTGAGAGATCCAGATGACCTGTCCAAGGGGGCGTGACCACAATATTAAGGACTAGATCATGTTACCATACAGAGAGGGAGAAGGAGCAACGACCAACCACCTGACCAACATCCTATCTAAGGTAAAAGAACCTAGCATAGGCTAAAAAATTGGGATGTCCACCTCAATGGCCACCCAACAACCAGAAATAGACAACAACAAGATTAAAAAATACTACCTAACCCCTAAAGGATAGGATGAGTATTGCCTTCTTCTCCCAACATAGTGTCTGCGGAAACAAACGGTCCAAAAGAGCAGTTCTTCAAATGTATTTCAAAACATCCCGCAAGTAATGCTGAATTAACACTGAATTACTTCTCCAGAAGGTAGCACCAAGAATATCATTCAGAGACATATTCTTTTTGGAAAGCCATCATGAAGCAGCGATAGCTCTAACTTCATGAGCTTTTATTTCAGAAGTCTCATGTCACCTTCTAGGCAGGAGGAATGAGCCTCTCGAATAACACTTCTTAAAAAGAATGCTAAGGCATTCTTGGACATGGGAAGATCAGGTCTCTTCACCGAACACCACAGATTGTCCGATGAGCCTCTAGTATTCTTGGTCTTGGCTAAGTAGAACTTAAGAGCCCTGACAGGACACAAGACTCTTTCTGACTCTTGCCTAAGTATTTCCGTCAAACCTTTGATTTCAAAAGATTTGGGCCAAGGGTTTGAAGGATTCTCGTTCTTGGCTAAGAACAAAGGATTTAGGGAGCATACAGCATTAGGACCCCTAAAGCCAATATGTTTGCTAATAGCCTGCACTTCACTGATCCTCTTAGCTGTCGCCAGAGCCGTTAGGGAAGACAGCTTTCTAAAATCACGTTTTTGAGGGAAGCCAAGACAGAGGTTCAAAATTACTAGACATAAGAAACTTCAGGACAACATCCAGATTCCAAGAAGGTGTCCTGAGTTGAGGAATTTTGACAGTCTTCAGGATCTTAATTAGATCGTGAAGATCCTTGTTATCGCACAAGTTCAGGCCTCTGTGCCAAAAAACTGCCGATAACATACTTCTATAACCCTTAATAGTCGAGACTGCCAGTTTATTCAAATATGCCTAAGATAAAAAGGAAGTCAGCTATTTGTGGTACAGAGGTCGTGGACGAGGAAACTCCTTTACTCCTGCACCATCTTCTAAAACAGACCACTTGTACTGGTAGACCGCATTCAAGAAGGTCTCCTGGCATTGGCGATGGCCTTTGCCACAGATCTCGAAAAGCCTCTTGCTCTGGCCAACTTTGAGATAGTCTGAACGCAGTCAGACTCAGAGCCGGAGAGGTTTTGGTGGAACCTTTGAAATGCGGCTGCTTGAGAAGGTCCACCCTCAATGGCGTTCTTGGAAAGTCCACTAGAAGGACAGGGTCTCTGGAAACCAATCCGCTGCTGGCCAGAAGGGGGCTATTAGAGTCATCCTTGCTCCTTCTGACGTTGCAAACTTCCTTATCACTTCTCCCAGGATCTTGAAGGGAGGGAAAGCGTAAAGGTCGAGGCCTTCCAGTCCCAGAGGAGGGTCTATGGCGGGCTAACGCTCCTGGGTCTAGGACAGGAGAGCAATAAGGGGGAGTCTTGCCGCCCTGGACGTGGCAAAGAGGTGAAGAATCCTGTCTGGGAGGAGAGACAATCCTATGGGAAGACGATGGGCGAGGGGACGCCTTCTTCTTCCTCACAGGAGCAAGAAAAGTTCTCTCCATAGAGCGGCTGGGGCGCTCCGAAACATCCTCATCAGACGAAATCCTAGACTTCTTCTGCGGTGGAAAGGCTTCAAAATAACTAGCCGACGAAGAAGACTGACGAGAAGCGTCCTCTTGAACACAACTCCTCTTGAGAGGACGAGAGTCCTCACGAGAATTCCACCCCTTGCGCGGGGAGGACGCCTCGGAGGACGAAAAGCAGTCCTTGAGAATGCGCGCCGAAGCACGATCTCTGGCAGCCTGGGAAGCGACAACAGGAACTGCCGAAGGGACGTCAGATCGGTGGGAAGCCCCCGTAACCTTCTTGCGGCTTTCGACATGCCTTCTCCCTGAGTCCTGGGAGTCTGACAGCGGTCCAGGCCTAGAAGCATTATGGGGCCGATCTGACGCCCCCTCCACAACACTGGGGGGAGCACTACACTTCACAGCACTTTGAAGAGATGTCACTTTGTTCTCGAGCGCACGGATAGAACTCATGATCTGCGCCAGGGCCGAACCCTCCACAGACACAATATCAGGGCCCGAAGGCAAAACCACAGGGACAGGTGCAACATCAACTACGTTAGGATTATCAGAGAGGAAATAACCTGACTCTTGCACACACTCCTGGAGGAAGACCTCCTAACCCTGTCACGCCCAACTTGCGAACATACGAATCGTAAGACTTCCAGCTCGCATCCGATAAAGGTTCACACTCCTTACATCGATCATCTATAAGACAAACATGCCCCTACACTCAAACAAACGAGTGAGGGTCTACCAAGCTTTGTAGCCTCACCTTACAATCACTCATACAACATACCATGAAACTAGCAGAACTAGAACCAGACATAGTTAAAGAGAGGTCATAAGCAAAATCCACAACAATCCAGAAAAGCTGTAGCCAATCCACAGTCCAAGAATCAAAACCAAAAGTCAAGAGAATACTTAAGTGGGAATAAGCAAGTTAACGAAATTCAGAGGCGGAGGTACTGTAACAGATGTTAACAGTACGGCGACAGAGAAAAATCTGAATAGAAAATGGAATGGTTCGATTCCCGCCTCCCAGCGGCGGGAATGAGTACTAACCACCTGGCCAGCACTGTGTGTGCGCGAGTTTTGAAATTCTGTCGGATTTCGGAGAAATACAGCTATATATATATCTGGCAGGTAAGTGTCATGAACAAATCAAGGCATAACAAAAAAAAAAAAAAACTGTTGACAGAGTGGAAGATTGACAGGGGTGGCAATAGTGACACAATCACCTTCAAAAACCCACTTACCTGGGGCAAGCCCAATAACAGTCATGGGAGAAAATATAAAGACTGAGGGTAAGGAAAAAACCTGCAGCAGTGCTGTTGCTTCATAAGAAACCTATATGCAGAGGAGACTTTGGAAATCTGTGAGTTCTACAAGGTCCAAAAGACATTCCTCCTGAGGCCACAAAGGAGATATGAGAGTCACTCAGGAGCCTGCCAAAGCTTGAAACTGCACTAGCAAAGCAAGTAGCATGCATTTACTCTTGAAATGCAGGCACTGTAAAAATGAGTAAAAGTTTTCTGCTGAGGCAGAGCTTATGGAAGATGGTTAAACAACTTATCTTCTGATAACCGATGAATAATTTTTCTGAGTAATACAGTCTAGAATATAGAGATCCTGGGAGGTTCCTGGTATCTTGATAAATGAATAGTGACCCACCTTACAATAACAGCATAGCAAAAAATCAGATTTTTGTACCACTGATACCATGATCTCTTGCTACAGAAGAAAGCATTAGAAATGTTTCCAAAGTCCTTTGATTGTTTGAGTAAAGGTTCGCTGGTGTTGTGACATCTAAGGTCACTGATGCTGAGCTGAGGTGCTATGAAAAAGAAAACTTGTACAGTAGTTGAAGATACCAACTAGTACAGTAAAACCTCGCTTTAACAGACCTGGAACAAATGGACATCGGATTTAACACACAAAATCCTGCCAAGAGTAGTGGTTGCTGTTGTTTACGTTTACTCGTGCACTAACCTCAGCACCGGTGCAAAATTGGAACTTTCCGTGTATAAGACAACCTTTAGATAAAACGAGGTCAAAAATTATGGCAAATTTTCATGAATTTATCTCATATCTATAGTATAAGACAACTGTTAAATTACAAAACCATCTGGTACAGGCTAGTTTTTGCAACAACAGGGATCTTATGAAATACTAGTTATGTAAAGATGATGTTATTGCAAATGCTGTTTTCCTTACTGTATCTCTAGAAATTCAAAATAAACGAAATAACAAAGCCGCGTCTATATCATGTTTTTCCTACACGTCGCCTAAAAGGGAAACCATTGTTTTGTTTACATTTCATCGCCAATCACAAACCCCTAACAATAAGATAATGTACGATAATTATCGTACACAATTATCGTTCTTATGACTGAACTGTTCTAAACAGTTATTTATCACCAAAATGATGATGAATTTTTAATGAAAAATGAATATTATGTTATTCTAAATGTTATTACTACCGTAATTACACTGCCATTAAAATTTCTGAAAGGTTACTGAAAGATAAAGAGTGCAACCATGACTCAATGTTTACATTTTGTCAGCTGGTCTCCCATAGATGAAAGCTAATTTCATTGATATGGAATTATTCCTCAAGTAGGCTATTTATTATGAAGGTGTGCCAATAATATATAAGGTAAAAATGGTTTTGTTAAGTTTGCGTTTCATTACCAATCACAAACAAAGATATAATAATGTACGATAATTTTCGTTCATATGACTGAATTGTTCTAAACAGTTATTTACCACCAAAATAATAATGAATTTTTAATACAAAAATGAATATTGTATTATGTTATCCTAAATGTTATTACTACTGTAATTACAGTACCATTACAATTTCTGAAAGGTTACCGAAAGATAAAGGCTGCTGTGAGGGCAACCATAACTCGATGTTTACATTTTGTCAGCTGGCCTCGCATAGATAAAAGCTGATTTCATTGATGTGGAATTATTCCTCGAATAGGCCATTTATTATGAAGATATGCCAATAACATACAAGGTAAAAAGGGTTTTATTACCTTTATTTTCAGTTTATTTCATAATGTGAATCTTTTCTTGCATGTCGGTGGTTATCGCACCTAGGCTGAGGCTAGCCTACCAATAAACATCACTTAAGACACAAAAAAAACAATGCTTCACTTTAATGAACAATTGGCTTTAACGGATGACCTTCCCCTGCTATTAGTCCGTTTCACTATACAGTAAAATATTTGTTGGTATTCATTACATTCTTACCTAATCAGGTCTTGGAAGGGAAGTATGGTGTGAGATCCGCTGATCAACAGTCTTAGTTTTTGGTGAGCAACCTAATACAGTCACCACACTACTTACAAACATTCAGATACAAACAGACATGGTCACAAGTTAATATTATGTTTAGAGCGCTCCCCTTTCCCACTCATAAATTCAGATTTTGCTCTGCGAGCCTCTTCTGCCTAGTAAGAATTTTTGAAAAGAACAGAACATGAGGGAGAAGAAGAACCTGTTTATCCCGAGTATTCTCTTGATTAAGTATCATGTATTCTCCTTACAATCACAAGAACACTTGTTCATACTCATAAAACATTCATGGTTATTTTCATCTTCCCGATTTAACTTGTTCTTTGATGAATTCCCATTTTCTTATTTCTTCTCCCCATAGGAAATGTTTGGTATGTATTTTTGTGAACAGATGGTGGAGTGCATTGCTTACTTTGTGAACTACCAATGCCAGATGTTGCTCCTGCGAAATTCGCTCCATGTTCATAGCTTTCAAAGCATGGACAAAATACTAAATACTAAAATTTTAATTAAAAAAAAAAGTATTTTCTAGACCAAAATCATGGTACTTATGCAGACCAAAAGCAACAAAGGTCCCAGAACTTATGGAATGCCATCATCAAAAACACACTCACACTATGTAGCTTTCAACACTAAGTAGAAAATTCTTGTACAGATTATAAGAGTGTTTTGGTTACATAGGTCAAAAGTAGCAATAAAACCACATTACATACTGTGAACATATAAAGTATCCACCTGGGCATCAATCCTACATACTAACTTTTGCATAGCAAATGTCTGGACCCAAGGTACTTGTACAAGGGCTTAAACAACTTTTAACAGGTTTAGAGAGCACACTTAAAGGATGGAAACTGCTCTGCAATTGTTGCAATTAGCACTTAAACAACCCTTTGGAACAAGTATCATTAGATGTGATTAGCACTAATACAACCCTTTGGAACAAGTATCATTAAAGATTTTCAGAGTTTAATCACAACAGTAATAAGAAAAGGTACTCCTTATGGAATGTTCTCCTACAATCCATGTATTCTTGTACTAATTCAGATAACATATGATTCAGTTTGGTTCTAGAGGGCTGTCCCACCAGCTGAAATTAGAAGGATTCTTCTTCTTCAGAGGAAGTCTGGGAAGTTTGCACAGATCATAAAAGGCTATGTAAAATTACTGTAATGGGTTTGTATTGAATGGATTGTTACAAAACTATATTTTGTGTCAAAATCCCTAAAGCTTTTTCTTAAAAATTGTCAAACCCGAATAATTTTCTGACTCAGCCAAGATCATTTCAAGAGTAACTTATGTGCAATATATCAATGAAGTTAATAACTGAGTAGATGCACGGGACAATTATCAGTTTTGCAATAAGAGTTGAGATTTTCCCCCTTATACCTCATCTGAAACCACTACATATCTGTCTAACCATTACTGCACAGGTTAATGAACATCAAAAGTGTGACAGACAGATAGACAGACACACTGATGGAGACCTTTGCTAATTTTATGGGGGTGGTAGAGTGTCAACCACTTAGAAAACCAAAGTCATGGAGAAAGGCTGTATATGATAACTAAAGATAGGTTGGAAATCAAGAAGAAAGTGCAAGATAGAAGAAATTGGACAGAACTTGCCAAGTGCAAAAATGCACGTAAAAGTATGATAATTTTTCAAAAATTACAACTTAATCTACCATAAATTCATTTTCAGAGTACTGAAAATTACATTAAATATCTACAGCTTCAAGGATTAGCCAACAAAACCCTTGAAAATTCTGGTACTGAATAGGCATACACAGATAGGGAATTATAATTACCTCATTATCTTCAAATCTATTGGCATCAATTTCTTTCATATGATCATCCTTATCTGGCTGCAGCATTAGCATGGCAGGCCGCACTTTGATTGTGGTATCTGGCAAGATGTGCGGGTTGACATTAGCTTCTAACAATTCCTTAACAAGTTCAACATCGCTGCATTCCATCACCTTCACAGCACTTGTACCAGATACTGAGCACTGTTGAAAAAATATACATGATTACAAAATAAGATAACACTTAACATTAAACAATATGGAATCACAAATGCTGTCTAAATTTAAGAAAACATAATACAATGTTCTTAACTGAAATCTGGTGTTTGTCTACTTTAAAATTTATTCTTACAAAAAATCCAGAATCTTTTAAGTATTTACAAAAATCAACTAATACACCTACAATTTTTTATTGTTATAAAATTACCTGATGTATTGTAATTCCTTATATAAAAAAATCCCATCTCCTTTCAGGGACACAAAGATTAGCAATTTTGCAATTTTCAAGAAACATTTTTGAGTAATGGGTGCTTTAAACAATTTGCTGCAACCAATGGTAAAATCTGTTAATGGTTTTAGTTTGCAAAAAGCATATCCACATTAATTTTAATATGCAACACCATTTTTGGTTCAGACTACTTCAGTGCTTATTCCCAATTTAAGATCATGACAAACCACTTTCGAATTAAATAGATCATCTACAGAAATTGCCAAATGGTTTTGGCAGCCCAACAAATACAGCAACATGGCATTTTAAAACATGTTTATGTCTTCTGAAAAAATGTTAAAAAGAGATGTACAATATGGTGTCAAACTCCAGTCACTGCAATCTTGTGGCTGAATGGCTATGTCAATTGTTGCAAAAATGACAAAAACACCACTATCACAGTTCTACTGTCTTCCAATCAAAATCAATGAACTGAGCTGAGTGCTCAATAAAATCCAAAAGTTTTTGACCGATTACCAGCCTTGAGTTACAGCCTAGACACAAACCTGAACAGATATATTCTTATGATCTGGAAACAAAGTACTCAGTAATTTCTCTGATGCCACTGTTCCTCCTCCAGTTATTAAAACAGCATTCCGTTTTTTCATCCCCCAACCACCGCCAACATCTGAAAAATAAATGTTCTTTTTATATTACTACATCCTTATAGTATAAAAAAATGCTGTATATTACATTTTTTCTAAATTATCCCATTCCCCCAGTATGGTAAAGACAATATAGTGGATCCCCGCCTTTTCACGGTTCCACCTTCGCCAATTCGTGGATTTTTCTGTGGAATCAATGCACATTATTCTCGGAAAATTCGCCTATTCATGGTATTTTTCATTGAGAAATATTCGCTAATCATTGTACTTTCATATCATTTTTGTGACTAAATGCACTTTTTGTGATAAAAATATTAAAATACTCGGGTATAAGCATCTTTAGAGGAGTCTTCTGGTATTTGAACTATAAAAACAAGCAGTTATAAGCATTTTTAGAGGGGTGTCAAGTACAGGCAGTCCCCAGTTAACGGCGGGCTTGGTTAACAGCGATCCAGTTTTATGGTGTTTGTCTGGCGACGAAAATCCCCAATTTCCACTTATCGGCGCCGATACATACCTAACAGAAGTGCCGATAACCGAAAATCGGCGCTTTTCGGCGCCGATAACCCCGAAAATGACCAAAAAAGCGCCGAAAATTGCCGAATTTCAGTTAGTGGCAGTTATCATCATACCCTCAGAAACGGAACCCCGCCGATAACCGGGGACTGCCTGTATTCGTGGATTTTACTATTCGCAGGGGGTTGTGAATACTGGGGGTCGCCTGTATTCAATTAATCATATTTTAACTGATGAACTGAGAAAGAACCATATGAAAAAATCTTCCACATTATATTATTATCATTTTTACAATAATCACTACTAAACCACACCACTGAATCAAAACAATTGGCTCTCACAACTGGCTGAAATGTTTGTCCTGAATACTCAAACTTAAATTTATTTAATTTAATAAATTTCAGTTCTTTCAAAATTTGATAACTGGGTAAATGAAGTTTTGACAAAATTCTCCTGGACTGATTTGTTGCTGGTTAAGTTTGGACATGCATATAAAGTGTGTTCAACTGTTAGTGTTGACCTGGCCTGCATTCTCAGATTAAGTCATTCAATATCCATGAGTACAGTAATGTGACATTTAAAGACAGAATGAAAGTACTTCAATATGAGTTTCATCTCTTTTATCAGATTCATTACCCCAAAAACTCTCCTATTTATTATTGATCATTTTACAGACATTGTTGGCATCTTAATTTCCCTTTATGCCCACATGGTCAAGAATCCAGCATATCTCAACAGATACAAGAGCTGCACACAGTTCATGTAAAGAAACCATTACTTGGTGTAAAAAGGAATTCTTGGGACAATTAGTTTTCAAGAATTTCTTTAGTACTTTTTCAGCACTAAAGATTACAATTTTCTGTGTTGATATAATCATTATTACTACTGAATTTACTGCAAAAAATTTACAAGGCAGCAAATCATACACCTGATGAAGACTTGGAACCATCAGTATAAATTGCATAATATGGACCTTTATGCTGTATGTATTCTAAAATGTGTTGATAATGTTCAGGAGCATATACACAACTCTAGGTTAAATCCTGCTGTTGTTAAAAAAAATGTAAGTGAGAAGACTCAGAGTCAATCAGCTTTAATTTGAAAAGACGGTGATTATTTATGAAAACACCTCCATAAAATAAGCATTCTGGTAGGATAAACGCTTGCATTGATCATGATACAGGGAGTGTGGTGGTTCACTATATTCAACTCGTAATGATGTGGATAGAAAAGATTTAACAGCTCCAAAACATACTGAGCATTTGTTTTTTTTAAACAAAACTTAAAAACTTCACAGATGGACAAAAGGATAAAAACAGTACCAGTAACTTCCAATTCAATATTATAATTTCACTTCCATTCAACATTCTCATAGAGTATTAATGGCTTTACTTTTTCCAGTGGACAGCCAACATATCCAGCTCACACCAGGAATGCTCCTTTATGAAAGGTGCTAGTATGCTTGTAAGAACACACTTCATATTCAAACTGCCAACTGCCATTAGCAGCTTAGAAAAAAATTTACAATTTAAATTTTTTTTACCAATTTCTAGTTTTCCGACCAGCCAGTTCCCTCTGATATAATAACGAGGTATGAATATGTTGCAAAATAAAATGCTAAGAGAATATAAGCAGTAAAAAGACTAAGGTCATTTTAATATAAGTGTGTGATTTGTGTGCAAGTAAATGAAGCATATTTTCCTTAAACTGCTCCCATAAACAACCAATTTGTCATTCCTACAAAAAATTTAGTTCATTATTGCTTACAAAAATAAGATGGTTTTGATATGAAAAATATTTTGATAATTAGTTAAAACCAAATGACCTGCAACACAAAAAGATCAATACACAGAGATACTATACCTGATGTCCAGTATGCCTGCATTGGTTGGGAACTGTTGCCTAATGTCTGTGAGATTTTTCTTATGGCAATAGGCATATTTTCTTCGACCAAATGAAGAACAGTAAAGTTTTTTGGAGAATCATTATGGGCAACAATGATCTTCTCCATATCCAGCACTTCTAACTGTGAGAGCACTTCAGTTACAGGATTTTTTATATGTTGGTTATTCCTGGAATGAAAAGAAATACGAGTAATTTTCAATTCTTATTAATGAAAGCTAAATTACAAATAAACATATACTGACTTAATAAACACTTTAATAACATAGAAATTATATTTTCATAATAAAATTAAGTTTCATATATACTTACCAATTAATTACGTAGCTATAGTTTTTAACTCTCGTGGCAGCTTTTATTTAAAAAATCACACTCAAGAAAGAACAACAGTGTGTTCTTAGCAAAGATGGGCACCCAGTACTAAAGAGGAACTGGCGCCAGGGGCATAAGAGCGGGCGATGGGAGCTCTATAGGTTGGCGCCGGGTACTAAGAGTGCTAAGCTCCCAGGAACTGGTGTCGGGTGTTTGGGAATAGGCGCCGAGAGAACAGGAACTGGTGCCAGACACTAGATGCCTTTCCAGTGGCTGTCTGCTGATGTCTGGGAATGTACTACAGGTTCGAATGAGGGGACGACTACCAGTGGACAAACTCCACTGACCTCCCTTGGACTTCCGGTATGCCTCCTCCCAGGTTTAGGAGAGTCTGACTAGGACCTTCGTCTAGGAGAGTTGGTGGGGCGAGCAGCCACCTCCTCCACTACACATCCATCAACACGCCTTTTCAGTGACAGTCTGTCAACAACTGGGAATGTGCAACAGGTTTGACTGAGGAGGCAACTACCTGGGAGACTTCCCACCAGCCTCGATTGGACTTTCAGTATGACTCCACCCAGGTTTTAGATGAGTATGATAGTGACTTAGGGCTAGGAGAACCAGTGGGCTAGATAATCACCTCCTCCACTGTACAACACTTCACTGTTACAAGGTTAATATTCTGGTTTAAGGAGAACCAGTGGGCTAGATAATCACCTCCTCCACTGTACAACACTTCACTGTTACAAGGTTAATATTCTGTTAAACCAGACACAAAACTGGAAATGGCACGGGAAGGAAGCGACGGAGCCAGGCGTGGGAGCAAGTGGATAAAAAAATAGGAGGGCTAGTAGCAGGAGAAAAAAATGGTGAGAGCTGCCACCAGGCGCTGGGTGCTCTGGGCTGGCGCCAGGTGAGCTGGGCACCAGGAGAGCTAGTAGCTCAGGAGCTACAGGGCACTCCTGGGCAATTGTAGTATGAGCTGGCGCCAGGTTAGGTGAGGTCAGGTTGGCGCTAAAAAACGAGGAAAACTTCACGATCTGCGTGTCATCCTTGCGCAGGGGCCATGCTGATCTTCTCTGTATTGTTCTGATTTTAGTATATGTACTGCCAAAGCAAGTACCAGAGCAAGGTCCTCGGCTGTCGAGAATGTCTTCTCTTCCTAAAGCTCATTGCAACCAAAATACTAAGCACAATTTCTCTCCTACTACATTCCTGCTCTTACACTTTTTCAGTTCTGTAGAGGAAAGTGTGATAAGTAGATGTTTAATCTTGATTGCAAATTCGCCACAGCAGTGAAAAAATTGATGAACTTGAATCAACTTAAAAATAACAAAACAAGGAAAAACTGATCCCAAAAGCTTTCAGCTTGAAGGCTACTCGAAAAAAGTGGTGATACTTCACCGAAATCCAGTTATAAAACCTGAAAATAATGAACAAAGCTGCTGAAGCTGCTGCAAGTACTCGATGTTTACATCAAGCAAGGAAGAAGCAGAATGAAGTTGTCTGCTAAGTTGCTCCTTGTACTTCCCTTAGTGGGCGGGACAGGTCACCTACACTAACAATTGAAGTGCTACTGTGAATTTTGAATTTAAGCTGCCGCGCTAGTTAGAAACTACAGCTATGAAATTACTTGGTAAGTTTACTTATATAAAACTATATTTTGTATAAGGTAATACACACAAGGTAATTTTCTTCCAGGAACAAAAACAAAATAAGTTGTTAATGATTAAATATAATAAAGCCTATTAAAGATTCACGTGCTGCAAGCCAGCAAAATTACAGCATTTAGAAGCAATCCTAGTTTTTCCTGCATCAGCAATGAATAACATACTGGAACATTTAATGGTATGAAAGTCACTACAGTGGACCCCCGCCTATTTGCGGTTCCAGATTCGCAGCTTCCCCTATTCGCGGATTTTTCTGCAGAACATACATACTGTACACATTATTAGCGGAAAATTCGCCTGTTTGCAGTATTTTTCATACAGAAATATTCACTAATTACTATATTTTCATACCATTTTCGTGACTAAATGCAGCTTCTGTGATAAAACTATTAAAATACTCAGGTATAAGCATTTTTAGAGGGGTTTTTGGTGTCTGAACTATCAGATTAGGCAGTTATAAGTGGTTTTAGAGGGGTGTCAAGTATTTGTGGATTTGAGCTATTCGTGGGGGATTGTGGTACGCATCTCCCACAAATACCGGGGGTTGACTGCATATGAGTGATATGTGTCACTGAAAGTGATAAGTATTTACTCCAAGCTATGAAAGAAAGGGGTAATTTAATGTCTCATTAACTACAGTAATGTCATGTTTACAGTATGAGTAACTGGCAAATGTGGCATCATGGGACCCTAACTGAACATAAATGCAGACCCTGTTTGATGAGAGTTGCATGCATTAACTGAAGAGACAGGCACTGCAGTTGCCAACAAATGCTCCCAATTGCAATTCCTCTTCAGAGAACTACAGTTCAGCTCAAGTTACACTTCTACTGATAACAGGATAATTTTCAATGAACAACATCCACAGTTGTTTTTCCTACTGACAAATTCAATACACTGTCTTCTTCATGAGTATGCACCATAGCAAGCTACGGAGGCATCTGGCAATTCCACAACATAGCATTGTAATGCCCCTGTGGTTAGCAAACAAGCTGTTGGCAATGCTGCCTGCACAGCAAAGAAACTAAAGATGTAATCACATGACCAAATGCATGTTTACCAATGAATGTTAATTTAAAAAATATTATTCTACTGATAACATGCTGCAGCACATTCACTCCAAAAACAGTGAATTTAAATATCAAATTATCTTTGTGGATTAATAATTGTGCATATTTGTGAAAAAGTGATTATCTATCTACTAAATTTATAATTTGCTCTTACCCTCAATGCTAAATTCCTGAAGAAAATGACAATAGCTGCTGCTATGGTGTTCTATTTATTCATATTTACCCTGACCACTGTTTCAGCGTTTAATTTACAGCTATCATCTGTGCTTATATTAATATACAATGGATCTACATTATGGTATATAAATAAGTACAGTAATAAAAAAATTAAGATTACAAATAAGGATCCAAAAATGAAAGTCAACACATGAACCTACAAATCAAGAAAATTTGAAAATTAACAAGAGAAACATCACTGGAGACAGCTCTGGTAGGTCATCCATGAGAATCCCAAAAGCCTGCAGCAAGATCTGCTGAATAGGAGTTAGTTATAAATGATTTGTTTAACCAGACCTTAAAAGGGTTCTTCTCGGGCTGGAAATGCTGAACAGGAGGGCACAATATGAGGACACTTGAAAACATTCCTCACAGGCTGCTGTAGTGTGATGCTCACAGCTTCAGCAATCATTAGCTGTCCATAGCTCTCTTCTAAGGTATCAACCTTAGTATCTCTGGAGGGCTTTGTTATGTATATCCATAAAGTGCTGCTGTGTGGCCCAGTTATTGCAGTGAACTTGTAATTGTCTCCAAAGGGATGTGTTGTCATCATGTGGCAAACAAACTTATATAGAGGGGATTGGATGCCTCTTCTGAACATTTAAATTTGTTACTGCCTATCTTTTTTACATTCTCAAGACTGAGTGAACGGAATTTAATAATTTACATGATGAACATTTTCAACTTGAAGCAATTTGAAAGGAATGAGAACTCTGTTAGGCTTACTATTACTAGAATAGTTAAATAAAATCATTATGGTAAAAATAAAAGGGATGAAAATGTTCTTCCCAAAAGTGATGCTGTGTAGCCTATATGAATACAGGCAGTCCTCGTTTATTGGCGGCGTTGGTTGACGGTGTTTCAGTTTTACAGCGCTTGACTAACGGCGTCATTAACCAGATTTTTGGCAACAGTAAGTGATTTTCAGCGTCGGTAAGTGGTCTATCGGTGTTGACAAGTGGGTTATCGGTGCTGATAAGCAGTTTAATTGCGACATCGTAAACGCCATTTATTACCAAAATTATCAGCGATTTTCGGTTATCAGTGCTCGGCCAGGAATGGGACCCAGCCATTAGTCAGGGACTGCCTGTACACTGATGTTAAATGGTGGAAAAAGCAAATTTCTAATTGATAATCCTGTCATAAACATAGCTAGGAACTTGAGATAGACTGATTCCCTTTTTCCTACACAGTTCATTAAGCAAAGAATCACCTTGTTCCTCCAAAGAAAATTTATTCTACAGTAACAAATACTGAGCTTCAGAGGAGTGGTAGATCAAGTGTACAAATACTGTAGTGAAGGAAGGAAGGAAACACTTATTCCCAGAGTATTTCTGAGAGAGAGAGAGAGAGAGAGAGAGAGAGAGAGAGAGAGAGAGAGAGAGAGAGAGAGAGAGAGAGAGAGAGAGAGAGAGAGAATGAGAGAGCTAGCTCTTTCTCCCTCTCTTTTGAAGCTGAAAAATTGACTCATTAGGAATTAAGTGTTTCCTCTCTTCCTTCACTACTTGTACACTCTTGATCTACAACCCCTTTGATACTTAGTATTTGTCACTCTTGAATAAATTTTCTTTTGGTATTCCATTGTTACTTGTGTCCATTGAATATATCATTAACATTAGTTATTCATCTGGTAAATGTGCTTTTCAGTCATGTGTTTACAACTTGACTGACTTTGTTTCAAAAGCAGCTTTGCCAAGTGCTTCTCATTTGCTAAACAATGGAATATTAACCAGGTACAATTTTGAGTTCCCAGATGCCATTTTTGTTTGCTGTGACGTGTACTAGAATTCATGAAAGTCACAGTACCATCCTGTGTTTATTAAAATATTTTGAAAAATCAATAATATTATTAAAGCAAATGATAAAATTACTTACAAAAAACTGACATACGGAGCAGGTAGACAATGAGAAAGTGGACAAGACTCTTTGGGATTGATTTGTGATAGTTTCTGAAGGCCTAACAGCAGCTCAGGATCAGATCCATTGACCCAGGTGTAAACAACATCAATGGGAAGACCACTTGATATTCTGGAAATAAACAAGTTGATTTCAAAAGGGCATTTCAAAAAATTTCACTAATCAATAATAATGAGATGTAAGCCATAATACCATTTCTCTTTCATATCAACTAGTTTTTCATCATCAGTCATCTCCACACTAAACTTCCACACACCTTGAAATTGATTTCCATTATACTATGTTTGATTTTAATATTCACTATCAAAGGAACTTATTACATGAAATAAATTTAGGGCAATCTATATTTTCCTACATATACAAACCTGAATTTATATACCAAGCACAAGAAAAGTAATAGCCATTTCCTTGCTAGCAAAACCTAAATCTAATATGAATTTAAACAAGAGAGCAATATATGATATTATTTGATGCAGATAACCTGCAACTAATAATCATTACAAAACTCAAAGGCAAAAAACCTCAACAAGAAACAGATGAATGGGTAAACAGAACAGCTGTTCAAAGAAAACAACCCTGTGCTTATAACTGTCTGACGCAAGAACAGGTACTTATAGCAAGTATTCAAAGTTGGTAAACAAGGAAAACAGAATACAATGGAAAACAGGAAAATGTCACTTCTATTCATTACAAGGGTAAATAATGAAGCAAATAATGTTAGTTAAGGACACATTAAGGAATGAAAGTGTCAATAATTTCATCATATTTCTACAAAGTGAGAGTGCAGGTGTTGTGTAGGACACCATATACAATGAGAACAACCAGTTCCAAAAACAGATACTTGAAAATCAGGCTGCATGCTCTGACAGGTGGAGAGGGTGTCTGGAGGTTGCTGCTACTGCAAATTGTGCAATCATACAATATTAGGTTTGTGCTGAAGCTGTTCAGAAGACTGAAATGGAACCATCAGAAATGCAGCTACCAGGAGACTGCAATGGAACCTTCAAAAATGTAGCTGCCTTGGAGATGTCAGCTTTAATGTTTGCTCCCAGGGAAGTTCTGAAAGAACTGACAGACCTAGGAACCAACTTGACTGCAGTAAGTACAATGCAAGTTCTTTGAAGTTACATAGTTGAGAATAGGCTTACTAAGAGAAACTATAAGGTATACATCCTTTGCGTATTTTCTAAATGTAGATAAGGCATCTGTTTCCCAGGCTTGAGGGTCTACGGACAGCAAATGCTGTTACCAGGTTGTTGTCAAGAGGCATAATCACTTACTAACTGGAAATCTCTTGGATGTTTCTGTGGGCTTCTGGAGAAAGAGATCTTATTCTGCCTTTCTTTCCTGGCAATTTTATCTAGAATTATAAATGCACAGTGAGTGCTCTCCAAAGCTCATTAGTGGTGCCCTTCTCTGGAAGGCATTAAGACAAGTGTAAGAACTTCATAATTCAATGAGTATCCTGCTGGTAAGATCACATTCATGTAATTCACCTCTAGATACAAGCAGACAAATAAGATAGACATATAATCCCCAACCTTTCCCTAGTACAGCTCTGCTGAATAATATCTGACAATACCTGACATCTGTAAAGCAATCCTGGAAGAAAAGCCTCTCTCCATACACTAATGGCACCTCAACAGATGGGGATGGTGAAGCTGAGTTGGCCATGAATTAACTTTAGGTGCCTTGGTAAGCAGGCTCAACCAATATGAATACTACTATACAGTACTTGGGTTCTGGCCCAGTCCTAGGCCAGTCACCTGTCAGATCAAGCTGAACAAAGAGAAGGTGCACATGTCCAGGCAGCCTAACTGGTGATGCAATGCATCTTCCAACATAATCCAAGGGAGCAGAACACCATGAACTTTCTATTCAGCTGTGCAGCCTGTCTGGAATGTATCTGACAGAGTTAACATCATAGCAAATGGCCCACTCACTCAACTGTATTGCCAGTAAACACAGAACAAGGAAGACCATTTCCCCTTGGTTGCTGACATATGCCATGTGGTGGTGTTGCATATCAACACTGCAGAGTAAAGCTTGCAAGGTCAGGAACACTGTTCAAATTTCCAAGACAATGAGGCTTACAAGAAGGTTGTACACTGTCCACACACTCAAAGTGCCTAGGTCCTTCCCGTGCATACTCCAACTGTCCTTCCGTGTATCCAAATCCAAGTACAGAAGGATTTTCTGAAGGAGGAAGTTTTGGAGAACTCCAAGGAGGTTCCAGTCATTATACCATCAGGCACACTGATGTGTAGCAGGATCACTGGTAAGCAGACCAATTTATTAGTTACTGGGGGAGCATTGCCTGTGAGACACAAGCCTCTCCAAAGACAATGGGTGACAGAGAATGACCTGCCAAAATTGAAATGGTTATTGCTGATGAGACAGGAACTACAATGACACCTTCCTCAACTTGCTGATCTTGAGTTGACTCTCACCGTTAACAAGCCCAGAAGCATACTCAGATACTTTATCCACCACTTGAGCTGGTAATATGACTTCACATCACAAATCAGTGGAAATATTTTCAGGAACTGGAGACCAGATGAATGGATTACTGTATCTGGAAAAAGGCATCCTTCTGGTCTACAGAAAGCATGAAGTCACCTTTCTGATGGAAGTGAGAAGTTGACAAAGAACATAGAGCTTCCACCCTGAAAAGGACTCACTTCTTCTGAGGTGAGAAATCAATGGCCAATGTTCAGCAAAGATCTTCAAGCATGGCCCTAATCTCTGTGCACACAGCTATAACTGAGTGATCCTGGTGATAGGCTCAACTGGGAACTGTACAGGAGACTGGCAGGCACAGGGGATTTTTCCTTGAAGGATGGTTTGTAACTGCCCTGGAAGACTGAGAATACCCAAGTTTTGCTCCATATCACTGCCACATTGCCCAACAGCATGATAGGCAACTCCTTACTTGTAGCAGCCAAGAAGGGGGGCTTCTTTCCTTACTTGACTTTTGTGCCAAAGCCTCAGAGACAGGTTGCAAGAGCTGCAATACTGTAGTTCCTGGCCATTTCCAGAAAAATTTTGTTCTCCTGATCATAGTTTAGAAGGGGCCTGATATTTTCAAGATGCCATTGTCCTAAGTGTAGCTGCCCTAAAAGGCCTGGCTGCATCCCCTTCAAAGAACATGAATCTTATAAGGAAACTGCATGTTTGATCAATGTCCTGAGTCTGAGCAAACCTATTCTCCACCGCTACCTCAACCTTGCTCTTCAGAAAGAGGAGAAACCTATTCTCCACTGCTACCTCAACCTTGCTCTTCAGAAAGAGCTTAAAACATAATTTACCAACATGTTTTCTAAACGGCTTTAAGAGGAACTTCAGCATCCTTTCTCTCAACACCAACAGCTTTGGAAACTGCCTTGTCCTCTCTGAAGGAGTCAAAGTCCACTTTTTGGGTCAGAGGTGCAGCCGTGAATTTTCTATGAAAGATGCCACTGCAATGGGCTCCATAGCCTCTGTTTTGCTAACTCTTACTCAGGAAATCCAAGCTGATCAGTCTTAGCATCAAAAGAATAAAAAGAATTCAACATACAACAACAAACACAAACCAAAGTTCAAAAGTCGTTAGCAAAGTTAGACAATCCATATTCTGAATTTTCAAACAAGAATAGTAAATCAAAGTCCAGCAGCAGAGAGAACATCTTGAACTGCCGGTGACCAAAAAAACCATAAGGGTCTACATACGGGTGAGTAGTAGTTACCCCAATCCCTCACCTACCTGCCACCACCTAGCTACCTTGCTGAGAAGCTTCAGTGACCAAACCATCACCAAAAAGCATCTGTACTCTACTCTAACAGGAACAAAGTGTTTAAGCCACAAATGTTGGATCCTTCCTAAAAATTTGCCATTTTCTTCATATACACATTCTTAGATCTCCCTCATGAACAAAGGTGATAATTTTACAAGAGAATCACTATTGAAAGGATGGGTAAGAATCCTTGAAAACAATATTCTGCATTTCTAAAAACGAAAGAGACATACATAAAAGATGAATGCAGGCACTTACTGGTTTAAAAGATTTTCTCCTTTGATATTGTCGGTAAACACATTGAGAGTTCTGTATGCTGCTAAGTCAACTTGATCCTGAAAAAGAATAAAGTATAACTACTGTACAAAGAAAAGTAACTTAGAAAAGCAGTATTTTCATTCTTAGTCTACAACAGATGCACAGTTAGTATAGCAACAATCATAAAAGTTTAATACCCTATACTTACAATCCAATGAGCACACCAAAAGCCTATGGCAAACACTGACAGAAACACAGTCAAAACCACAGCAATTAGTGGAGGTGGATGTGTGATTGCATCCAACAGTAGTCTATGGCACATCTTATGAAGGCCTCTCATGGTGTAGTACTTAAGGATCTAAATTGCGTTCACACCACGTCATGGGCATTATCAATCTTTGCTCTGAAATGTTCAACAAACGAAATACATAGAGGTACAGTACACACTTAAAACAAAATTTAAAGCATGAAATATTAAATTAAAATTGAAATGAAAAAGATACAATAAAATAGAAGCATTCTAGTTAAGAATATTTGCTATGACAAGTTAATTTAAAAATAAGTGGTACAGTAACATTGTATTCTTGAATTTATTTAATAACAAATACAGTGAACTTTACCAGGTTGGGCAATTCTTGCTTTCTGAGATGTTTTGCACAATTCTGACATTTAAGTTTATAACATGAACCTTACTTTCTTTTCTGAGTGAAGATTAGGCTAGAAATAATGAGAATTCACACTGGGTAAATACTCAAGTCAAAGCGGCATTTGCCAGTTATTGTACAAAGCCCATTTCTTGCATACAAAAAGGTCCAAGATACTTTAATCCTTAAAACTGGCAAGATGTTTTGGCTTGACTAACCACCAAAGAAAGTGCTTATGTCTGTTGAGTGGGGGGATTCCCCCCACCTGTCCAGCTACCACAAACTAAACACCTTGCCAAGCTTCAACAACCATCTCCAACTTATGCTGAGGAACTATGCTACATGAAGGTAAGGGTTTGTATTTCCATGAGAACAAAGATGGATGTAGTATTTTTAATCTATTTTTAGACATCTAAAAATGTACATGTTACAAGTCCTGAAGTGAGAAAACCTGGGAAAAAATTTGCTGGCTGCTGCACCCTTTTCTAAAGCTCTCCCTTGGCCCCTTTCCTATTTGTACCAGTTGTGACTACAAGAAACAATGACGACTCTGTGTACATTGGACTAAAAGTGTCACAGATCTTGACTGGGGACTTGACAAAGGTTGTGTATTGATCCACCTCCTCTCCTCTCCTTACATCAGTAGGGCAAGCGCCCAAACTACAGGCACAACCTTGAGCTGCCAAGAGTAACACCAAAAGCAATCAGAGGATCTAGGCTAACCACAACAGTACAGAAGTGCTCATAAAATATGAATTTTCATAATAAAATTTATTATCTGGATAGTTACCTACTGTCAAAGATAGCTTATATAGGTATCTCCTTGGGGACAGGTGGGTTGGCATTCAAATAAAAGATTGAATGGCTGCCGGGATGACCGTCTAGTACACCTGTTCTCCGCCAGGTGTGTTTTGAATGTTTTAACTCTTGTCAGAATTCTCTTTGGCAGCCCACTAAGTTATGGGGAAGCTGGATGGGATCTACTGTAACAGTAGGTAAGCATCCAAATATGACATTTTTATAATAAAATAAAGTTTTATATATACTGTACTTACCAAATAATTACATAGCTATAGTTTCTACTTTACGTGGCAGCTCAAAATTTGAAATTTGCAGTAGCGCTCTTTTGTTTTGGGCGTAGGTATACTGCCCCGCCCACTATTGGGGAAGAATAGGTACAACATAGCTAAAGGGCTCAGTCCGTTTATGCTCTATGTCCATGAGAGGGGAGGGAGGGCTCCGATCATGTAATTATTAGGTAAGTATATATAAAACTTTATTTTATTCTAAAAATGTAATTTTTATATAAGTAACTTAACAAAAAAAAGTATACCTTAGTTTTACCAGACCACTGAGCTGATTAACAGCTCTCCTAGGGCTGGCCCGAAGGATTAGACTTATTTTACATGGCTAAGAACCAATTGGTTACTTAGCAACGGGACCTATAGCTTATTGTGGAATCGAACCACATTATAGCGAGAAATGAATCTCTATCACCAGAAATAAATTCCTCTAACTCTTCATCAGCCGGCCGCGGGAATTGAACTCCGGCCCATTGAGTGACAGTCTGAAGCTCAACCGACTAGGCCAACAAAGGGTACAGTAACTTAACAAATAATTACATATATAACTGAATCCCACATTGATTGGAGGTGGTATGAATGGACATATACTAACCAAAAAAAACTTTGATATGGAGAAGAAATTTGGAATAGAAAGTTAGCTAGCATCTTGAAATGCTTGTTGTAACCTTACCTGGTGAGGGAGCAACAGCAGACGGGTACTGCCTCTGGTCGTAGCTCCTCTCGACCTGTAGCGGCACGGCGGTAGAGCCAAGGGTCGCCTGTACTTGAGTGGGTGCTTTGCAACGTAGGAGGTTAATCGCAGATTGCCAAAGCTTACAATCCAAAAGGGTCACATAAATATACTGTGTGTGTGCATATGCCCTTGCCCTGGGCGCAGTACAGTAGAACAACAAAGACCAGATAAAATCAACCTACACCACCATGAAATTTTAGCCAAAACCATAAAATACAGATTGGTGCCACTCACGATTTAGTGTTCACCAGACTTCCCAAGAAGTGCAACTATCTTTATTCAAAGAGAGAACATAGCCCTCCCGTTCTCTCTTTACAGCTCGCTTACGAGATGGGCGAGAATCGGTTTCCAAGGAAGCGCCCAGCCTTTTCAATGGCCTAGAAACTTTTGTAAAACAGCCACTGAGCTTCTTGGATGCAGGAGAGTCTGAATCACTTGATGATAGGGCAATACTATCGAAGTTGGGCACCTTGAACCAGATGACTTGGTAGAAAAGAATTTTTGCTCCTAAAATTCGACACCATCTGCCTATGAGCAACACATTCCCTGTGAACACCTATAGAGATGCTAAACACAATCCAAAACACAGCGCCTTGAACAACAACACCTTCTTTGTAAATACACCTCGAAGAAACTTACGTGCCTCAAGATGTACCGTTATGAGAAAAATGTCTCCTGAACATCCATCAAAACTTCCTATTGTTCTTTTGGGAAGTTACTGAAAACATGCAGGAAAAACCAAAGAGCATGGGGACAGACACAAAAGTCATTCATTCTCAATACGTCCAACATGGGGTGCCAATCTCCAGTTGCTTATGGAGCTATGAAAAATACCCGCTCCATTTACAACCTCCTTCTAAAGAATGAGATACTCCTGCTGGAGAAGACACAAAGGAACAGCTATGGGAGACTAAACCAGTGGAGGGGAACCTAAAAGGAATCATAACTCTCCTTCAGTGCCTCCATCACTTAAGGTTCTACTCCTAAGTCTCTCCAAACATGCCAGGAAGCCTGCAATTGGCCACCTACCAGAACCCTGAAGGCTGAACTGATCCCTGAAAGGTATAAAATACATCTTGTACTAATATATCGTCCCTTATCATCTCAGAGATTCAAACTTAGAGGCAACCCACAGGAGAAACCAAAACAGCTGCCATATCATGTGCAGCATACACCTTTAGTACGGACAGGAGCATAAGTGTTCTCACTTCTCCCATACCGAGTTAGTATAAGAAAGAGAACATTAGTCTGCAACATCAGTAACGGGTCTGAATGCACATGTTAAAAACTAATACTCTTTCTTGCTAAACTGCCCCTGGCACCAAAAACACATAAAGCTGGCCCCACAAACTCCCTAAGCTGGTACCACAAACACACTAAGCTGGCGCCTGAAGCTCTCTAAGCTGACACAGAGAAGAGGCAATTATACTGAGCAAAAGTTCAGTGAAAGATAAAAACTTCAACAATCCAAACAGAGACTTGTTTTCAGCATGTCCAAAGCACTTGCCAGTCTCAAGTTTGTCTCTTCAAAGTAACAAGAGAAAGGAAACTGAATTTTCGACAGAGGATGGTTTAAGCGCCAATTAAGCGCTTGCATCATAAGAGGCAGTGCTCTGCAACTTCATAAAAAACTAGACAACAAGCCCTAGCAGATTTAAAGGTAGCTTTGTGCGCCAGGGTATGAGAAAACTTATGAAACGCACTCTAATTGAAGGAGAAAACTTGGGTTCTCTTTCTTCAAATGCTTAAAGAGCACTGAAATACAGTACAGTACTGTACTTGAAGACAACTGAGACCTATTCTCTATGTGGCCTCTTTCCTCAACTAGATGAGGATACAGTGAAGTGCAATGCTCCAGCAAAAGCCGATCAAACTGAAGGAGATTCCTCTGATTCAAACTCTTCTTCCACCAGAGAGTGACAGTGAGTGACATGAGGCGACAGGGAAGTGTAGTCTGAAGTGACTCAGCTGAGTTGACACAAGTCAGCTGTGCAAAATAAAATGGGAAATGTTGGGAAGAGGGGGGAAGAGGAATTACGACTCTCCCAGTACAAAAGTGAGCCAACTGACTTGAGAGCATCCCCATATGACATTCCTTAGAAAGCTAAGTAGCTGGAATAATATCTAGCTTGGAAACAACTGAAGACACTGTAACCATGGTAGATTTGGAAAGAGAACATTAATCGAGGCAGAAGTACGAGATTTGCCAATAGCCGAAGAGAATGCATGTCAAGAATGGACAAGTGCATTTCAACAGAGAAAGAGGAACAGGCTAGCAGACAAGATTTACTGAGTCAACATAACATCAGAATAGTGACAATTCATTACAGACACATCTTCATTAATAACACTGTCTGGTGCTAACAACCTCATACTGGGTGCCGATGATGGTGGAAATCGCGTACATAGCAAAGATTAACATTTACCAAAACCATCTTTTGGCTAACGCATTACACGAGACTCAGAGCATGAAAAATGGAGAGGCAGGTGACGGAGGGCACAGAACCACATCGCCATGAGAACCAGCCCGGTTCCCTGGCAGCAGACTCTTCCAACTGTCACAGTGCAGTCCTAGGCTCAGGCTAAGACAGGCAAGGGCACCAACACCTTACCTCTTATAGAGGAATGCAAAATTGATCACACACTACACTATGGGGAGACCCAGACCAGTTCCCTAACCAATTCACACAAACCTTGTACTGAACAAAATAAGGTACATTATATGTCCTGTTCTAACTTCTCATTACACTTTTCTTGAACTGAAAAGGGAGTGAAAGTCAGAGCTAGAGGAAGTCTCAGTAATAACTAAAGCATTAGCAAAGGAGAAGCTTGGACTGAGCATGAATAACTATGGACAAAGGACCTGGAGAAGGGGAAGAAATGACAGGTTGGTGACCTGACCTAAGTTGCTTTCACAATCTATCTGCTTCCCTTCTCTTCCTATACTAACAAACTTAAACAGAAATCCCTAATTCCTCACATCTATCCTCAAGATCACACTTTATACCATTGTAGCCTGAGCAGATAGTGTATCTCCTAAAAAATCAACATCGTGCTAACACAATAACCATTCCTACAGAACCTGACGTTCTTAACCTTGATTCCATTGGAGGGCATCCTAAGAAAAATAAATGCACAGTATTGTGATAGCAGCAAACAGCCATGAAATACCAACAAGCACCTATACACAATGGTGGCAAGGAGAATTCTGGTGAGAGCTAAATCATTCAAAACACACCTGGTGGAGAACAGGTGCAACAGACAGTCATCCTGGCAGCCATTCAATCTTTTGATTAAATGCTGACTAGGCTATCGGCATAGAGATATGAGCTACCTTTAACAGTAGGCAAGATTCATCCCAAATAATAGAGCTTAAGTCCATGGTCTTATCATGACACTATAGGGTGCAATCCTTTCAGCTGGAAATAGGAGTAAATCTCGACTCCTTTACGGTATTTTTGGGGAAATTGATCACCTTTTGAAGAACAATGCTTTGAAGACAAACAGAAAAGTATTAGTGGTCTAAGTTCAGCATTTCATCCTTGATAAACCTGTCTGTTGAAGATTGTTATTGCTTCCCCTGACCAAGATTTTCTTGAGTCAAAATTTTCAAGAGAGCTAGAGCAATAAACATTAAAAAATGGAGTGAATCCACTCCTGGCCTCTCGGGCTTAGGTATTCCTGCTTCACTTGTTCAAAGTCAGTTTTGTGTTTTGAAGACTTCCCTTCTTGTGGTTCCTTTCAATAAGCAGCTAGTATCTTGAATACTAAGAGATTTTGGACTGATACAGAAATTTTGGTTGAAGTTCCCATGTTCCCAGATCAGAGATGAATTACTATTTCAAGTGAGCTGGGACAGAGACCACTCATGACAGCACACTATCTTTAGTTGCTCATATGTCTTGGCAGGGATCAAGAAAGACCAGATAACTCCTATCAGTTTTATTCATGATCATGAAATTATCAATATTCTTAGATTGCCTTAGGGTGTAATGCTAGGCGTGGCTGTGGCTCTATTCATCTCACTATAACTTGAGAGAGAGAGAGAGAGAGAGAGAGAGAGAGAGAGAGAGAGAGAGAGAGAGAGAGAGAGAGAGAGATGAGGAAGCCAGCAATCTATTGTATAGTGGCACCAATCAGACAGGCTCCACTCACAATACCAATAGAAGATGTCCCACTAAGCTTGGTACAGATTTGCTGTGGACTTACAGATGGTAACTGACATCCTATGTGCAACCTCGCAAGAAAAGCCTCTATCTTACTGAAGTGCAAGCAGATAGGGGTGATGCACCAAAATGGTTCAACTGACAGATACCACTTAGCTTGTGGCTGAGGAGCCCACAGGGTGATCCTGAGACCAAGGGTGACCAACACATGGTACATAAAACAATAAATCAGGCCAAACCATAGAACAGTGTAGGCACTGAGACTACTCTATAGGTGCTGAAAGGCATTTTCCAATGCAGCTCACAGGTAAGACACAAGAAACTCGAGCACTGGGAGACTGCTATTTAACTAAGGTGGCAAACAAGCTGACTACTGGTGTTCCCCAAACCTCGACCAGCCCTCCTGTCACATGCAGGGGCAAAGATCACTCCATCACCTACACCTGCCCTTGGTGACTGAGCTGGTATGTCGCTACATTCTAATGTACTGGGTTGACAGCTTATTGGCATGATGAGTTACCTACTCATGCACCTAACATAGCAATTGGCAGAAGGGGAGTGGGACTGTTCCCCTTTGCTTGTTGACATATGCTACCATGCTGTTGCTCAACAACAACACCAGTGGCCCATGAACTGACTGCAAAATGTCTGTAGTGCCAGAATGCTGCTCACATTTCAAGAATACTGATATAAAGGTGAGGGCGTCTCATGTCCACATCTCCAGAGCAAACAAGCCATTCAGATATACACCATCACCTCTCTTTTGATATATCTAAGAACATGATTATTTGGGGGAAAGGGGGAGTTCAGAAGAACTTCCACAAGGAGGTTCCTGTTGTCCAACCACCATGTAAGACTGTCGCTTCCCAGTTAGGGAGCACACTAAGTGTCAGATGATTGGATGCATGTGACCAGTGACACTTCTGACACAACTGAACTGACTACAAATGGAGTTACCCTTGAGAAATGAGCTTCCTCAGGGACAACAGATGACAGGTGACCAAGCATGATCGGCAAAAACCAATCTGATTAAACCTGTCAGGGCAGGAACTACACTGACATCCCCCTAAACCTGCTGATCCACAAGTAGGCAGGAAAGACTTGCCACTATTGTGTTGATCAGTATGCCAAGGTACTTAGTCCACTGCCTGGACTGAAGTTCCCAGCTTATCACAATCTCCAGATCCTAACCAAATGAGACCAGTTGATAAACAATCATTAAGATACAAAAGCAGATCAGTACCTAGTAAATGGGCTCCAGCTGACACCAGAGCAAGCACTCACATGAGTTCAATGCTCTAGTGCTCTGGTCAACAGTCCAGAGCACTAGAGCACTGAACTGGAAGACTGTTCCATTACAGATGAACCAGAGGTGCTCCTAGTCCCAAATCCAGGCTTAACCACATAGAACTTAGTTTGAGGTTAAAAAAAAAAATACTGTGTGAGGCATCACATGCATGCCTCCTTTGATGGTTTTACTAATTAAGTGCATCTGCAGACTGAAGTTCCATATGCTGCCTTGTTCTGTTTAAATTTATTATCTTAATTATAAAAAAGGAACTAATATAAATTTAACTTCCAAAATATATTCATACACAAGAAACAGAACTTTTCATTCTACAGTAGTATGCCAGTATTTAACAGAAAGTTTTGCATTAAATAAAGATTTAGAGTGCATATCATCATTTGGATAGTAGGAACAATTCATTTTCCATGCATAAGAGCAAATTTAGCATACAACAATATTTATGACAGTCTTAAGTGCATTTACTTTAAATTCACGTAATTTAATCTAACAACAAATCAGATATTTTTCATAACGAGGCTACAAATGTTTAGACGTCTTAAGTAATCAATCTTTTGAGGATGGGGAGAGGATGGTCAAAATCTGCCTGTGCCACACCACAAACCCTTCACAAAGCAAAAATGCTTATCAATAATTTTCTTAGATACCTCTGTATACCATTATACTTCAAGCTACATAAATGAATTTGGTCTTATTTTAAAGCTAATGAGTTGAAGTTCCCATGATATGCTTAAAAATGACAAAAAATGCAAAAATAAATCATGATATATCAGTGAAAATAGAATATATAAATTCTGCTTACAGTGTAGAAGTATAATCAATTTTCTTTCTAGAGATATGAAATTCATTACTATATTTCAAACATGTAAGATACCACAAAATGCATAAAAAAAATGTAAAATATACTTGAATGGCACAATTTTGCGAAGTGGAATAACGGTTTGTTGCTTTTAAAAAACCTTTTAAATCAGAATACTGTACTTACCAGTCTACACCGTAACAAATATCCATTAGTGCCATATTCAAACTTCGTTTTTATTACACTGTTACAATTTTGTGCCTTTTTAATAAAATATCTTTTGATAATAAGTAATGTAAGCAAAATCTCTGAGGTTGAAAATTGATGGCGACTAGTATCATCACATTCTCAAGGGATCAAAATAAATTCAGTTTTGAAAGCATATTTATTCATGCAAAGATACAAATTTGTCCTGAATTAGCCTGTACTGAATAAAATAAATTTTGATGTAAAGCTTAGTTTTCTAATATATCATTTATCAAAGCCCTACAATTAACAAAAATATAAAAAAATATATACACAAGGCAGCATATTGTGGTCTGATCAGCATGTGCACTAAATTTTCCTATATAATGAACAAAATATCATCATACAGTCAAAGGAAATAACCTTCATTGTTCAGTATGCTTTATTTCTTTACCTCACACTGACATCCAGGCTACATCAGTTTAAGATGCATCCCGGGTTATTTCTGGTAACATGAGCCCATTTTCATGGTTTTAATGTTTTCCTTGCATTGTTTAGGTTACAAATGCCAAATTATAGGCCTAGGCAATATAACTTTAAACTGGTCTTGCATCTTCCCAATCTTGGGCTATGCTACAATAGAATGGTATATAAAATTTCGGCCAAAGGAAAGGGGTCGAGACCTAAGAAGTCATTCAGTGCTGAAAATGAAGCTGAAATTAAAGGAAGTTTCAAGGTTTAACGTTTGCTCTGTAAAACAACTGCTGGGAGAGGGTGGAAAGTAAGATGGAAGAAAGAGAATATGAATGGAGGTACAGTAAAAGGAACTAATGATGTTGCTGCTAGGGGATGAAGGGACAATGCAAAAAACCTTATGTGATGCCTACGGTGCACCAAGTGAGGTGCAAGGTGCACGGAAAGCTCTACCCATCGAGGGGATAGAGCTATACGGTAGAATGGAGAGTGACGGCTCAGGACTCACTTGGAAGACTCAAAGAAGGGGGCATTTCCCCTGCATCCCTCCTGCCTCCTCCCAACCAGGTTAGGGAACAACACCTGAGGTTATGTTAAGTAAAGTTAAGTCTGGTTGGGTCACATTCCCTCTGAAATGGCAACTACAGAAATGCCTAGGCTACTACTGTAGCCCTCTCCCTTACGGGGCATTTTCTTTGAGCTATATATGCTATGTACCTAGGCTAGTGCGATTCGCTTGTTTTTAATCTTCCCTAACCAAAATATCAGGGTAGCCTAAGGTACTCCTACCAGAATTGTTGGACATTAACCAGAAATCATACTGTACTGGAAAAAAAAAAAAGGTAAGGCCAGCAACAGGCTAAGCATTATACCAGTTAGGCTTATCCTAACCTCGATAATAAAAAAAAAAAAAGGCTAAAACACAAGATAAAGCAATAGAAAAAATAAATGGTTCATGTTTCGAGAAATTCACGTACCTATTCTTACAATACAAAAAAATACACCAAACGGTTCATGTTCAGAGAAATTCAATTACGTACTCTTACAAAAACACAAATAATAACAAATGCAGTAGAACTAAGCAACAGCTTTGCATGGGGTATTACTTTGGAAAATGATTTTTCCTATAGTATTTTGGTTGGTTATCAAGAATTTACTGTTATTTTTTGTCCGTCGACTGTAATTAACCCTCAAAAGTTGTATGCTGGCCATCCTGGAATGCTATCACACATGTGCAGTGTTATTGGGGAGCTTTAGGTAAAAGGTGGAGTTTCCTTCACTGGGGGTTGGAATAACACGGCCTGCTAAGTTAGGTTAGGTTAGGGTTTGTTAGGTTAGTATAGTTCCTTTTATAATAGGTTTCCCTAGCCAATCCCTTCTTGAACACAAGGCTCCCTAATGACTTACGCATTCCATAACAACATGGCAGTCCTGTCTTTCTCCAAACGCTTTCTCCCCACCCAAAACCCCGCGTTCCCAAAGGGTCCCCAACCATGTTGGGTAGATATGAGGTTAATAATGATTGACAGACAATAAACACCGCCACCTCCTTCGTCAGCAACACTAAAAGTATAAGATAGGAAAAATCAATTTTCAAGGTAATAGTCCGTGCAGAGCTGTTGCTTGGATACACCATAAATGCTTCTTGTCTTGAGAAATTCATGTACGTATTCTTTAAAAAAAAAACAAAAACAAATAACCTGCTCCTACATGCCGGTTCTGGCCACCCTGGCAAAACAAGTTTGTTAGGACCTAACAAGAGCAGGTTAGTCATCCCTCTGACACTTGCAAGCACACTTTAAGAGCAACACATGTGTATCACAACACAAACAAGTTACACTGTTGAATGACAAACAATCATTCACAACGATTTAAGGTGATGTAATTACACGTAATAAGTGTTTGACCTCAGAACACCTGTCAGCACAGTGCATACTTATCACGCAAGTTTTGGCAGGAGAGTGACAGTGTAGAAATAATAGTGTTGTTTGCACTTTTTAGATAAAATCATGTTTAAGTGAACGAAAAGTCATATGAGTACAATGAAAATGTAAAAATAGACTATTTATTTATTACAATTTGTTTTTATTATGAATCTCTCTAAAGAAAATATTGAGTACATGAGGCACAAGTTGCCGTAGATTAAGAATCATTACTATGACGTCATATTGAAAACAATGGTCACTGAAATGCTTCTCGATGCCAAATACCATTTTTTTTGCGAGTTGTCCGATTGCTACGAAGTAGACCAAACGAAACTAAGCAAGTGAAGGGGAAATTAAATTGAAGATTAGAAATAAGAAAGTGAGAAGAACGCACTGAAAAATATGAAGTTTTACAATTACTGCGTGAATTTAATAGAAAAGGGTAGGAACGATACAAAACAACAACAAAAGAAAGCAGTAAATAGAAATGTGAGCAAAAACTCGACAAGCTGGAGTACAATGAAACAACAAAAGAGAGTAGAAAAAATTAAGTATCTTCGTTCAAACAGTGGCTGACGATGGAAATTTGCATGTAGAAATAACACACAGAGTGCAGGCTGGATGGAAAAATTGGAGAAAGATGTCAGGTGTCTTGTGCGACCGCAGAATCAATATAAAGATTAAGAAAGAGTATATAAGACAGTAGTGAGGCCAGCTTTGATGTATTGAGCAGAAACATGGCCAGTAAAGAGAGTGCAAGAGAAGAAATTGGATGCAGTAGAGATAAAAATGCTCAGGTGGGTGTGTGGAGTAACAATAATGTACAGGATAAAAAATGAAAGAATAAGAGGAACTATTAAAGTTGTGGAACTATCAAAGAAGGCCCAGGAAAGAAGACTGCATTGGTATGGCCATGTGATGGGAAGGAGGAGACATATGTAGGGAGGAGAGTGATGCAGATGGAGGTGCCTGCTGGGAGAGCAAGAGGAAGACCAAAGCGAAGGTGGATGGATGTAGTTAAAGATCAGAGAGACAAACAGTTGTCAGGGGACGGTGTGTTTGACCGAGCCAGGCGTAGGAAAGCTGTCAGAAACATCGACCCCACATAGAAGTGGGAAAAGATGCAGAGAAAGAAGAAGACATGATACGTAAGGAGTAGCCTAAGGAATAGCCTATGCACAGGTGTTAGTCCGTGGGATAAGAGCTGTACATGTGAGTCAAGTAATGGGTGTGAATATTGGGAGAATTACTGAAATGAATAGTCAATAAAAAAGCAAGAAAAAAACGAATTAAGCCACTAGGTAAACCAACATTTAAAACAATCACTCTTAATATTTTTTTTTTTTTTTCATGCATTAACTAATTTCCTGTAGTTATAGCTTTCCCAGTTAGTTTTCCAAGGCCGTGGACTCTGACGCCAGAGTGGAGAACTTGATGGAATAGGGATTGCAATGTCTTATACAGTAGGTGATGGCCCTATTATTGTAACATTGATATATTACCGGCTATATATTTGTACATTACCGTAAACATTTTCTATAAATGATTAAACAATTAACTGGTTGTATGACAAGGACCCTGGAATGAATATATTGAATTGAATATAGAACTTAGGCCAAAGACCAAGCACTGGGACCTATGAAGTCATTCAGCGCTGAAACGGAAATTGACATTAAAAAGTTTGAGAGGTGTAACAGGAGGAAAACCTCGCAGTTGGACTATGAATCGATTGTTAGGAGAGGGTGGAAAGTAAGATGGAAGAGAATATGAAAGGAGGCACAGTAAAGGAAACGAAAGGGGTTGCAGCTAGGGGCCGAAGGCACGCTGTAAAGAACCTTAAGTAATGACTACAGTGCACCACGTGAGGTACACTGACGGCACTAACCACCTACGGGATAGACTGAATATAGTGAATGACTTTCTGGATATCCCAAACCCCATGATACATATTGTGCTTGTGTGTTCTTTTGTCTTCAAAACGCCATGTTATTGAAGAGTGTTGCCGTTCATATAGGCCCTATGTTTCTGACTGTTTGAATGTTGTTGGTTACCACTCCTGTGATAGTTTTATTTTATCCATAATCATTTTGGTATAGGCATGTAATCTACACTTATTATCCGTAAGGCATTTAGGTAAGAAATACTCAGTAATCTTTTGGGAAATTGTTAGCGAGCGTCATTTTACGACCCCTTTTTCTGAAGGCCGGAGTTTACGAGTATTATTATGACCTGCCCGTTTGTCTGGGTGCCTGTCCAGAACATTACAAATGTAGCGTTTCACCAGCGTATGTAGCTCATGTAATGTAGGAACCCAGCTTTGGATATTAACTGCGTCAGGGAAGGACTTGTACTTTTTCGTGAGGTAGTAATACTGTATGGGAAAACATAATTCCATTGGAATTGTATCATTCAATCGTCTACCAAACATCTTGAGCGAACTGCAGAGTTGTACTGTGCACATGGTAACATAATCCTTCGCTTGTAGACGGACGTACATGAAAAAATTGTGTTGGCGGATACATCTAGTTCAGCTATGTAAGATGAATTTAGTGTACTGTTGATTGAAAGGTCGTCCTGTTGTCAAATCCCAAACGTAAGTATTCAAACGATTCCTTAGAACTGAGTGTGGTTTTGACAATCTGACAATCCTGCAATAAGCAGTAAAAAAAATAAAAAGCTCATCAAACAGTTTGCTAAAAAAATTGTTTTTTTAAATCATTATGAGAGAGAGAGAGAGAGAGAGAGAGAGAGAGAGAGAGAGAGAGAGAGAGAGAGAGAGAGAGAGAGATCAAAATAAATTCTTTCAGGACAGTTTCTTTACAAGAATTCCACTACTTTTCTTTGTCTCTTAGTTTCTTTTCTCTATCTTTTCAATCTTTCCTTCTGTCAAGGCCTATCGACTGCAGTGATGTGGTAGTCAGGAGTCTCTCCTCTGGACAATCTTCTTATTTCCATTAAGTGTTCCTTCTCTCGTAAGAGGAACACCAATCTTCTTCCCTTTATGGGACTGACCTCAGTCTTTTTACGACTTTGTACACGTCTGCCTACAAGCCTCCGTGAGGGAAGTTCTACCTGATACCAGGGACCCGAAGCATATTCATAACAATAACTGGTATACTAAGTAGTTGCTACTCCTCTTTCCTTGCATACCTCCGATATCACGGCTTTTGGATTCTTCACAATCTTTTTGGGTCTAGCCTCGGGTCTCTACAGGATGGCTACTATTCTTGTTGTAACTTCAGTTGCCTGTCGATTATCGCGCACTGTCCTTGCCCGTCTTGTGCGCATGCGCACTTATGCTGGTTTGCTCATCCACATGCATTACCTGTGCCTGCATGCTGCATGTAATTGTATGTCTGTGCTCATGCCCTGCGTGCTGGTGCTCTTACCCGGATGCCACATGTACTTGTGCACTGTCCATGCTCAGTGTTTGCTACCTGTGCCTCTATGTGCACTGCACATTGTCTAGTGTCTGTGCTTGCGACTACCCGAATCAGTATGCTAAGCAGGATCGGATACTATGCATGCCCATACTTCCTGTACGTGAGCTTGTATATGGAGCTTCCATACATACTTCGTGCCCCTCTGTCACAGCACTAGAGCTAACTCATCTATTTCACTACTTCTGTGCACATACATATGTGCTTTAGGATAATGGTTCACGTTGTCAATGATCTACTCTGTCATGGTTCTACACCTGACATTAGATTCGAGCAGTAGTAGCCACAATCACGAGAGCTGTCCAGGGTGGGCTGGTGTGTCAAACCGAATGACTTCCCTCTGGCTCCCGAGGTGGTTTGCTTTCTCACAACATTCCGTCATAGAACGTGCTGAATACTGTTGTTTTCTGTGTAACTGCCAGCACACTAGCAGTAGTTCTGGTTCTCTTAGGATGTGCTTGGGTGTGAACAATCCCACTCGAGGCCCTCTTGGGTATGTTCCAGCATGAGAATGTGTTTTCAGATATTAATATCTCACAAATGTCTGAGCAGTAGGCCTAAGGCTCGCGGTCTTAGGGCTTTTCTGGAAATACTTCAAGTTTCTCTTTAATGATCTCTGCATACTGCTCACGTCAGGCACTACTCGCGTCGATCTCAGCACAATCTATGATTTGTATTCATGACACGGATCTGTAGATATGGGACTGTAAGTTTCCTGCTCAGTTGAGCTGGGCAACAGGCCGCACTCTTGTTGCCAGTAGTAACATGAAAATGAGCAAAAAATCTGCTATAATAAGACAATCTGTTCATTTGGTTTCTAAGGGTAGCCTACCATACAACGCAGACCATCACACAGAGGACTTCTCACCCAGACCACAGTACAGACAACAGTTATTAAAAATGCTCTAAAACAATCACGATTATTTACTTTCAGACCACAAAAGGATTCCTATTAACTTTAAACCAAGAAAGGTAAAGGACACTGCAAGCAAACAAGTGGCTGTCTACATCTAGTTTTGAGGTCCTTTTTCTGGAAACACTCTTCTTCGATGATCTCACACCAAACTGGAAAAGCTCGAGTCATTCTTCTCCAGTAAATATCAAGAAGTCGTCAGAAACATTAGCAAGTAACAATATGTTGGAGATTAGAAAGCTAACGTAACTTACGGTGTTAGCGAAAGGAAGTCTCGATTTTTTTTATAAATTAATCAGTAATTTAATATAAAAACAAATATATCATACAATCAACAGAAATTTCTTAGCAGGCTTTGCCAATTAAAGTTGGTTACAGAAGCGCATTAACTAAATGGTTTTAAAATAACAGCTAGCAATTTTTCCCCACGTGAAAGAAACTGTTGTTATTACTTTTAATCATAAAACAAAAGAATAAATTACACTGAAACTTTCTGAACATTCAAAAGACGAAGAAACAGTAACAATTATAAATTTTGATGCAATCTGCCTAAAATAAGACTTTTATAAGGAAATTTCCTACGTGCGACTTGGCTAGCAAAAGGGAAACGTGGCTAAAGAAATAACGAAAATACTGTGTTCCAAAAACTGCAGATCAAATACAGCAGTGAGTAAAAATAGGTACCCTTTAATACTTGTTCTCAATTGACGAGCTTTCGCATCATGTCTTTACTTTGTTTTGATTATTTTCCTCACAATAAAATTTAATGACTCCCGCCTACGCTACAATTACTGTAGTTTAAATGGCTTTCAGTTTCGAAACTCACCCCCCGCTCTCTCTCTCTCTCTCTCTCTCTCTCTCTCTCTCTCTCTCTCTCTCTCTCTCTCTGTCGAAGTTTAATTGTATAGGGAAAGGTAAAAGAATGATGAAGATTAAAGAAAACTAAGGTAAGGCAAATACCTTTTGAATTTAGTAAAAGACGATTACATTTATCTGTTTTAAATTCAAAAGCTGCCTGGGACTATTCTTAGTACTAATGATAACTGTAATCTCCAAAAAACTTGGGTGTTATCATGCAAGATCAATGTATGTGTGTGGAATCTCCAAAGTTCACGAAAATCGTGAACGAAGCCGCCAAAATGTTATTTGTGTCTCGATTTACAAAGCTTTGAGACATGAGCAATTAGGTGTACCCAAGTCGCTGTCGGCACGTGTGTACTGTGTGCCACACCCGTAAAGTTTTCGCTCTGGAAGTTGAAGCACACAGCACTCCTGACCTGCAATAAGATAACATTGTTAGTACAGAAGTGAATTATTTCCTTTACGACGAGAACAAAAAATCATTACGAGTTTCGCATCTGGAATAAAGTATAACATTTAACATTAATCACCTATTACTGCTTACTTCTAGTAGTACTAGTGGCGACAACAGTGAAGTAGCAGCAGCAGCAGCAGCAGCAAACACAAGAGAAAAGCAACAGCACTCTTTGTATTCATAATGGAGAATAGTGAATTAAGAGTAAACTAGTTGTCAACTGGCTGTTGATATAGTTGCAACTGCAGTGGTAGAAGTAACAAAAAGTTATTAGAGAGAGAGAGAGAGAGAGAGAGAGAGAGAGAGAGAGAGAGAGAGAGAGAGAATTATTTACAGTAAAATAAAAAGAAAATGAAGTGTTAATTTCAGCAGATATGGACGTACAGTAATGAATCTCATGGTAATGAAAATTCCATACATTTATCGAAAATATTCACACTATTTTCGAGCTACCTTTTTGAAGAATGACAAGAGGAAATATGCAGAATTCAAATATCAAATAAAAAGAAGCAATGTGTAGCGTCTAGGCAGCCACCTTTAACTTCAGCAGTTAGCCTACAGTTACGTCATTTGCGAGGGAAAAAAATCAGAGTACCAAGTATTCTTTTTCTCATAAGGAAGCCAACAGTATTCGAAGTTGTGTTGGTGAAAGAATGATTTCAACCGGCTCGGTAGATAATTTGACATCGATGACGGAAATTTGAAAAAGATGGCAGTAACAACGGTCTTGTGCAATGGCGTTTTCCCTGTGTTAGTGTTATTGGAAGAAAAGTTAGGGCATATACTTTTTCGCATACGGGATTTGGATTAGGGTGAAATGGCAAGTCTAGGCTAGAAGCCTAGCACTGGGACCTAATAGGTCATTCGCCAATGATGAATGAACGAAAATGAAAATTAAATTAAAAGCTCACACAATAAATACATTTATACTCACTAATAAGGTATATTAAAATTCAAAATAAATTAATTAAAATTATAAGATTTACTTGTTTTAAAATTCATTATACTGATTGATTGATTTTTTATATTTTATCAATTAATTCGCAGCTTCTCATGAACATTAAAATGGGTACTATTGAGAATGTTGAAGATTCCGACAAAATTTCTTTTATTGGTCTATTTCCAAAATTTGATAATCGCTTCAGGTTATATTTTGGACATTCACACAGAACATGCTTAACTGTTATCAACACATTGCAATCTGGGCATTTGGGAGGAGGGCCACATGGACTGTACATTAAGTGTCCATGTGTCAAACGAGTATGACCTATTACTTTTTACAACAGCCATCTAGTGGCGTTTATGAGAATTAGGCCTACTTAGTAGAGGCAAATAATAAATAGTAACTGAGAACTTCTTGCGCATAGGGAATTTTTCTTCGACTTTATTTAAGCTTCGCTAAATCTTATTAACGTGATAAAAAGATGAATTTTAAAGTGATTAGTCGTTCATTTGAATGACTAGGAACCAAAGTTAGTTAGTTGGTTATTATTATTTTATATAGGTTATTCAATCTACATACTAATCAAAATACCGTAGTACAGTAATTAGCAACGAGAGAGTTATCAATTGAAACTATAGTAGTATGGTTTCATACTACTACCTAATATTACAAAATACTTTTGCCCGCAATAAGAAATAGTATTTTTGCATTATGCTAAAAACCTTTGGTATATGAGAAGAGGATATATTTCTGGAAGGGGAAAAATCTGAAATAAAAACAGAAATACTTCTGGAGGGAAACCGACCCACAACAAAAACGAATATATTTCTAGAGGTGAAACAAACCAAAAACAAAAATGACAACATTTCATTATAAAATCTGCGATTTGAAAAATGAACTGACCTGAGGCTGAAGAAAAAGATGCAATAAGTTTTGCTGGATAAACAATGTTTACCTTTAAGCCATAGCCTACCCTTCCCCAGGGATAAAATCGTCGTCGAGTTGAGTTCCATCGAATCTTGAATGGAATAAAACTCTTGAAACGTTAATACTTTAAAGAGAGAGAGAGAGAGAGAGAGAGAGAGAGAGAGAGAGAGAGAGATTAGTCTTAAACTGTGGTTATCGCTGTTTTTACTGCATTCTCATTTTCCTAGCCTTTACTGTTTATAGAAAACGGTAAAATCGTACTTACGGCGGTAGAAACCTTTTTTCTGTATATATTTCCACAGTTTCTGCATTTACATTTTGCCATTTTTCTTGGAAATCGGGCAAGAGCTTTTAGTGAAATGAACTCATTTAATTATACAGTTACGAGACAATTCTACGATAAACTGATTTCGTGCCAATACCAAATCACATTGCGCCAATAGTCGTATGATAATGATTTTTTCTTTTTACAAAAAGTAAGGGAAATTGATGAATAAGAGAGATATTAATTGTTTAAAGTAATAATAATTCGTAAGTTTTCTAGTTCCCAAATGATTTTTTCGCACCTCTTCTATTACCGCTCAAGAGGTAGCGACTTGCCTCTTGGAGGAAGAAAATGCATCGGCCACAAAATTGCGCCCTTGCCTGGGGCGTCATTTGGACGGGGGGGGGGAGACTGCCCCCCCAAGACTCAAGTTGCTCCCCACAAACCTCAACTTGCCCCCCCACCCCCTCACACCCCCAAGCCCCAAGAAGTAACAGCAGCGGGTTTTCCATTATTCTTATTTTCCATTATTCCTACCGAAATTCAAATGTGTCACCACATTAAGTTATATCTATCTATCTATCTATCTACATATCTATCTGTCTGTCTGTCTGTCTGTCTGTCTGTCTGTCTGTCTGTCTATCTATCTATCTATCTATCTATCTATCTATCTATCTATATTTCTCAATCACACACAATGTTTGTTTGTCTTCTATTTTGCTGAAATACCTTGCTCATGTGGCTTCAAAAAGCACATAAAATAGCTCAAAATCAAAAAAAACCCAGCTGGTTAGGCTCGCTTCGCTCGCCAAACCATCTTTCCCCCCCCAACAAAAATCTGAAATGGCGCCCCTGGCCCTTGCTATCCGTTCTTTTCATCCCTGATTCAGCGATCACGTAAATGTCAAACAAATTCCAACCTATAATTTCTCAAGGTGGATCTGAAGGTCCTATAATAGTGTTGTCCAGAGCTCAAGATGACTTGATTCGTTGCAGTGTGCGCAACCAGTGGTATTATTTGCAATGTACTACATTAGAAATGCTTAAAAGTTAGGATTTAGCAAAAGTGATCAGCTTTGTACCTTGGATACAATAATTATTATTCCTTGTTGATTGAAGCTACTTTGTTATATTCGACCTACACTGTGTATCCTACAGGAGGTCGGCACACAAAGTGAGTTTACCGCAAAGGTGCTTCGATCCGAACCAGTGATAAGGATACCAGATATTTCTTGGTCATGCTTATATGATGTGGCCGAATAAACTGACAATAATGACTGTTTAAGCCTTGAGTCGCCATTTATGTCATTCGTGTCACTTTCTGGTGCTTGCGTAAGCGAGAGCGGAATACGATAAATACTGTTGATTCAAATGCAGTGGAGAAACATTGAATTTCCAAGGGACAACCAGTGATAAATTCATACTTTTTTTTTTTTTTTTACCAAGACTGTGACCCCATGAGAGTACATTCTAGCTCTTACCATCGTTCCATCTAAATCCCGTCTAAATCGGGAATTAAAACGAAACCTTTTCTGCAGCGCAGAAATAAGGAAGGAATAGATTTTCAAGTTTTGTTGTTAAGAATATTGAGGCTAGAGGATGTCTTCACATTTCTCCTGCAGGCGTGGATTTGCAGGTGAAAATTAAGTGAGACATTCAACCTCACCTTCCAACGCGTAACTTATTTTTTTCGCTTTCTTTAAAAGTCATAATCCAAAGTATGTGGCTGATTCATCCATACGATAATTTTGCAGCTTTCTTTGACGAGAGGATGTCTTAATTAACACTAGTGAGTTATTCTTTGTAGGAGGCGGTGATGCTACCTCTAAACGATCCTTTAAGACGTCATTAGTATCCTAAAGGTCTCGGTACTGCAAACTTCATGTAGACTATTTCAGAAGATAAAGTTCAAATATTGCAGCCGACAACTCGCTCACAAGAAAGAGTCTTGTCTGGCACGTCATCAATATATTCAGGTATTTCTCAAGAATCAGTTATGATAGAGTTGAAAGTCTTTTCAAATCATGTCGAGAATCTCTGAGCATTCTGATAACTGGATATTCATCGGTATTCTTTCGCTCTTCCTTTTGAAGAGATGAGTGACATTAGAGAGAGAGAGAGAGAGAGAGAGAGAGAGAGAGAGAGAGAGAGAGAGAGAGAGAGAGAGAGAGACCTCAGTTTGTAATTAAAGGAAAAAGATTGAGTGCATGCAGTGCAACAGAGGGAAAAATCATAAGGCAGTTTACTGTAAGGACGTAGGACTTGTGAAGTGTGAACGATGATCATTTACCAGGTTGCGTAGGCCAAATCCTGTAATGGAGGTGTCAAGATTTGGGATTAACGAGAGAAAATTCTGAGCAACATGCAAGAATTCTGAATATTTACTAAAGGATTGGTAATTATGTAACAAGAACGAGAAGCTTCTCCGTTAGAATATAGAGTAATAATCGACAAGAGAGCGACGACTTTGATGAGTCTTATGTTCCCATGAGGTAACCAGAAAGGGAGCTATGGGATAGGCGGCTCGAAAGGAGACTGGAACAGATTTAAAATGTAATATATACAATACAACATTTTTCTATAAGCTGGAAAACTGCATACTTCGACAACGCGGAACGATGTGGGAATTTGGGGGGGGAGGGGAATGGCCTTGTGGGAGGTAGACAAACTGGTCATAAGGGCGTAACCCATCATTCACGAACAAGCAGGATGAAAGACAGGTAAAACGTGAAATGCGAGATAAGCAGAGGTGTCAGAAAAAAAAAAAGGTCCAGACAAGACTGAGTGGTAAATAGGAGAAGTGTTGCTGGAGGAATGAAGGTTTAAGTATGATAAAGATAGCTCAAGGTGAAGGAAGTCAGCCTCTCTCTCTCTCTCTCTCTCTCTCTCTCTCTCTCTCTCTCTCTCTCTCTCTCTCCATGGCTTTTATCCCCGACCCAAGAGTGGCAAGATGAATGGAGCAAGAGCTGCTGTCATTTCTTCTGGCTGTGACTTCTCTTTTTAAGGGAAGAAAACAGTTGGAAAGGAAATTAAAGTTGAAATGGAAACTATATGCTTTGGGACTTTCATTTCCTAAGAGTAATTTCAAGTAAGTTTCCTTTTTCGTCAATGAAACATGAGACCTTTCATTTTTTTTTAGAGACGTTAAAAGCTTTTCAAGAGGGACCAATGGCACAAGCTTGTAAATGTCATAAACATTACCCGATGGATCTACTAAGTGGACTGGGTTACTAAATGATGTGCTAAAGCTGAAAAAAAAAAAAATTGAAAGCATATTCTGGTTTTCTTTTTGAAATGTTCTTTTCCTCGTCCCTACAGGGACACGGTACGCGCCGTGAATAAGTAATTTGTGTTGAGAACGCTCTCTCGAAAAATATAACACCAGGAGCAGCCCGCGGAAATAAGTATACAAGCGCCGCCAGGATAGAAGCCACTGAGAGCCCTTAAATCTAGGAAACTAAGAAGAAGTTTTCGGTGAAGCATATGAAAGGGGGAGGAGGAGGAGGAGGAGTGGTCCTGCAATGAAGGGACACTAGTGGCTGCACGAGAATCCTCGACGAATCAAGTGTCTAGAAGTAGCACCGATTGAGGCCTTTCAAAACAAAACTTCCCCGCATCACTTTCTCTTTTTTTTCTCGTGTAGTTTTTTTTTTTTTTAGATGGTTTTACGTAAATATTTATGAGAATTCTAAAGCTCAAAACATGGAGAAAAAGAACGAATGAAGTCTTATTTTTTTTTACTAAAGGACGCACTGAAAGATATATTTATTTTTACTTTTATTTTTACTTGTTGTATGTATGTATATATATATGTATATATATATATATATATATATATATATATATATATATATATATATATATATATATATATATATATATATATATATATATATATATATATATATATATTGTGTCACGTTCAGTGCAGCAGTGCGGATAAAGGATGGCTCTGATTATGACCTACATAACGGCAGCTGATTAACAAGGGGGCTACGCTCCCGTGAACAGAAAGGGTAATGGCGACTATATTCAAAATGCCATAAAGATAAAGGGGTTAAGGCAAATTTAGATTGTCCACTTAGAAGTATAATTCACTAAAGATCAGAAGAGAAAATATTTACAGCAGCTATCAATGGATCTCTGTGGCACTACTCAAATTACTGGACTAAAATCACAATTGCTGAGCAAGAGTGCTACCACAGTGCAAGTGGTATTACTCTGCCTTCTTAGGCTAATGCACGTCGCAAGGATGGGATAGGGTCCTTAGAATGTACAGGATGGGGTACAGCATGTGAGACAAGGATCACACTGGGATTTCGGATATCTTGACCAGGTATGGCACCTGTAGTTTGCAGGAAGCTGGCACCATTGACTTACAGGTAATTTCACACAACAGGTGCTCGTACCACAGATCTGCAAGAACAGGGATGTTGTAATACACGAGGGGGCTTTGAGTGACACTGAACTTGGAATACATGAGCAAAAATAGCAAGACACTGTCATGAATAATCACTGTATGTTACCACTTATAGTCAAAGCAAACATAAAATTACCACTAGTATTCCATTATTGATAAATCAGACAACACAATCAAATCACATGAATCTCTGAGGGATAACGCAAAGGGGTATGGATGTGGGAATAGGAGAACAAATGGAAAAAATCAGGTAAAGACGAAATGGTAAGGCCGGACAAACAACTTCCAATCTTCAAGTCTTGTCCATTGAAGGCTATCAAAGCCAGGTTTCTGTAGCAGGGCAATAATGGAAACTATGTCGCGTACAAGTCCCCAACCATAGAGGGAGCAGAAGAAGTAGAAGGGTGCTGGTGGGCTACAGAGGCATCAGCTCTCAGAGGGCAAGGTGGTGAGGTAGGACCACCTTCGGAGGGACAGCATTAGAAGGAGGTCTAGTGGAGACTCGATCAGAGCCCCTAGTCAGACAGACTTCTCGACAGGTAAGCGTCGTAAGATACACTAACTTTCAGAGGGTCCATTGGAGCTCATATTTATACAGCAAATGGCGCCAACAGTGGTTGTGTTTTGACAGTTTCCTCTTAATAGGGTCATCTATTGTCCTCTTCTTGGGCACGCTTCTAATCCTGGCAGGTATCTGGAGAGGTCGTCGAAAGTCAGCCAGTACAAAGGTCGAAGAAGCTAGAGGACAATGTGGAGATACTTAGAGAGGAGGAGCGAGGGTGAGTGGGAGGAGTCACAGGTGTGGTTCAGGTCAAAACAGTGACCCTTAATGGCATGACAGGTAAAGGAAAGGAGGGGAAGGTCCTCAGAGAGCTCTCATGACAAGATTGGCTGTGGGCTGTTAACAAGTGGAGTTATGTGAAATCTCGAAGGGTTCATGCAAATGTGCAACGGACTATTGATTTTCCTCTCAAGCAAGATTAATATGTTTTGGCAATGACTTAGGTATGGTCATGAAATTATCTCCTCATTTGACACCTGGGTGATCATTATTGGAGGTGTCAGGGGAAATGAGGAGAGTTTAATTTCTTTGACCATGTTACATTATATTGAAAGAGAAGCCCGTGCAAAATGACTTAGGTATGGTCATGAAATTATATCCTCATTTGACATATGATATATATTGAGGGCAATATAGGGGAGAATGTCAAGGGGACTTGACAAAACATATTTATATATTCTTTCAATTTTATGTTACATTATATTGAAAGAAAAGACAGGAAAAGCAAAATGCAAACGATCAGAGGACGTTTGTAATATATATATATATATATATATATATATATATATATATATATATATATATATATATATATATAAATATAAATAGTGCCAATACCAAAAGACTTTGCAATCTATGGTGAAAATTCTTAACTATAGAATTAGTTATCTCTGAAATAACATACCACTGTGGGGAAACCTCTAAAGCTAAGTAAATGTACAGAATTCTGCCACGCAGGCATACAAGTCTTCAGGAATTACTCTTGAAGTGATCTTCCAAGTCGAGAATTCAGGAACTGGCACCGGAGGCGAACAGGTAGACACACAGCATCAAACGACTATTTTGCAAGACAAACTTACTGTCACTTTGATGCAAAGAAAACACTCTCTTGGTCACTTAGGGAATGCTGAAGGCTGAGAGGGAACAGTATGCTGCAGCAAAGGCTATGAAATGCTTATGTCACTTGAAATGAAAATATTAACACTTCAATTATGTTCTCAGAACTCCAAGGGGCAGAAATATCAGAAAGAATGAAAATTATAGTGGAAGACTGGGCGTCATAACAACTCCTAAATCCAGACTGTACCTTTCCCGTAGGATGCGTTGTCTTGATGTGTAGGCCAGACTTTGCAATAGGGTAAGGGACTTGGTGGGACTGTGCACGATAAAAGTTTGACTGGGTCAGAAAGGGGAAGGGTGGTCGGAGACCGACCCAGCAAGGACTCTACTCTGATGCTGGCTGGTAACCCCTGGTCGGGTCCTTATAGAGTCTCTGGTCCAGCCTCCAAATCATTGTCCCGCATGTGGTGTTTGTCCGTTAACTCGCCGGCTCCCATGTTTTGGCGGCATCAACAGGAGTGGTGCTGGAACAAGGAGAGGAACGAGAACACCCGGGGAAATCAAAGGTTGACAAAGGCGGGATTTAAGGCTTAGAGAGGAGGGGCGGAGTCTTGTCGTGAAGGCACCGAGAATTTACCAGGTGCTAACGTCAGGGGTTGTTTTGATCACTCCCTGTTCCTCGGTTCTGGGTGGTCGTGAAGTTGACTCACCATTTATACTTTATATGCTGTCTTTTATTAAGTTAAACTTAAAAAATGAGTGAAGCTTCACATGCTCTTGCAAATAGCAATTGCACGTTACAAAGAGAATAACGCAGAGACAACGGTTAATGAGTTAATGGATATATAAAAAAATACAAATGTAGAAATGCTGTCAGAAGAGAATAGGTCAGGTATCGATGTAGTGAATACTTCAGCTAATTGTTGAATGTTGGAAGATGATAGTGTGAATGTGACTGTTAGTGGAGATAGCTTTTGATGCTGCAAGTAGAGCGATTAAAAGAAGTAAGAATGTTAAAGTACCCTGATGAGAGAAATGAGGTACAGCTGTGTAGTGAAAGTGTGATTAAGTGGGAGACTTGGTGTTAAGGCATATCTGGATGAGGGAAAATTTCCAAATGAATATTTGTTATGAAACCGTTGTGCGAGAAATTTAAAAGTAAAAGGAAAAACTGTCCTGTACACGAACCTGTTTAATGATTATGACAGAATGGATTGAAATACTATGGATTTATAGTGTAAAAGATAAATTTTTGAAGAAAAAGAAATTTTGTTAGAAAATGTTGATGGGAGGGTTACTGGCTTGGGGTAAAAGCAGCCTGAGACAAGGGAGTTTTCTCTTCAAAGCTGGTTAATGTCTTTATGGATGAATTGATCGAAGAAGTAAGAGAATGTATATTAAATGTATGTAAAAAGTCGGTGGATAATAAGACGAACAGCAAATGGAAGGTGGCGAGGTTGATGTTTGTATAAGATTTGATTGAGGATAGTGAAGAGAAGTTGAAATTTAATGTAAAGAAGAGTGCCGTTGAGAAAGTAAATAAACACCCAGGAAATGCAGCAATGAAAGTCAACATATCCATGTTGACTTTCATTCATGGTAGAAGAATGAAAGATATTAATTCGTGCAGGTATTTGGGGTACATGTAAAAATGTTGGTTGGTTGAGAGAAGAGGACAGTCGGGAAATATCTGTATGTAAAAGATACATATGCCAAAGTTGGAAGTATGAAGGAAATGTTGTGCAAGCTCTTCTTTACGGAAGTAGATCTGACGCACAATTTAACTAAATAAAAGGTTGAAGGTGTTGAATTCAAATGTGTAGTATAAGTGGAGTAAGAAACATCGAAAAGTTTAGAAAGTTGGAGATAAGTAGAAGTCCTAACATATGAACATATGTGTTAGTGTGTGAAGTGATTAATGTTGAGGTTTCTGCCCAGGGATTATTTGGCTATTTATTAACTGAAAGAGATATATAGTTGTGACTGTTATCTTGTTTTAACTGAACCCCTTTCCTAGATTTCTGTAAGAGACCACAAGTAGTTTACAGCAGTGTGAGTTAATAGGGTATACATATTAGCATATAATCTTTAGCCCAACTATACCAGTGTACCTACCCTGTCCAAGTAAAGTTGGAATTTTATTTTATTAATGATAAAGTAAGAAAATTACGAAGTAATAAACAGGACAGCGAGAAGATCGGAAATCACTTATTCTTTTCATTTACACCAACGTTTCGGGGATCCCTTCCCATCAGCAGGGCTACAGTCAAATTAAATTTTACAGTATTAAAAAATATGTAATATTTGCTATAAGAAATTTAGTTACGTAACATAACAGTCGTTAAGCTAAAAGTAAAATAAAAACTACATAGCGGTTTTAAGCTATAAGTAAATGAAGACTATACGTAATATAAGGAGAGTTCTTCGAGGTAACTTTTATCGTTTTACTGCCAGGCTTTGGGCATCTCTCCTTACTTCATTTCCTCGATTACTATAGACTTCTCTCTTCAAAAAGGCGTTTAACCCCACCCTCTTTATTTCCCTCTTTCTCCTCTTTTCCATCTTTTTCCCTCAGGGAATGTCCGTTGTATCGCCTTTATGCGGAAGAAACGTTCTTTTGGCAATTTTGATTAATGATACAGCACAAAGGTTCTCACGAAAAATAAATAAATAAATGAAACGATTGGTATTTTGTGCGAATGAAATATAAAAAAAAGAGATAATTTAACTCATTTACAGCTGGCCAGTCTGGCCATCAATCAGTTTGACAGAAGATTTGACAGCTGTTACCTGGCTCGTTTGCGAAGGCAATTGGGGCTAAAGCGGCATTTAACAGAAAATGAATATGTTTATCGCTTCAATCTGCCGCACAGGATAGACGTACGTTTTAGAAGTAAAGAATGAATTTCTATTTGATAACTGGACTATAACCAAAGCACAAAATCCCCAGGGCTCTACATAAATTGTAAAGCGCACATATTTATATTGAAGCTACAGAGTCAATGTATGCCTTAATAAACTATTATCAATGTCAGAATGCTAAAAACAAATGGGAATGAGGAATATTACATTGAAAGGCAACTTATATATTATCGTGTTCATAATTTACTACAGAATTAATATTTGCGTCTTTTCTTGTTTCTGAAGACCAATATCAAAAGACCCCTTTGGACGTTATGTACCGTCTAAAGCTCGAGAAAAGAGGCTAGCCCGGGCTGGACGATGATCGGTCTAAATGCTGAATGCACTTTACGTTTTATGTTGCAGGATAGTACTAAAACTACATCCAATAGATAAGGGATGTAATTTTTCTATGATCTTACCTCGCTGCTTGCAGTCTTCCGCACACGTATATGGCCGTTTCAGTGTTGTGTTTCCACATGGCAAAAATGAATACATAATCGCATATTAAATACAGTACCAAAATGGTAGCGACAAAATCGTGTCAGGATTCAAAAAATCACTGAAAATCAGCTGGGAAAAAAACGGCTCTGGTAGCAAAAATGAATGCAAATTGAACCATTATTCATAAAAATGTACGACGTATGAACTAGTCACAGGGAATGACAGCACAGAAAAATCAGAGGAACATTCTTAAAGGTGACGACGCATTAGAAGGAGAGAATTCTGGTTTCCAGGGAAAACACAGAAGAAGAAGAAATCACCTAGACATCAGTCAGCTGAAAGGGAGAAGCCTAACCTAACGGCAACCTAACGGCCTCTTAGGCACTCGCCTACGCTGTTGTTACAGTACAAGAGGAGAGTCCACTTAATATAGCGGTGAATAACGCAGTGGGAAGGTTGTCACTGGCATGAAAGAAGAAGCAAATTAACACATATTTTTCTTTTTACGCGGTTAGCACGTACAGTTTATCACAGCAACCGACTATTACTCAATCTGGTATACTAGTGCCAGACGTATGACAGCAGTGCGTATCAACTATAGATGAAATCTTGCAGAAAACAAATAGGTACTATGTCAGTTTTAGATTAGATAAAATAATAAAGTTATCAGCACGTTCTAAGAAACAGAGAAAGTAATGAAGTGATATGAGTCATATGCAGTCAATCAAATGAATATGTTAAAATTCTTAACATGTGTTCGAGAGCACTTTTAAAACTGTACAATCAACTACAAAATTAGGCCACGCAACCTTTGATTGAAGGAAAAAAGGAACCTTAAACTCAAAGTCTGCTTCGAAGCAGACAAGCCTAATCAAAACACCTACTTGGACGCAGGTACACAGGGAGGAATTGATTTTTTGATGTACCTAGGCTGACCTGTCTCTCCGTCCGTATGTCCAGCAGTTTGTATGTCCGTTCGACCATCAAGTTTTAAGATTTTTAAGGCCCTGGAATCTTGAAGCTTTTGAAGTAAATTTTTCTTTACATGCGAAAGCTGACAGAACTGGAAACTTGACATTCTAAGCATCTTGGCCTGTAGAGGGAAAACAACATTAAAAGAGAAACCGGGCGGAATCTGGCCATAGATATCCTCTCATTAAAAGAAGTCAGAGTTCTAGTATTAAAAAAAAAAAAAAAACATAAGCTATGAGAGAAATGCGTGGTATTTTTAATCCGTTCTGGGCGGAGCTTGGGTAGAAGGAGAAAAGGACCCATCGAGACGAATCACGAAAACGAGTAAAAAAAAAAAAGTAGATCTGGAGTGGTGAGGCTCTTGGCATCCAGAGAGGAGGAAGGAATACTTGCGTGAAATCTTAAGTTGGGCAAGAACACGTAAAATTCCCAGAAAGTCTAATTTATATTTTAAAAAATGAAGTGATGACTTGACAGCACTATGAAAGCCACTATGCCATGGAATCGTACTATGGTGTACAAGGCCACTTGCACAAGACATGGTCCGCTGAACACTAGTCTACGGGAAATATACACAACATTTAGATAGAACACTGAGAATGCAGAGTCCACAATACTGTACAGTACATTCGACATACTGTAACACGATGCAATTGCAAAATTACGTAGCACTGATCTCCGGTAATTTCTGAGCTGATAGGCTAACTGGAAGAGCAAAAATGAAGAGGCGAGTAACTATTGCTACATCTTAAAAAATCTGGACACAAACGGCAACTGGAAGTTCACTCCGTGTATAAAGAAGACAATTTCTCCTCTCTTGCATAAACTGGTTAAAAGTCTCTTACTTGTTTATACTGTTGTTACCCTCAGTTGTCTATCTAGTGGGAAGTAACTAACCAGTGGAGTACTAAGTGAGTAGCCTAAGAGTTAGCAATTCAAAGCTGAAAACAGTAGCACAGGGTATAGTAGATAACAAGAAAACTGGAACGAAATCGCCAACATTTACCGGAAAAGCACAGAAGAACAAGTAATCATAAATAGCTCAAAATGATTAAAGCACAGCAGTGTTTATATTGTTAAATTATGAACAGTCTTCTTTCGCTATGTAAACAATTTTTCCGCGTCGAAAACAAGACTTCAGTTCGCAATTTTCTTTGGCATTGTGTATTTTAAAGTTGCAACGCTTGCAACGCTTCCAACTGAAATACATTTTCATATAGATTACAAAGACTGGAGTATTCTAATCATGATTTAATTACGCCTTCAGTTAAAAAAAATTCCCGCTAAATCTCCGAAAGAGGTCCGCATTCTTCTTCTTCTAAATTTCAACATTTCGGGGAAGTTCGTCAATCTGGCATATCAGGGCGTAAGCGTCGTAGAAATCACGGCGCATAACAAACGTATTGTCTCAAAGCAGGGAATTCCCAGACTTTAGGCCCTATAGAACTCGTCAGAAGCCCCAATTAAGTTTGCTTGTGTGCGCTCTTCAGTTTAAGAGGAGCTGTAAAGTTGTGATAAGGGCCAGGGGCCAGGTGCTTGGACTTATTTCGACTTACTTTATATCTCAATAAGTTTTGTCGGGAGATTTTATGCTTGCTTGAATTTTATGCTCTGCTTCCGCCTTCTTCATACTGACTGCAAGTGAATGGCCTTTCGGCGTCTCTTGAATAATAATAATAATAATAATAATAATAATAATAATAATAATAATAATAATTACTAATAATAGTGGCCCTCTGAACTCCACTGAGTTTATACTATAATTTCTCAATCTCGTGACAGAAATAAACTTGTATTATTTGTGAACTACGGCATATTAGAAAGGTATTGAGAACAACTAGCTAGGATTTTATCAAACCACGTGTTATCATTAAATCCTAATTAGATCTGGCCCTGGAATCCAAATGAAAAAGAAAAGAGTTCTTGTGGCATGGGCACGGATGTTCGTGCCTCCGCCAACAGCAATTCTTCAACTGGAAAGCGAACGCAACCAAAAGGACCCGAACAATTCATTTGTTTTTACATCCCTGATTCTTTTGACTGCTGCTCAGCGCCATTGACCCACAGGAGGCGTGAAGAGGCCATTAGGGAGTGTGGTCAGGCAATTGGTGAAGTGCTCAGGAACCGGGCGTGAATGTATGCCACACTGGACTGGGACACACGGGGTGGACTGCAGGGATTCACCCAGCCATGTGAGAGAGAGAGAGAGAGAGAGAGAGAGAGAGAGAGAGGAGAGAGGAGAGAGAGAGAGCAGGTGCACACTGTGGTGAGAGAGAGAGAGAGAGAGAGAGAGAGAGGAGAATGTATGTAAAATAAGCATAAATTCACTGTGGTTAGAGAGAGAGAGACTTCCAGGGCACTGTGGTTAGAGAGAGAGAGAGAGAGAGAGAGAGAGAGAGAGAGAGAGAGAGAGAGAGAGAGAGAGAGAGAGAGAATGTATGTAAAAATAAGCATAAATAGGGAGTGAGAGAGAGAGAGAGAGAGAGAGAGAGAGAGAGAGAGAGAGAGAGAGAGAGAGAGAGAAAATAAAAATAAACATAAATAGGGCACACTGTGGTTAGAGAGAGAGAGAGAGAGAGAGAGAGAGAGAGAGAGAGAGAGAGAGAGAGAGAGAGAGAGAGAATGTATGTAAAAATAAACATAAATAGGGCACACTGTGGTGAGAGAGAGAGAGAGAGAGAGAGAGAGAGAGAGAGAGAGAGAGAGAGAGAGAATGTATGTAAAAATAAGCATAAATAGGGCACACTGTGGTTAGAGAGAGAGAGAGAGAGAGAGAGAGAGAGAGAGAGAGAGAGATGTATGTAAAAATAATCATAAATAGGGCACACTGTGGTTAGAGAGAGAGAGAGAGAGAGAGAGAGAGAGAGAGAGAGAGAGAGAGTTAGAGAGAGAAGAGTAAAAATAAACATAAAGAGAGAGTTAGAGAGAGAGAGAGAGAGAGAGAGAGAGAGAGAGAGAGAGAGAGAGAGAGAGAGAGAATGTATGTAAAAATAAACATAAATAGGGCACACTGTGGTTAGAGAGAGAGAGAGAGAGAGAGAGAGAGAGAGAGAGAGAGAGAGAGAGAGAGAGAGAGAGAGAGAGAAGTATGTAATGTAAAAAAATAAACATAAATAGGGAGTTAAGAGAGAGAGAGAGAGAGAGAGAGAGAGAGAGAGAGAGAGAGAGAGAGAGAGGACTATTAAGTTCTCTCTACTGCCAGGCTTCGGTATTCACTTCTAGCTTCTGTTTTCCCCGACTCTTGTAACATTCCTTCTTTTAACAGGTGGATGGTTGCCCTAATTATTATTGTTCTTTCTTGCTGTCATCTGTCAGAATGTAAAGCTTGAAAGTTCTTACACAAGAGTTCTTGCCTTTATGTGTTGGAATAAACTGAAGCCTTTGCCTATAGAATACGTAATATGTACCAAAATTAATTTACCTTTGCAACATTAAAAAAAAAACTCCTATACCGTTAATGAACCTGGGTTTTATTTTAGAATTTCCAACTCTTACGTAACTTATTCCTCGGTCTTTCGATTAAATGTCAGTCTCACCTGTGCAATATTCATAGATACGTTAAGTCATTCACTTCCCCGAAAGGTGGAAGCGAGCAGGTCGACTGAATTTTTAATAAGATGTCTTCATGTGCGTGTCACTGTCGGCGTTTGCAATCTATTCCTTCTACCACAATAACTGGTTGGTTGGTTGGCGTAGATTAAGCTTTAAGCCATCATGGGCCCTTGCTTAATGTTTAAAAATTTTGTATCATACAAAGTCTAGAAATGTCATAAAATCAAAATGAAATATCATGTGACAAAAATGCAATACATAAAACAAATGTGTGTTTAAATGAAGTGTTTATGGGGAATTTGTACTTATTCCTGTCTTGCTTATAATAAACATGATATAATCAAGAATTATATGATATGTGTGCACTACCATTATGAACACAAATTAAAGCTCAAAACATCTAAAATGAAAAAAACTTAAAATGAATAAAATAATAAATCAAATCTCTATGTCATAATACTTTCCTCTCTCTATATTGAAGTAGTTTCTCAAACTTACCATCATTTGCGACGAGTATTTTAAAAGTCATCCTGGTAAAAGTCATGGGTTCAATGTGACATTTGCTTTTTACCGCATTAAATTATTTAGGAGAGTAATGATGAAAAAGTGAAAAACATCTTCAAGGTATTAAGTAAGGATTATAGCAAAACATAACCTGTCTAATAATGTACCTTAGGACTCTATTTTTATTTATTTTTAATTATGATTAAGAGAGCATACTAATTGTCTTAACTCATTATAATTAAAGTCTATGGGGGAGGTATCCTAAGATATTGGGAATCGCTGTACACAGATTTTTATTAGTCTTCTGTAAAAGAAAACTATTGAAATGGCTATGTCTGTCCGTCCGCACTTTTTCTGTCCTCCCTCAGATCTTGAAAACTACTGAGGCTAGAGGGCTGCAAATTGGTATGTTGATCATCCACCCTCCAATCATTAAACATAACAAATTGCAGCCCTCTAGCCTCAGTAATTTTTTATTTTATCTGAGGTTAAAGTTAGCCATAATCGTGCGTCTGGCACCACTATAAGTGACAACAACACAGGCCACCACTGGGCCGTAGCTGAAAGTTTCATGGGCTGCGACTGAGAGTTTCATGGGCCGTGGCTGAGAGTTTTATACACCATTATACGCTGTACAGAAAACTCGATTGCGCCGAAGAAACTTCGGCGCATTTTTTACTTGTTTATGCTTAAGAATACATACTACTGTAATAGCCTTTTCTATGCGTAATCCAAGTCTATTTGGGAGGTATTTGAAATACTGACCTATTCCAGCTCTCCAGATAAATTGTGAAAGAAGGGGAATAAAAAAAGGTATTACATAAAGGAGAGGGGAGATAGTTAGGCAAGCTTCTTTCAAGAATCAGCTTCATACGGTAACCTTCCGTCAGTGATTTCACTAAAACTCGGCGAAAGCCGGAGCCGAGATTAAGGAAATAATTTTCACACTTCCCGCTCTAAGTCAGCCTTCCTTATGTAAAGAAAAAGATGCCTGAATGAGCGCTCATTTTCCTTTGATGTTTATCTCTGAATGCATCTCCCTCTACCCTCGTCTTTCACGTCATTTCCTCCATTCAGACACCCACTTCATTTTGTATTTTCCCCTTCGGTGTTCCTCGTGTACGGAACTTTTTTTCTAGGTCCTGTTTGTGCTTCTTCTGTTCTGATGTCTACACACTACCTGACACTCGTCTACTTGCTTTAACGACACTTTCACCATTCTTGCCTTTCTCATTTATATGTCTGTCTCTCTGTCTGTCTGTCTCAAATGACTATTTTTCAGTCTCCCGCTTAGTCCTCTACCTACGGCACACTTCACGTAACGGCTACACACTACCTGATACTCGTCTACTTGCTTTAACGACATTTTCACCATTCTTGCCTTTCTCATTTATATGTCTGTCTCTCTGTCTCTGTCTCTCTGTCTGTCTCTCTCTCTCTCTCTCAAATGACTATTTTTCAGTCTCCCGCTTAGTCCTCCGCCTACGGCACACTTCACGTAACCCCAGACTTCTCATTTCTATTTACTCCGACGCCTCTTCATCCTCTTTCTTCCGCTATGCTCACACTTCAGCCCCATAGGTCAACAATGGCCACATTGTTGCGCATTCCTTTACTTTCCACACCTCCGGAATCCCTTTGTCGCGTACTCGCGCTTCTGGCCTCTCATCATTCTGTTTCTTTCTATCCTGCACCCTCATTTTGACCACGGAACCTCCGTTTCCGAGCAAGAACCGGTTCCAATTAATTCTCGCATGTTTGGGCAGAAAGCTGCGAAAGCTTTTGCTCCAAGACAAAGCCAGAGATAAATTGTTATCTGCTGAATTAGTCCCACTGCCCTCGTAGACGTTTCTTTATAGCGCATCTCTTCCCCGTGTTTCCAAGAGCAAGCAATTTTCCTTTCTTGAGAGGCCGTTCTTCATGAGATTGTCGGCTTCTGAAATGATGAACGTCGACTTTCTTCATTGTTTACATAGTGAAAGTGTACGTATGTATGTATTTATGTGTCAAGAAAAAACAGTTAAAATAAATAAGAATGATACCACTGGGGGAAACTCGTGTATCCACAAGCGAGCAAAATTTAGTTGGAAACAAAAAGAAGACTCATACTGACAGCAGACATTTACTATTTTATTTCCCGTCGCAATGGGCATTGAAGCTTACTCAATACTTCATTCCCATTTCCTCTGTACATGGAGTGCCACTCCTCAGAATACGCCTGATGGCCCTACTGACCAGGCCGTTGGAGGAGTCTCTGTCGACCGGTCTCTGAGAGACCAACTGTAGGAGCTGGAGAGCCACTCGAAGCGAGCTAGAAGGGGTCACTCACGGAGGAGATATGTTCGGCGTTCTCTACGTCCTATTCTGTTTGGGAGCAGACGGTTTTAATAAACTGGTTTGAGCGTATTTTAATTCTTCCATTACCGTGCGATGGATACAGATTTCACAACATGAATGTTTAAAACATTTCAGTACGAAAAGGTTCACTCGGCGTATAACCATTATGAAATTCATCGGGCTAACTCGTAATGGTACAGTTCTGCTCGTGATGATGTACGCAAATTTACATTTACGTACGGAAAACAGAAACTGCGTTGTGAGACGCACTTAGAAACAACAGTCTTATGAAATGTTAATATTATATTTTTTCTATGTGCATTTACATGTAATGTTGACCACTTCGAAACAGATGGTTTGTACGAAGAAACGCTGCAAGTTTTGTGATGTAAAGATGACCATCATCATGTAAGAGTTATTACCACGAACTTTGGATGAGCTGAGCTTTTCAGAAGTGGCAGAAGTGACGTTCCCAAAATATCCACTTACACAGTGGACGAATTACAACAGTGCGGAGCGAAGGGAAGTGTTTTCATAAAGTATCAGTTTATTTTACATTTCTATCAAGTATTTCATATAATATTTGCCGACGCATTATTTTTATTATCAGAGAGTAAACAAAAGATACACACATTTTGCAGGACATTCAGTACCTATTTATTATATCTTGCGAGAATACTGCTGCAGGAGCCATTCTGGTTAACGGTAAAATCAACCTAATAACAGGTGTTTGTTGCTACCAAGCAAAAAATTTAGTTTTAACAAGATTATGTCATACGTTCTATTCCAAAATTCCTTTTCTGTTCCATGACCGTAGCCAGCATCCTAGGGCTGGGTTGGGGCGGGGGTTGCTCTTGGGGATGGGGGCCTGGGTTGGTAGTGGTGGCAAGAATCAAGTGTGTTGTTACAAATAACTTAAAATTCCAATATATTTTTTATTACTGCTACACAAATAAAGCCTTTATTTACACAGTGTTTTAGATTTAAGCGACAACATAGATCATTTTAAGGTTACAATCACGCTGAGAAGACGTTGTAATAGAGCACCAGGAATTTGAGGAAACTGGACAACTTCCCCTGAAGAAAACAACTGTTTATTTTCCTGTCTCACCAGAGCATGGTGGACATATTCACAAACAGCGACAAAGTAACAGAATACAGTAGCGGTAATTAAGAATATGAATGAATCGTATTCGGCAATCGCATAGTTGTATTAAATTCTCGGGTAGTCTCTTAACAGAAACCAAAATAAAGCTCATTGTGGTTTGACAGCATGTGTGCAGAGCGTGTGCATTATCATGATTTGCCAACCAGGAAGTGTGATATAAATTGCAGCTATAACACCTGTAAGTCCACTTCCGGATAATGCTTACTTGACAACAAAATTTTCCGTTCGCGTTTTGAGGAATTATGCATTATTCAGAGGTAAATGAAGTTCTTAAGTGGCGAGGGGGATAGTTAGTCTGTAAAGACTATGGAAAACTGAAATACCAAGTAAAATATAAATAAATTAAAATTTACGAGGGCGAAGAAATCAGAATTTGTGATACGCAAGAAGAAATCCATTCGAAGCAATAAATATTTATTTGAAGGGGATTAAATTTGTGTTTATGCGTTAGTTTTTTCATGTGAGGTTGAATAACAGTAAAAAGACAAGTGTTCATTTTTGGGTTCCTCCAACATCAATTTGAAAAGCAGGCAGAAGTAAAAGAAGTCTGAAAATGTTAAAGTTTACTTTTAGATTCATGCAAAATAAACAAGATTTTGCTTTAGAATAATATAAAATACAATGTATTATTCTTATACTTTTTTCAGAAGAATTCAAAATGAAAACAGATAAAGAGTACAAGAAGAAAAATAATTAAAAACAACTACGGTTAAGGTAGTGGGAATTAGAGCAAAAATAAATGGGACTGATGTGTTAAACCGAAATCTCAAAGGGGAAGAGTACGAGGTGTTTCTTTGTAGCCTAGATACAGTGAACTCGTGCCTCACTCGCGATACTCCTGGAGGGGTAAGATGGCCTCAACTGTGGCTCGCCCATACGTGAAGGTCGCATGACTCATCGACATGACAGAGATCTGTGACTGTAATTCGTAATTGAATTTACAGCAAGTTTCATTGCGGTCGGAATATTCAGGGAGAGACAATACGATATATTTGATGAGCTTAAACACAGGTTTCAGCCGACAGTTCACTTCGAATTTTTGTTGCTGTTCGCATTTTGTCATAGTTTCCCATTTCCTTTCAATCCGCGACCCTTCACTTCATTGTCAATTTTCTTTACCTTTTATCTGCGTCGTTACTTTGATGGAAGTACAGAAAACTGGGCCCCTGAAGCCAGCAAACCATTCGACACAGTTTCCGAGCTTACGCTTCCCTAGAGAGACTTAGGTAGTAATAGAGTAAAAATCTCATATAAAAGCATATTGAAAAGTCACCGGAGCGTTGCGTCAGTGTAAAGGGAAGTGGGGAGAGATGGTAGATGAAAGAATTGGACGGAGAGTGGACTAAAGTCTCTCTCTCTCTCTCTCTCTCTCTCTCTCTCTCTCTCTCTCTCTCTCTCTCTCAAAGGAAAGAGGCAGTTGGGAATTTATGGACTGAGGAGAATCAGTTTGGGCTCGAAGGGGCTTGTAAAGCAAGAAGCACTAAAGGAACTATCTTATTTTTTCAAGCTGAACGAGCCCTTGAATTCCTAAAAGACCAAAGGCAATCCTGCGGATAGTATTGCATTTTAAAACTTAGTATAGAGATTGGAAGATTAATGATCTAAATAAGACCTTTTCTTAACAGTTAAAAGAAAAGTTTATAGAAGTGAAATCCCTTCTCATTTCAAACTTCAGGAGCAACTGAATAATCTGAGAGTCATTGACCGTGTGTGTGTGTGTGTGTGTGTGTGTGTGTGTGTGTGTGAGAGAGAGAGAGAGAGAGAGAGAGAGAGAGAGAGAGAGAGAGAGAGAGAGAGAGAGAGAGAGTATTAATAAAAAAATAAGGAAATGAAATGAAAAAGCTTCATAATCTCCAGAGTAATAAGATAAATCTCTTCGTTTCCTCCTCTTCCTTAATAAAAAGCTAGAAATGAAATGCTCTCTCTCTCTCTCTCTCTCTCTCTCTCTCTCTCTCTCTCTCTCGTGAAAACCTCAAGTTTTTTCTCTGAGAAGTGTTAGGACAGTTTTCGGTTCAAATGAGTAACAATATACGTTTTAAAGGTTCTTAACTACAAGGACAAGATGAAGATAAGAGAGAGAGAGAGAGAGAGAGAGAGAGAGAGAGAGAGAGAGAGAGAGAGAGAGCGCTGTTCGTTACCGGAGAGGACCCTTGTATTAAAATGTATGAAATAAAGGTGTTTCTGGGAAAATCGTAATGAGTGTTTCGATTATACTTAATGAAATAGAATCGAATATCTGGAAAAAGTCAATATGTTTGGAAGGTCTGAAGTACCAAGAAGAATAAGATGAGAGAGAGAGAGAGAGAGAGAGAGAGAGAGAGAGAGAGAGAGAGAGAGAGAGAGAGAGAGAGAGAGAGCCCCTTCTCGAGCTACCTTCAGAAAGGAAACTTGACCACGGGCAATATAGTGTTTCCGGGGAAGTTTGGTGGTAGATGACATTATAAGAGATAACGTTCAGGGAATAGGGAAAATGCGTCTGGGAATCTTTTGGTGTAAAAGGAATATAAGGAAGGAAATAAAGGTGTATATTCAAACTGAAAGTAAGTGATAATCTGATATTAATAGTTAATAATATTATTCTTGGAACTTTTGACTTTCCAAACATATTCTTTTGTTTCCTGTTATTCGATTCCCCTTTACCAAGAATAATCCAAACCCTTTTCAATGTAAGGATCCTTTGCGATAATGAGCACCATTTTCTTCTCTCTCTCTCTCTCTCTCTCTCTCTCTCTCTCTCTCTCTCTTATCGTTATCTTACGTTAGCTTCGCCCTCGTACCTATGAAGGATTAAAACGTTTATTGTTATTCATATGAACCAAAAACTTTCCTGACACTTCTCTGAAGAAAAACTCGAGGGAATTGTTCATTCATGAGAAAGAGAGTAAGAGAGAGCATTTCGTTTCTTTCTTTACGTTAATGGGGAACAAGAAATGAGGCCATTTGTCTTACCTCTTAGAACAAGAAGATATTTCATTCCATTTCCACATTTATTAATTAATTCTCTCTCTCTGTCTCTGTCTCTCTCTCTCTCTCTCTCTCTCTCTCTCTCTCTCTCTCTCTCTCTCTCTTTGTTTTAATGGACACTGACTTTTAGTCTATAAATTTGCTCCTGAATTACGAAATGTGATTGGCTGTCACTTCGATATTGCTTTTTTTTAGATGCACTTTAAGTTAAACAGCATTATTTAAATAGATAATAACCAAATCTATTCATTTAAACCTTGGAGATAAGGTTTCGTTCATCCTAAGATGAAAAAAGAAAGAGACCAATTACCTTTAGTGCGTCTTGCTTTACAAGCCCTTCAAATCCAAATTGGATTTCTTGAGCCCATAAGGTCCTACCTGCATTTTCTATCTAAAAAGAGAGAGAGAGAGAGAGAGAGAGAGAGAGAGAGAGAGAGAGAGAGAGAGATTCTCCCCCCGTCCAGTTCTTTCATTTATTATCTCTCCCCACTTCCTTTCACACTGACAGAACGCTTCGGTGACTGTTCAATATGCTTTCGTGTGAGATTTTTACTCTATTCTCTAGACTCTGTACAGAAGCAGAGGTTAGGAAACTGTGTCGAATTTTCCCTAGCCCATGGGCACAGTTTTTTTGTACGTCCTTAAAAGTAAGACGCAGATAAAACGGAGTATAATTTCACCATGAAGTGTGCGTAAGTTGAAACAAGATGAGAAACTATGAAAAAGAATGAGGACAACAACAAATATCAGAGATGGGCTCTCTCGAGAAATTTTACAGCCGTGCTTACATTTAACAAGTATATACATCATATCACCTCCTCTCTCCTGACACACTGCCTCTCTCAATACGCCAAGCGCACTGAAATTAGTTGTAAATTCAATTACAGGTTACAGTCGCAGATCTCCGTCTAAGCGAGCCATGGCTGCGGGCAAAATTATTTAATAATCAAAATATGTAAAGGATGGTAAATCAATTCGTTCTTGGAACTCCTAATTAATGAGGAACTTGAATACGTTCCTAACAAGGCAAGCTTCTGTAGTTCACGGAATACCTGTTATATTGCCTACTACTGTGTAGTTCCTCGTTAGGCGAGTCGGTAGAGTTGTCGCCTAGCACTCGCTAGGCCCGAGTTCGAGTCTCCGGCCGGCTAATGAAGAATTAGAGGAATTTATTTCTGGTGATAGGAATTCATTTCTCACTATAATGTGGTTCGGATTCCACAATAAGCTGTAGGTCCCGTTGCTAGGTAACCAGTTGGTTCCTAGCCACGTAAAATAAATCTAATCCTTCGGGCCAGCCCTAGGAGAGCTGTTAATCAGCTCAGTGGTCTGGTTAAACTAAGATATACTTCAGCACTGCATAAGTGTTCCATTATAATTTTCGTATATATAAGTCTGTTCTCATTCATGTTTTTCTTATTAAATTTCCAAAAGTACACTTGAATTTTCATTGTGACACTATTGTCCTCAAGGTAGGTTTTATGTGGTCTGTGCCTTGTTGCTGCACCAATGTTCAAGCGGCAAGTTCGGCACCAAATCACGCAGCACCCTCTCTACCATGTACTTGTGTGTCGCTGCTTTCACCTATACCACGTGGTCCACGTCGCCACCAATACCGTCAGTGTAAGCAATTTTCTGCCTGCATGTTATATCAAAAGTAGATCAAATCTCGACAATAAATTAGCACCTTCACTGCTTCCTGCGAAATTAGTTATTCAGTAACTTTTTCAACCATACACAGGCAGCAGTTCTCTAAGAACTCTTCCATAACCAATCAGTTTTAATTTGAATATCCATTAATGTCCACTGCCTCCTATTTTTCTCTTGTTGCTTCCAAGTATTCTTTACAATTATAGTCCTCTCACTTTCTTTTAGGAAGACTTTTTCGCTCAGGATCCATTTTCAAAAGTTTTGCACAACTGAGGCAGCAACCTTCTCTCTTCATTTTCCCTTGTTATGTTCTTGGCAGCGTTTCTGGGCGCCATCGTTTCCTTAAACTATTGCACCCAAAGATAATTTTGACTTGGCCCTTTCAATTTCCTTGTCGTTCTCTCTTTCGCAATTTTACCTACGGTCAAACTTTCCCCGAAACTGCATATTGGCCACAGTCAAGCCCTCTTCCAGGAGCCACCTCGACAAGGGTTCACTTCATTCTCATTCATCCTTCACTCTCATTCATTCTTCACTCTCATTCATTCCTGGTTATTCTCGGTAAGCCAGACCTACCAAACAATTCCCTTGTTTCCTGATATCGAATTCTCCTTTACAAAATATAATCCAAACACTCATTAGGACTTTCTGGGAAGCCTCTCAATGCAAGGATCCTTGGATCCTTTGCGCCGATAAACTCTACTTTCTTCGGACCTCGGTTTTAGTTTCGTTCTCCAAACCTGAGAGTTTTTAGCATTTGTTCTCATTCGCGTGGGATTGAAACTTTCTTTGCAACACGACAGGAAATCTTAGGAATTCGTTCCCTTAATAAGAGAGAGAGAGAGAGAGAGAGAGAGAGAGAGAGAGAGAGAGAGAGAGAGAGAGAGAGAGAGAGAGAGCGGTAAGTTCTTCCATATTGTATTTAACATTACGAACAGAAAGAGAAAACCAATATTCCATGGAACTGTATTTTACATCATGCTTTATATTACCGACTCTTTAATATTTGCATGTGTGTATTATTATTATTATTATTATTATTATTATTATTATTATTATTATTATTATTATTAATCCGTAGATAAAACCTATTCATAAGGAACAAGCCCACAGGGGCCACTGACTTGAAATTCAAGCTTCCAAAGAATTAGGTGTTCATTAGGAAGAAGTAAGAGGAAGTAAAGAGAAATACAGAAAGAAGAGATCCCACTTATTAAAAAAAGAAAAAACTAATAAACAGATAAATAGATAAAAATTTATTCAAACGCAAGAAGAATAATATTAGGGTAGATATGCATTGCATTGTCGCTTGAACTTCTGAAGAAGTTCCAACTGCACGACATCCTCTGTGAGGCCGTTCCACAGCCCAGCGGTGTGAGGAATAAAGGTCCTCTGGAACTGAGAAGTTCGACAGCGAGTCACATTCACTGCATATTGGTGCTGCTGTTCAGCGAATCTGGTTGCTCTCGGCAGGTCAAAGGGATCAGGGTTTAGATCTGATTTAAAATCAGGCAGAAGAATTCGTTGTCTGAAAATATCAAAATGACTGTTTTCTTGTCTATCTCTATAAAAAAAATCAAATTCTGAGCAATTCGTTTTCCAGCTTTCATGCTCAAACGTAATAAAGCACATGTTTCCTTTGCCTTTCTTAATGAGTAAAGTATATGTTACACAACAAATAAACATTAACTGAAATTGTTTCAGTCCTCATTGTGAAGGAACCTAATACATGTATGAATTACACTTTCAAATGGTCTAAATTGTGACTAAAAGTCATAAACACAACATAAATAAGGACACTCTTTTAGCAGCAGTAATCACAATGTATTACAGCTTTAAATTATTTGTTACGACAAACTTGACTCTTACCATCCCCATCCCCACCTCCAACCAAATCCCCCCTCCCCTCCAAAGATGCTGACTCTGGTCATGAAGCAGAGCAGGAAATTATCAATACAACTCTACATAATACTTTTAAAACTAATTTGGATGATAAAACATCGTTTATCACAAAACAAAACAAACTTGAAGTGCAGCTTAGATCACATGACTAGTTTTGAGTTGACTGAAGGAAACTAATTCACTGAGAAAAGGCAGTTTTCTTAACCTCTTTATATGTGTACTTGAAAATAAGTACACAGGTACAAAAAATACCTATAATAAGTTTTAGAAAACTTTGATTTCTAAAATTTATTTGTATTTTTAGAACACTATCCAAACTTAATTTTCCGACAAGAAATTGGTTTAAAATTATGATTTCTCACTGTCTTCAAAACTACATTCATTTTAATCCCACTCATTCGTACATTCCACGGTACAAATAATAAAAGGCTTTATAGAAACCAATTTACTTCATTTGATTTGAATATGTGAAAATTCCCAGATGTCGCGAATAATTAGCCCAAGTGTTATCGTCTTTTATTTAAAAGATATCATTAAAGCCGTAAGATTATTCCTATTACTAGAATGCTAATGACAGAATCGATAATTCATACTTATTTGTTCCATTAGATGTGCTATTTTCCCTTTGCGGGGGAAAAGGACTTTTACATATTTAGTACCGGATAAGAAACCACCCTCAAAAATCAAAGATAAACATAACCCAACCAATGATCATCGTTGATCACAAAGTGACCAACAAGGCTTCCCTGAAGTCAAGAAGTGCCCTGGCTCAAAGCATCGGGAATGACTCACACTGGAAACTCCGCCATTCATATGAGAGGCCAAATGGAATACAGCGGTTCTTCTGAAGTTGTTTACATTGACTTTTGTTGCCCGTACGCCAGCTAGTAGTCTGTTTACACAATATTGGTCTGTTTACATTCGTTTATAGCAAAATATTTCCCATTTTAGTCAAAGCAGTAGGTCGAGGGTCAACAGAATTTACATTTTTATTAGAATTACAACCTTTAAATATCTGGAGTAGAATATTTCCATGTTCTGAAATTAATTTTGTAAAAGTAGTTTCGTTTTCCCCTTTATCCAATGACTGGGGCTGTGATGAGTAGAAAATAACCAATAGTATTCTTATTCATACAAATATCTCCAATGTATTATTTTCCCTAGAATACTGATATTTGGTGACGACCATTCAACACGCCATGAGCAGATTTATTCAAATCTCAACAATTTCTCCTGAGATGAAAATTCTCTTAAGGTTTTCCTCACAAATATAAATCGAATTTTATATTTGATTATCCTCCAGTGCCTACTATTCTCATACTTTTTTCTTATACTTGCAAATGTCAGATTCCTACCTTCCTTAAATCATGTTTCTGCATAATTCATTTTGTGATATTCACCTTTATTTCCTTTGTTATATTCCTGCAGCATTTCTGAGTCCCATTTTCTTTTGCCTTGATCCAATTTCACACCAAAAGATTCCCGTGACGCATTTTCCTTATTCCCTGATGAATCTCTTCTTATAATTTCACCACCGCCAAACTTTTCCCGAAACTCTGTATTGCCCACAATCAAGTTTCCCTTCAAAAGGTAGAACTCTCTCTCTCTCTCTCTCTCTCTCTCTCTCTCTCTCTCTCTCTCTCTCTCTCTCTCCTATTCATTAGCCATTCTCATTTATTCTTTATTCTTCTTGATACTCCAGACCTTCCAGACATATATACTTGCGTCCTGATATTCGATTCTCCTTCACTTAGAATAATCCAAACACTCATTACCATTTTCTCAGAAATCCCTTTACTCCTAATTTTCAATGCAAGGACTCTTTGCGGTAATAAAACTCTCTCTCTCTCTCTCTCTCTCTCTCTCTCTCTCTCTCTCTCTCTTATGAGGGATTAGAACGTTTATTGTTATTCATGTGAACCGAGAACTTTCCTGACACATCGCTGAAGAAAAACTCGACGGAATTGTTCGCTCATAAGTATTCATGATAAAGAGATGAAGAGAGAAAGCATTTCACTTCTTAATGAGGAAGAGAAAGTGAGAACGTTTATCTTACTTCTTTTTCTTGGTGAAGAAGCTATTTCAATTATTTTCCATAAATGTTTTTATAGATACTCCCTATTTGTTTGATCACGGTTACTGTCCCTGACTATACAATTTCTCTTAAGTTTTGAAATATGAAGAGCTGTAATTTCTGTTACTGAATTTTAAGATAAAATTATTTTTTTTTAAATAATTAATCACAAAGTTATTTAACAGTGTATAAAAATTAAATATATCCTTACAATCGACCTCGGTTATTTTGGGGGTCAAGCTTTCCTTCAGCTTCAAAAAATAAAGCAATTGCCTCTAGGGTGTCTTACTTGACAGGCCCTTACTAACCCAAATTGAATCTCCCGAGACCATATATTCCTTGCTGCCCTTTCCCTTTGAAAAATCCTGAGAGAGAGAGAGAGAGAGAGAGAGAGAGAGAGAGAGAGAGAGAGAGAGAGAGAGAGAGAGAATTTAATGCTCTCCCCTCACTCTTACACTGATGCAACGCTTCGGTGACTATTCATTATACGTTTTCATGTTGGATTTTTACTTTATTATTACCCAAGCGTCTCTAGAGAAGAGGATACGAAAGTAGTATTTGAGATTAGGTAGAGAAATAAGGCTGATGAAAAATATTGAGGAAAGCAACAAAAATTTAGAATTGGACTATCAATACAAACCGCACAGTTGCGCTTCCGTCAAATAAATCACATCAGCTGATTTCTCCTCACACTGTGCCTCCCTCAGAATGCCTAGCGCTTGGCGACTAATTGTAAATTCAATTACGAATTGCACAGATCTCTGTCATGTGGATGAATCATACTGTATTCACGTCTGAGCGAGCCACCGCTACGGCCATCTAACCCTCCGACAATATTGCGAATAGGGCGGGAGTTCATTGTGGATGGTATAAAGGAAAACTTCCCGCTCGTGTCCTTTAAGGCTTCCTCGCAACAATCGGTCTCTATCCTGCAATAATCATTACGTTTTAACTCATCGCATCGATTTCCCTTTGGATGCTGGTGCCATAACCGTGATTATAACATTCACATTTAGTTATTTAAATTTATAATTCCTCTTTTCCTCTCTATTCCAGTCATATTTTCTTAGGCAGTTTTCTCTTTTTGATTTAATTCTAAAGTTGAAACATGTGTAGTACGTTTCTCCACTAAAACTAACGAAACAAAATGAATTAATGTTCATCCAAATTGTAGATGATATGATTTAATATAATTTTTTATTGCGGTCGTTTAAGAGGGTAAAGGAACAACATATAAATTACTACTTTTTCAATGCAAGTTGAAAAAAATAATGTTACTCTAAATATTATACAGAATTTGATTTATTATGAAGAGATGAACGCAGAAACTTTAATTGCAATAACCTGTTGCTGGAGGAATACAGCGAAGGACTCTAGTCATTTTTTGTTATCAGTATACCTTAGTTTAACCAGACCACTGAGCTGATTAACAGCTCTCCTAGGGCTGGCGCAAGATGGCTACCGCCGTGGCTTGCTCAGACGTGAATGTAGTATGAATCATCCACATGACAGATATCTGTGACTATAATCAGTAATTGAATTTACACTTGGTTCCAGGGCGGTAATGTGTCGGGAGAAATAGGGAAACATTACATACTTAATGAACATAAGCACAGCTATATGGTTTCTCTTGAGAGGTCACTTTTAATTTTTGTTGCTTTTATATATTCTTTTTCATGACGTTCATCTTATTTATTGGACCTACGGTCTAATATTTCACCGTGAATTGCTTTATCTTTTATCAGCGTCGTTGTTTCCATGGATGCACAGAAAACTGTTCCCACGAAGTCAGTTAAAGTTCGACGCCATTTCCTAGCCTTTGCTCCTCTAGAGAGACTTAGGTGATTACAAAGTAAAATTCCCTTACGAAAAGCACATAGAAAATTCACCGACGCGTTGCGTTAATGTAAAAGGAAGTGGAGAGAGAACGTAGATGAAAGAATTAAAGGGAGAGCGGAGTCTCTCTCTCTCTCTCTCTCTCTCTCTCAGGATCCTTCAAAAAGCAAAGGCAGCTAGGACTTTGAAGGCTCAGGAGATTCAATCTGGGTTTGAAGGGGCTCGTCAAGCTAGACGCACTGAAGGCAACTATATTATTTTTCAAACTGAACGAAACCTCAAGTCCCAGTAAGAACAAATCAACTGTAAGGATAAACTTACATTTCAAACGGTAATAAATAGATTTGGTGATTAACTTATAAGTAAAATTATATCTTAAAAACTATTAGAAATAAGTACAGATAAGAAATCTAATCGCATTCCAAAATTCAGGAGCAACTTTAAAGTTTGGGAGTCATGACCTCGACAGAAAAACTATTAACAAAATTATTAGGAAAAAGTATATTTAAATGAAATGAATAGTTGTTTCGTCGAAGAAATTAATTAAATGCCCTCATTTCCTCTTTCTTTTTTATATGCAGTAAGAAATGAGACCTCTTTCTCTCTCATGAATGCATATGAAGGAAAAATTCCCTTGAGTTTTTCTTCAGAGAAGTGTCCGGAAATTTCTCGGTTCATATGAATAGCAATAAACGTGTTAATCTCTCATAAGTACGAGGACGAGACTAACATAAAATGAGAGAGAGAGAGAGAGAGAGAGAGAGAGAGAGAGAGAGAGAGAGAGAGAGAGAGAGAGAGAGTAAAGAAACTTGGCTGTGGGTAAGAGAGAGAATTTCGGGAGAAGTTTGATGGCAGGTGAAATTACGAGAAGAGAGGACCTTCAGGGAATAGGGAAAGTGCGTCAAGGGAATCTTTTGGTGTGAAACAGGACCGAGGTAAAAGTAGATGGCATGCAAGAATATCCAGCAACATCACAAAGGAAATAAGACGAACATTCCAGCTGAAAAATGAGAAAACCTGAATTATGGAAAGTGATAATCACTCATTAACAGTCAAATATATTTGGAAGCAGTAAAGCAAAAAGGAGAGAACAGACGACGCTGGAGGATAATCAAATTAAGAATGTGATGTTTAAAGGAATGGTATTGGTTATAGGCTCGTTATTATTACGATGATTTTGAAATTTAGGCTTTGGAGCCAAAGCACTGGGGAACTTTCGGCCATTCAGCGCTCAAGACACTGAGAAGACGGAGTTGGAGTGGCTGGACAGCACCATAAAGGGAATCAGAAATTAAAGGACATGAAGTCCAAGCATCTTAAGGTGGAACTGGGAGCACTAAAGAGTAACAGATAGAGAGGTTGGACAGAAAGACCGAAGAAAGGAAACGTGAATGGAGGTAAAGTAAAAGGTTAAGACAGGTGCATGTATGGGCCGAAGGTACTCGACAAACACCGTTTATTAAGACAAATTCTACCAACGGTATTACAGACTGGTGAGCGATCGGATTTGCAAAAAGAGAACGGTGCCAAAAGTGGTTGTAGGTTATTTGAACTGTTAAGGGGAACATTAGTACGATGATTTTCATTTCAAGAGAAACTTGGGAGGATTTAATATATGTTTATGAATCTCTGAATGGCTGTCTACAGCTGCGCAATATTTGAAAGATAACTAGTATTATCGGTTATATGCTACTAAGCGTAGGCCTAGTAACTGGATGAAAGCGAAAAAGAGAAGCTAAGTTTACGAAATTAATTCCGGAATATGGAAGTCTGCCACTGCGTAAATTTTCAGATCGTAACTCTGTTACACACGTACATTCCGTTGACTTCGATATACTCATTTGACTAATATTTGTGATATATACCGTTACAATGTCAACAGACTATAAATGGTATAAGCAGGCTACTACTGGATGTTCAATGAAACAAAAGTCAATGTAAACAACTTCAGAAACACAAATGCATTCCAATTGGCCTCTCGTATGAATGGCGGAGTTTTCAGCGTGAGTCATTCCCTATGTTTCGAGCCTTGGGGCCCACTTCTGGACTTCTGGGAAGCCTTATTGATTAATGTGCGGTCAACGATTGGTTCGAGTTACGTTTATCTTTTGGGAAAGGGACCAGATTAAAAATTTCTTTCTTTCCTCTGGGTTTAGAGCTTGGTTTCTTATCAGTTAATGAATATGCAGTATTTCGTATTCTTTGTAAAGGAAAAAATATATTTAAAGGATCAAATGAATAAAAATATTCGATGTCTTGATTAACTCTCCATTATGGAAATAATCTTACGGCCACGATGACATTATCGTCCGAATGAATTTCTCTTAACTATTCTCGACAGCAGGTAATTTTCACACAATGAAGTCAAATAGAAAGAAATTTCTTTCTTCCAAGTCATTCATTATTTGCCTCATGAAATAAACCTCAGAGTGGAATTAAAATTGATGGTTTTCAAGACAGCTGGAAATAATTGGAAGCCAATTTCCTGCTGGAAAATTAAGGATGTCTGTCTTTTAAAAGCCCTGGCTAATTTATCTAAACTGTGTTAGTATTTACATGACGCAAACTTTGACGTATACAACTGTTCAGAGAAGAATAAAAACTAGGAAATTAAAGAACATACCCCTAACGCTTAACAACTTTAGTTTCCACTTAGACCCAGTCTATGTTATTTATTTTATCAAAAAACCATTTTAATGAATGTTGAGGTTTCTTTGGCTTAAGCTGGCTTATGCGAAGTGTAAACTCCGGCAATTGCGTTATATGGGAAATGAATCAGGAGAGCTAATGCAGACCTCCACTGAACTTCGTGGGGTAAGGGTGAATGGGAGTAGATACAGTAAATATTATAAGATTAGTTTGTCAGCAGCCCCTTTGAGGAACTAAGTCTGAAATTTTTAATTTACTTTTAAAAACCTGCGCTTGAGATTATAAGCAACTCCCTGTAACGGAGAAGGCCTGTTTCTGTCATACTGGAGAAACAAGAGGGAGGGGAAATGAAATAAAAAGACCCGACCTTAAAAGAAATGAAAGTCTTTCATTACAAAGTGTTTCAGTACTGATATTCATTTGTTTTGAAAGTTTGTTCCCTTAACCAGTTCTAAACCTTATTTCTTCCCAGGCATTTCAAAAGCCATCTGATTTTACAGTCTCGACTTGACATGCTTCTTTAACGACACTGATTCTGAGATCTAGCTGAAACGTCAAGGCTTCCGTTCGTGTTTACAAGGCGCAATCTGATCTTCCTTCTTTCGTAATGCTCACGCCTCAGCCCCGTGCGTCAACAATGGACGTATTGTCGAGCATTCCCGAATCCCTTTGTCACATACCGACACCTCTCGCTGCTTTTCATTCGTTTGTTCATTTTTCCCCCGACCTTATTCATCGGGCACACCTCATTCCCAGGCAAGTTCTCACTATGAAATGAAACCCCACTCGCGTGCGTATAAAGGAGGCTACCGCTTTTCCCGCGAGGCTTGCTGAAAACGAATGCCTCCAAAACCACTCAGCATGAGAGAAACTCATCACTATTACTCACATGTTTTATATTGAAAAAATTGCTTCTCCGAAAAAAGCGTGTACTGATGCCGTTCGCCATTTCCTTCCCACGTTCGTGAATGCATATAAACACGTGTTGCAGTGCTTGAATCACGTTATATAACCCCATTATATATAAATATATAAAACTGAACGTCTTCAGTGGGAAAAGATTGCTTGAAAAGAAAAGACCAAGAGCCGTAGTCTCAGAGGTTCAGGGAAGGCTGACCTGTAGTTGACAGGAAGTGGACAAAGGGCGAGGAGAGGCCTTGTGGACAGCATCAACCGAGAAGCTGTGCACATCATGGGCAGTAATTGATTGATATATATATATACATATATATATAAATATATATATATATATATATATATATATATATATATATATATATATATATATATATATATATATATATATATATATATATATATATATATATATATATATATATATATATATATATATATATATATATATATATATATATATATATATATATATATATATATATATATATATATATATATATATATATATATACAGTCTCGAAGGCGAAGGAAAGGGCACCATTATTACAATACGTTTATTATGCCGATGTTTCACGACAATTGCTATAGTCGCATTTTCAAGGCTGCAATGATTAAAAAAACTTCTTACAAAAATCATATTAAAACATCGATGTATAAATTATAAAACAAAATAAAAACGGGGGAATAGGCAGAGGACATACCTAAACCGTAGCAGCAACAAGACTAAAACAAAAGAACACAGGAAGAGCAAGAAAGGACGAGAGAAGAAAACATAAACAAAAGGTTAAGCAATGAACAAGTTGAACAGAGGTTGTTTGAGTATTTAGTGTTGGGACGGCTTCTTTATAATAATAGATTCTAATATATTGAGGTCATTTTCATTTTGGGCTTGTCCTATTATAGAAAAATCTTTATAATTAATATCAGTTTTGCACATTTTTACATGATTTCTTATATTTGAGTGGTCTGGATTAGACAGTTTACATCCAGTTCTGTAGCTTACACCCTTATGAGAATCTATGCGAATCCGTAGTAGCCTCCTCGTGCATCCGACGTAAATCCCACGATCACATCCTGGGCAAACATATTTATAAACGATGTTCGAAGACAAGAGATGGCTAAGACGATCCTTGAATTTAAATATCGATCCGATAGTGCGTGGATTCTTGGGTATCAGTTTCAGGTCTACAGCTGCGAACGTTCTTTGAAATATGGCAAGAAATTTCTTCCTGAAGGTGTTGTCATTTAGGTAGGGGAAATTTGCATACATTTTCATTTTCGGTACTGTTGCGATGGTAGGAGTTGGATTCATTCTGGCATTCAACATTTTATAGAGCCTTCTGGAGACTAGCCTCGTAGGAAAACAGTTATTCCTGAAATAAGTAGTTAAAAATGTAATTTCAACATGAAACATGGCCCAGGTTGAGGAATGAGTAAAAGCCCTATGTAATAAAGTTGAAATAGCATTCATTTTGAAGTTGAAAAAACAAGAACTATAGAAATTCATCCCCAACCCTGTAAAAGTACTTTTTCGGAATACACCTGTATAGAAACCATTGTTGTCTCTGGAGACAAGGACATCGAGGAAAGGGAGCTTATCATTCGTCTCCTTCTCCAGAGTAAACTTAATGTCAGGATGCTGGCTGTTAACAAAATCTAAAAACCGTTCTGCGTCGTGCTCGTGTCGGAACAGAGCAAACGTGTCGTCTACATACCTCCGGTAAAACAAAGGAAGGCAGCTCAGGGGACAGTTATCCATGATGCCCTCCTCCAGGGAGGCCATGAATATATTCGCCAAAGTGGGTCCCAGAGGCGACCCCATTGCAACCCCCTCCACCTGCTTATACAGAGTACCATTAAAAACAAAGGCCGTGTCCAGCATGGCCAGTTCTAAAAATTGTTTAAATAATGTTCGGTTAAAATTATTAAAACTAGAGTTAGGGTCAGGGAACAAATGATTTAAGATAATTTCAATGGTTTCTGTAACTGGGGAGTAACACAGACATACACTCACACACACAAATTTATATATATATATATATATATATATATATATATATATATATATATATATATATATATATATATATATATATATTGTCACAAAGTGTTCTGAGTACCTGATTATTACACAACTAATCACAGATTTCAAAATTTTACCACACTTCAGCCAGATACCTGAACTCTCATAACAATAAAATTATGACTGAGTACTCTGAAGGCAACAGTGATCCTTATAAAAGCTTATTAATCACGTGAAAAATCAGACTGAGTTTATCAAAACAAGCATGAGGTATCAACAATTAAACAAGAAACATACTAAAGTAAAAGGGCATCACTCCATCAAACAACTTTAATATTTCCCTGGTCTTAATTCACTTCAGCAAAACTAAAGGAACAAAACATGTTTATCACTTTGCCTTATGCACACAGTTAATCCTATTCACTGGTGGTCAATAAATGAAAACAATTTTTTTAAAATTTTAAATACAAAAATTTATTTTTAAGTTAAAAAATTATAACTAAGTTCACAATCTGAAAAAATTTAGTATTACTTGAAAACAACACAAAATTTTATTAATTCTTGAGTTAAATTACAAAGGTTAATTTATCAAGAAACTGAATTAATCAAGCAAAACTTAAACTATACTGAAATACTTCAGATTTGAAAAGAAAATCTAAGTGAATTAAAATTACATCAAGTAAGCAATGTTAAACTATTAAGAAATATTTAAAATGCTAAATAAATAAATGTTAAATCACCACTATATTAAATGTGAAAAATTAAGAGATTGCAAACACAAGAACACAAAAATACACAAAAGATTTACTACAGCAATTTCATCGAGGCAAAAATCCCTTAATATACCTTATTATACCATGGTAATAACAAGTAAAATTCACTTTACCTTACACATGCTTGTGAAAACTTTCACTAAATTTACTTCAAATGCAACTGCTCGAGATTCACAAAATGTACTTTTTTGTTAGGTGCCGTTATGAATACACACACTTTTATTATGGTTATCAGATCTCAAAAGCTAAGATTAATACCAATGGCCACACAAATATTTTATGTTAATAATTGCTCTCTTTTGAAGAAAGAGAAAGAGAGAGAACCACACAAAAGGTCTCTGAAATCAGAATGAGCAAACTTTAGGATTCCAGCAAGAAATGAAACAATCAGATGAAATCATTATTAAGGCATTTTGGAAATGAGATACAAGAAAAAATTCTAGAAAGGGAAAATGACATCACTTCCTGAGCAAAATGTTTTGGCCAAAACTAGTGCGTTAGAACAATACATGATCAGAGCAATGTAATCTTAAACATAATGCAATTGCCATGTGCTTCGGTGCAATAACTTGTTTGTATTACTCAAAAAGGTACATGTCTTTACCAGAAAATTGTATGGGACAAAGCTTTTAACGAAATCTTAACACGATCAAAACAGACTACAGCTGGCTAATCACAAATGGCATGTTTTTAAAACAAGATGAAGAACCAAAGTTGGTTTTCAGAACTGAGCAGCCCACTGTTACCCTGACCTGCCAACATGTTATCTTTCGCTATGACAATCGAAGCAAAACAAAGCAACAAAACATTATGCAGAACACACATGGCTGGGAGACAAAATATGTTATCATATAGTAAGTTATTATTAAAAACGTATTATTAATTCTAAATTACGCTGTTAAGTTATCTAAATCACTAACTCTTTTGATATCTGACATTACACTACATATGACATTTCAACAATTATCATTATCATACATAAAACATGATAACTAGAACAGTAATATCAAAATCATGGAAAGATATACATTTTAAAGACAATATCAATATCAATATATATATATATATATATATATATATATATATATATATATATATATATATATATATATATATATATATATACCTACACGTTTCCATATCAACAGGTTATAAATATCCATTTACATACATATATGCGAACATATAGGAATAAACATATACAGATATGTTTGTTTGTCAATAAATGTGTATGTATAGGTATTTATTGCTGAATTGTTAAAATTAGATGTACACAAATATGCACATGCACATGAATATCAAAAAGCCAGTAATAAAAAGCACAATTTAAAATACAGCTTCATCATATAATTAATCTCTCTATCTGTCTGTAATCTTAAATACGACAGGAATAAATTCATAATAGATACGTGCAGCTAAAATTCTCTCTCTCTCTCTCTCTCTCTCTCTCTCTCTCTCTCTCTCTCTCTCTCTCTCTCTCTCTAAGATTTCCTGTCGTACTGCAAAGAAAGTTTGATGCCCAAGTGAATGAGAACAAATGCTAAAAACTCTCAGACTTAGAGAACGAAACTAAACACGTAAAAAATGCGCCGAAGTTTCTTCGGCGCAATTGAGTTTTCTGTACAGCCGCTACAGCGTAAAATCAAGTCCACCGAAAATGAGTCTATCTTTAGGTGGTCTCGGCATAATGCTGTATGAGCCGCGGCCCATGAAACTTTAACCACGGCCCGGTGGTGGCCTATCCCATATCGCTGCCAGAAGCATGACTATGGCTAACTTTAACCTTAAATAAAATAAAAGCTACCGAGGCTAAAGAGCTGCAGTATGGTATGTTTGATGATTAGAGGGTAGCTGATCAACATACCAATTTGCAGCCCTCTAGCCTCAGTAATTTTGAAGCTCTGAGGGCGGACAGAAAATGTGCGGAAGGACAGACAAAGCCAGCACAATAGTTATCTTTTACAGAAAACTAAAACCGAGGGCCGAAGTAAGTAAGGTTTATTGGCGATAGGGATCCAAGGATTCTTGCATTGAGAGGCTTCCCAGAAAGTCCTAATGAGTGTTTGGATTATATTTCGCAAAGGAGAATCTTATATCAGGAAACAAAGATGTATGTTTGGTAGGTCTGAGGTACCGAGAAGAATTAAGAATGAGTGAGAATGGGGAATGAATGAGAGTGAAGAATGAATGAGAATGATGTGAACCCTTGTCGAGGTGGCTCCTGGAAGAGGGCTTGACTGTGGCCAATATGCAGTTTCGGGGAAAGTTTGATCGTAGGTAAAATTGCGAAAGAGAGAACGACAAGGAAATTGAAAGGGCCAAGTCAAAATCATCTTTGGGTGCAATAGTTTAAGGAAACGATGGCGGCCAGAAGCGCTGCCAAGAACATAACAAGCAAAAATGCGGAGAGAAGATTGCTGCCTCAACTGGGCAAAACTTTTGAAAATGGGTCCTGAACAAAACAAAGTTTCTTTTAAAGGAAAGTGAGAGGACCACACTAGCAAAGAATACTTGGAAACAACGGGAGAAAAATAGGACAGTGGATATTAAAAGTTGTTTAAATGAAACAAATACGTTATGGCAGGTAGGTTAGAGAATGAATGTCTGAGTATTGTTAAAATACTTACTCTATGGCTATAATTACACAGGAAACTGTAAAGGCCAACTCGTACACAGGATGCCCAGGGGATAGTGAATATTACCATTTTTTTTTTTATTGAGCTGGCTTTATGCCAGCACGGGCTCTTGCTCATAGAGCAGCCCGTAAAATATATTGCCGAGATTTGATCTGCTTTTGATGCATCATGCGGGCGGAAAAGTGCTTATAATAATAACACCTGCTGTGACCTGGGCCACATGGTACAGATGGCGGTGACGCACAATCACGCGGTTGTGAGGGTGCTTTGTAGTTGGTCGCCGACCTTGACGGCTAAACCAAGTGGCGGCAGTGGAGCACAAGCAGCATGTAACTTCCAAACGCGAAAATAATGTCACAATAAAAAAAAAAAATTAACAATATTAAAAGATAACAGGAATTAAATTAGTTCATAGAAGGGAAGTAGGAGAAAACTGCTCCAATGTTTTAAACCATACTTTCAAGTGTTCTTTTGGGAATTCAGTGGAAAAATAAGACATGAATGCCAAAGAGTCTAAAATGCTTGAGAATAATTATAATTTGAAAGTGCATAACTCAAAAATGGTGTATATAGAGAGATGCAGAAGAACAGAGACAGGGAACGCCAGGATAATGTCCCCAAATCTTTTCTTATGTACTTGCACCAAGCGTACAACTGAAAAAAATCTCTGTAAGGAAAACCGTGGTTTTTTTTCTCAGAACAGAAAATAATACAGTATAATATAATAAAATATAATATATGTGACATAATATTTATCCCCCGAACTAGAGTAGCTTGCTTTGTTGCGAAGACATTAATTCGTAGCTCCAATTATTGAGTGATAAAGATCTGTGATTATAGATTGCAACTGAATCTGCTAATCTCCTTCCAAGCAGTTGGAAGCAGCGCTAGAACGCCTCTTTTGAGATGGTGCGCAGCTGGTCAGTCACATTCTGCATGATGTCTTCTCTGGACCGAAATCTGGTCCCTTTCAGGGGCATTTTTCAGCTTGAGGAAACTTAATTTGCATAGCTTTTCTCAGAACTTTTCATTTGCTCTCTCTCTCTCTCTCTCTCTCTCTCCCTCTCTGAAGAATTGGGAGATCCATCACGATAATGCACCTGCCCATCCTTTACATTTGATACAGTGTTTCCTGACCAAACACAACACACTTGTGCCTCATCAGGATCGTTAATCTCCCAACATGGCTCCGTGTAACTTCTGGCTTTTCCCCAAGCTGAAAATGCCAATGAAAGGGATCAGATTCCAGTCCAGAGAAGACATCATGCAGAATGTGACGTACCAGCTGTGCGCCATCTCAAAAGAGGCGTTCCAGCACTGCTTCCGACAGTGGTAGAACCATTGGGAGAAGTGTGTGGCAGCCCAAGGGAACTGCTTTGAAGGAGATTAGTGTAAGAATGTTGTATCTGAACACGAGTAATTTTTTATGAATAAAGGCCAGATACTTTTTGAACACACCTTGAATATGATATACCTGGTGAATATAAGCAAAGGTTTCTCCCGACTGTTCACTTCTAGTTTAAGTTCCTGTTCTCTGTCTTTTTTATTATAATTTCCCATCTTATTTTTACCTCACCTCTAATATTTCATCGTGAATTTTCTCTACCTTTTATTTGCATCATTACTTTTATGGATGTACAGAGAACTGGGCCCTCGAAGCTGTCAAAAATTTCGACACTGTTTCCCAGCCTTTGCTTGCCTAGAGAAACTTGGGTAATAAGAGATTAAAAATAAGAAAAGCATATTGAAAAGCCACAGGAGCGTTGCGTCAGTGCAAAAGGGAGTGGGAGAGGCACCAGATGAAAGAATTGGACGGAGAGTGGAACAAAGTCTCTCTCTCTCTCTCTCTCTCTCTCTCTCTCTCTCTCTCTCTCTTTCAGAGAGAAAAGGCAGGTAGGAACTGATGGATTCAGAAGATTAAATTTCGGTTAACAGAGGCCTGTAAAGCAAGACGCAATAAATGCAACTGTTTTATTTTTATGCTGAACGAAACCCTAGCTTCCAGAATGAAAAGTATCGACTGTATGGACAGGGTTACATTTAAACAGGGTAAAGAGATTTAGTAAATAGATTTTGGGATTTATTTTTACCTTGGAAGTCATTAAGAGGTGATGCAGAAATAACATCCCATCAAATTTTAAAATTCGGGAACAATTGTATAGGCTGAGAGTCAGTGACCATGATCAAAGAGAGGATTTCTAATAAAAAGTAAAAAAAAAAAAAATGCGTCTTAGTTTCTTCGGCGCAATCAAGTTTTCTGTACAGCGTACAATCACGGCCACAGAAAATAGATCTATCTTTAGGCCCATAAAACTTCAACCACGCCCCGGTGGTGGGTATCCTATATCGTTGCCAGGCTCACGATTATGGCTAACTTTAAACTTAAATAAAATTAAAAATACTGAGGCTAGAGGGCTGCAATTTGGTACGTTTGATGAGTGGAGGGTGGATGATCCACACACCAATTTGCAGCCCTCTAACCTCAGTAGTTTATAAGATCTGAGGGCGGACAAAGTGCGGAGAGACAGACAAATAGCCATCTCAATAGTTTTCTTTTACAGAAAACATTGAAAATGAAATGAATAACATCCTGAGCTAAGGAGAAGTAAGATATATGTCCTCATTTCCTCTTCTTCCTTAATACGAAGCAAGAAATGAAAAGCTCTCTCTTATTCTCTCTGTCATGAATACTTTAGCGAACAATTCCCTCGAGTTTTTCTTCAGCGCAGTCAGCAAAGTTCTCGGGTCATATGAATAACAATAAGCGTTTTAAAGCTTCATAACTACGAGAACGAGACTAAGATACGGTAATATAAGAGAGAGAGAGAGAGAGAGAGAGAGAGAGAGAGAGAGAGAGAGAGAGAGAGAGAGAGAGACGCCCATTACCGCAAAGTATCCTTGCATTGAAAAGTATGAAAAAGTGTTTATGAGAAAATGTGTTTGGGTTGTACTTGGTAAAGGAGAACGAATAGCAAGAAAAAATGTCTGAAGTACCAAGAAGAATGAATAATAACGCAGAAGAGAGAGAGAGAGAGAGAGAGAGAGAGAGAGAGAGAGAGAGAGAGAGAGAGAGAGAGGCCAATTACCGCAAAATATCCTTGAACTGAAAAGTATGAAATAAGGATGCTTATGAGAAAATGTGTTTGGATTGTACTTAGTAAAGGAGAACGAATTTCAGGAAAAGATAAGTAATTTTGGAATGTCTGAAGTACCGAGAAGAACGAATAATAACTGAGAAAGAGAGAGAGAGAGAGAGAGAGAGAGAGAGAGAGAGAGAGAGAGAGAGAGAGAGAGAGAGCCTATCCATCTACCTTCAGGAAGGAAACTCGATTGTGGGCAATATAGTTTCGGGACAAGTTTGAAGGCAGGTGAAATTATGAGGAGCGAGAGCCACTGGGGAATGGGGAAAATGCGTCAAGGGAATCTTTCGGTGTAAAACAGGAACAAGACGGAGGAAAATCCGATTCAGAAATGCATCAGGAATACAACAAAGGAAATAAGACGAATATTCCAATTACAAAAACGCAAAAACGTGAATGACTGAAAGAGAGAATCGGGTTTTAATAGTAAAGAATATTTGCAAGAAGTTAAAAAGAGAGAACAGAGAACATTGGAGGATAATGGAATTAAGAATATGATGTATTAAAAAATAGTATTACTGTTTGCCCTCTAAGCGTGTAATTTAAAAACATCGGTTACAGACTGGTTATGATCATGATGATTTTATGAAATCTGTGTTGTCAAGCCCAGCACTGGACCACTTTCAGCCTTCAGCGTTTAAGATAGTGAAAAGAGGGAGTTCGAGTGGCTGAACAGCAAGATGAAGACCCAAAAAATGTAAGGAGCTGAAGTACAAGGCTCAAAAGTTGGAACTGGGGGAAAATACCCCACTTGCACTGAGAAGTAATAGATAGAGAGGTTGGACAACACGACTGCAGAAAGGAGAAGTGACTGGAGGTAAAGTAAAAGGCTAAAAAGTGGCTGCAGCTATGAGCTAAGGGACTCTCCAAACACTGTTCGGTGATGCGTACAGTGCACCACTTGAGGTGCACTGACGGCATTACCCTCTTACGGGGTTTAGGGGGAGGAGCAATCAGATTTACAAAGAGAATGATTCCCAAAATGGTTGTTGGTTATTAACTGCAAAGGGAAAATTCTGAAGAGAATTTTTACTTCTAGAGAAATTTGGAAAATCTGAATAAATTGAATGATTTTCGAAAAAATGTGCGTACTCTAAGGAAAATAATACATTGGAGATATAGGTAACAATAATGACAATATTGGCTACCTTTTATTCATCATATGCCCAATCCTTGGATAGAAGTGGATTTCTGCTGATTTTCCGAAGTTAATTACGGAATATAGAAGCCTGCCAACGTGCAAATTTTCGGATCGTAACCCTTCTGCAAACGTAAATCCCGTTGACCTTCGACCTACTTCTTTGACTGATATAGGAAATACTCTAACGTAACAAAATGCAAACAGACCATTAATGTGTAAACAGGCTACTATTGGATGATCGATAAAAAAAGCTAATGTAATCAATTTTAGAAGTACAATAGCATTCCAACTGGCCTTTCATTGGAATTGGAAAGTTTTCAGCGAGTCATTCCCGATGCTTTGAACCTGAGGGCACTTCTGACTTTGTTGATTACTTTGCAATCACCGATGATCACTGGTTCGATGACGTTAGTCCTTTGGGAAAGGAGGCCAGTCTTCTAAATGAATTTCATCCCTTTACGCGTGAATGAGGTTTATTGCCTGAACCTTATTTCTTCCCAATCATTTTCCCCCCTCCACTTGACATTCTTCGCTCAAGACGGTGACTCTACGATCTCGATGAATCCTCATTGTTTCAGTTCGTCTTTACTCTTGCGCATTCCGATCTTCCTTCCTCCGTAATGCTCACGCCTCCGTTCCATACGTCAACAATGGACTTATTGTGGAGCATTCCGGAATCCCTTTGTCACATAACGACGCCTCTCGCTGCCTTTTATTCTTTTGTTTGTTTTTAGCCGACAACCTCATTCATCCGGCACACCTCATTCCCGGGCAAGTTCTCACTATGAAATAAAGCCTCATTCTTTTACGTATTAAAGTGGCCACTGCTTTTTCCCTTTTCCCCCCAAAACCACAAACATGAAAGAAATTTATCACTACTACTCACATGTGATTTTAAATATAAATTTTTTTTTTTTTTTTTCGAAAAGAGACGTGTACTGATGCCGTTCGCTATTTGCTTCCCATATTCACGACTGCATATAGACACTGGCCGCAGTGCTTTAAATTTCGTAATATAAACTCATTATACATATCAATCTGTCAAACTGTACTTCTGCAGAAGACGGGTGAAGTGTGATCGATATCAAGTGCTTAAACTACACTTGTAAAGAAAATGCACAGCCCCTAAATGTCAGAGGTTTAGGGGAAAGAGGTACGAGGAGAGACGGGTATTGGGCACATCATGAGCAGTTATTCTTGATATTTAATCTCTCTTTCTGTTTGCCAAGTTAAATTCGACATGGAATAAATTCGATGTTAGGACTTATAACAAATATTTGCCGTCCCCCCCGCTCCTCTCTCTCTCTCTCTCTCTCTCTCTCTCTCTCTCTCTCTCTCTCTCTCTCTCTCTCTCTCTCTCTCTCTCTCTCTCCTGCTTATTAAGGAACGAATTCCTAAGATTTCCTGTCGTATTGCAAAGAAAGTTTCAATCCCACGCGAATGAGAACAAATGCTAAAAACTCTCCGACTTGGAGAACGAAACTAAAACCGAGGTCCGAAGAAAGTAGAGTTTATCGGCGCAAAGGATCCAAGGATCCTTGCATTGAGAGGCTTCCCAGAAAGTCCTAATGAGTGTTTGGATTATATTTTGTAAAGGAGAGCCCAATATCAGAAAACAAAGAAATATGTTTGGCAGGTCTGGCTTACCGAGAAGAATTAGGAATGATTGAGAATGAAGTGAACTCTAGTCGAGGTGGCTCCTGGAAGAGGGCTTGACTGTGGCCAATATGCAGTTTCGGGGAAAGTTTGATCGTAGGTAAAACTGCGAAATAGAGAACGACAGGGAAATTGAAAGGGCCAAGTCAAAATTATCTTTGGGTGTAATAGTTTAAGGAAATAATGGCTCCCAGAAGCGCTGCCAAGAACATAACAAGTAAAAATGAGAAGAGAAAATAGCTGCCTCAATCGCGCAAAACTTTTGAAAATGGGTCCTAAAAGAAAAAGTCATCCTAAAGGAAAGTGAAAGGACCATAACTGAAAAGAATATTTGGAAGTAGCGAGAGAAAACATAGGTGATAGTGGATATTGATGGCGGTTCAAATGAAAATTGATATGATATGAAAGGAAGGTTAGAGAATTATCTGCCTGTGTGTTGTTAAAAAAACTAATTTATGGCTATAGTTACGCATAAAACTATAAAGGTCAACTCATACACAGGATGCCCAGTGTACATTGATTTATTGTCGTTTTTGTTGTTTGAGATTAAGCTGGCTTTGTGCTAGCATGGGTTCTTGCTCACAGAACAACCCATCAGGTTTTATTGTGAAGATTTGACCCGCCTTTGGTCCAGCGAGCGGAAGGTAAAGTGCTTATAATAATAATGCCGTTTGTGACACGCACCACGCGATTCAAGTGACGCCGGTGATGCACAAGCTCGTGGTTAGTGAGGGTGCTCCGGGCCTGGCTGCCGACCTTGCAGGCTATACCAAAGTGCAGCAGCGAGTGTAGGTCGCTTGACATTATACAATGTAGACAAAAATGTCACACTTGAAAAACAGGGAAATGAAAACTGCATTAATGCCAAAGTCAATATATATATATGGAGATGTAGATTTAAATGATGGCACAACTAATAACCAAAAGTGGAACTGGAGGCAGGGGGAATACTGAAATCTAGGAAACTTGGGAAATGACCCTGGGATCTTTCGCTAGTGAAGTGAACTCCAGAGGCGATTATAATCACTAATTTATCCATCTGTCAATCAGTCTTTCTATCTCTCTACCTATCTGTCTGTCTATCTATGTCATTTACACTTATTTTCATCTTAGGTCTGATGGAGATAAGAAACAGACTCCATCCAGAACAAACAGAGGGCAGTATACTCTCCAAAGAGAGTGTGCGAGTAGTTAGCCTGGCGAGTGTTATGGGACTGCTTGAGAAGAGTGAGTGAGGGGGGGAAGTCTTTCAGCTCAATGGTAAAGTGACTAAAATCGTACCTTCAGATAAAATAAAGGAATCAAAGATATGCCTTCAATATGAAATGAACCTAGTGTACTGTATTTAAAGTCAGAGCTTTGAAACACCAAGGCTGAATTACACTCCCGTGAAACAGGATTGGAAATTGAATGGAATGGAAGACTTAGACTATTTCTTGGAGAAATGGGATTTGAGTGAATTACAGTATCCACAATCTGACAATATACTGTGAAGATGAGAGCTGTAGGATGATGAGAGGAAACCTCAATTAGGTGCAAATGACAGAGGCTGGTTGCTAGGAGGAAGGAAGGAGAGTTGAATCGCGACACATTTGGGAAAAGGACAAGAAGGGTCGAAGAGGTCGTTAATGAAGAGGATGAAAAGTGTGGGTAAAACATCATGGCAAACATACACCAAATCATAGTAGAAAAAGGATTTACTCTAGCATGAACAAATATAAAACGCTTAGATAAATCAGGGAATGAGTACACAGAGAGGAGTAAAATTATGCAGGAATTTTGTTAGCGGAGCTTTATTCCAGGTTCCTTCTAATACCCGAGAGATCCAAGTCGATGGCATCAAATGAGTGCCCATTTACATACCTCTATTGACCAAAATTGAATCTCTGAGACTAGAAATTTCCAATCGCCTTCCCATCCTCTTCTTCTTGACAGATCTCAAGAGGAACTTTGATTCTCTCGCTGACCAGGTCTTTTATCGTCCTTTCTCCCCCTCCGATTTATCCTTACATAACGGTCCAGTGACTTTTCTAGTGGCGGCCATTATGGGATTTATGGAGAAGTACTGGAAACAGAGTATGATTTACGACATAACTTTTTTTATTTCAGTTTTTCTTTTACCGTTTTATTTTTCGTTTTTTTTTTATGGATGAAACTTTTCAAGTTGCCAAGAGAAGCTGGGAAAGGGACACTCCCCCAGCAGACTCCTCAAGAAAACATAGGCCTGGGGTCATTCACCGCATAAAAGATACAGACGACTGAATAAAACCATTTTCCAGGGCATCAGCCTGCGAGTTGAACAACCGGTCGCACATTATGAGCCATCAATCAAACCGGGAGTGCGCAGTTTCTTTACAGTTTGCTTGTATATTCCACTTTACAGATAATGAATGATTTAAAAAGGAAAATTTATTTCATTTTGGTTTTAATGGACAGCAATCACCTTGTGTCGTATAGCATTAAAAGCTTTTAGGTTCTTGTTAAAAGAAGATTAACGGAAAATCATGTTGCTAGATCAAAATAATATTTATTTGCCTGAATGCTTGTCATAGCTTGCCGTGTGGTTTGTTTTAATAAATTAATTAGTTCTGAAGCGAATAAATGCAATTATCATTGGTAACTGATTTCGATGGGTGGATGAGTGGTATTTAAAGCAAAGCCCGGTCTTATCTGAATAATCGCTAAGAGACATTTATTTTAGACTGATGCACCTTGCAGAAACAAATTATCGATTGTCCAATAACCACCCGATTTTCTATAAGCAAGTGCCCCTGTGCTCAGACTACAAAAACTGAACCAGCAATTAAATATTATCAATTATTAATTTGAAAGCCAGCCATAGATATTATAACTGCTCTTACCTTGAATAATCAGCTGTTATAAAATTTGTAAGTCAATTTCCTATTTTTGAGTCATTTTGTTCTTTTGCCTTCTTTACTGCATTCGCATTTCTTTCATCCGACGTTTGGCATTTAACATTTCTACAGCGTTTGTACTTTCCTCTCTATCTTTTCTCAATGGATGTTATTTTCTGATTTTCGTTCTTCTTCTTGGTTCCTCTTTGCAATTGCAATTTGAGCACTGATCCCGGTCTGACACCTCATTACGCTCAGAATTACGCACCAAGAGAGTCAGCCATGGCGTAGCATATTTACATGATTCACAGATTTACTTTCAACTTTCATTCTGTTCCTGTGACTTCCTTTTATTTATTTTTCACAACCTGCTAATATTTTTTATTAGTAATTTGTTATTTCTCTTCTTAAAGACCTATACATTGAGTGCCCGTGTTCAAAACGTTTGTGCGGCTATACTGGAATATCAGACATATTTTTTCATTTACTTCGACCTATTTTTATTTACACAAGAGCATTGTCTTCGCTCACTTCTCTCCGCTTCGCGTCCTTTTCTCTTTTGCAAGTTTTACGTACGAGCCAAGTTTTCCCGAAACTGCATATTGCCCAAAAAGGAAGAACCCTTTCAGGAGCCAGTCGGAGAAGTGCTCTCGCCATTCTCACTCATTCTCATTCCTTCTCGGTACTCAAAAAATACCTACCGGTCATAATTCCTTTCCTTATGACCTGATATTGGATTCTCCTTCAACAAATATAATCCAAACGCTCATTAGGACTTTCTCAGAAACACTTCCTTTGCCTCTAAAGTCTTTGAATGTCATGATCTGGTGCAATAACAAAAATCACATTCTCTCTCTCTCTCTCTCTCTCTCTCTCTCTCTCTCTCTCTCTCTCTCTCTATATATATATATATATATATATATATATATATATATATATATATATATATATATATAGCTATATATTCATGTTACTAATGTTACTAAACTATGCAGCAAAACATGTGTTACACAACCGAGAGAAAATCTCATGCTTGCCTTTTGCGAGAAAGCCCAGAAGTCCCATCTATTGGTAGCTTGATAGTGACCACATCAAAAAGGCTACTGGCAACGTACATCTGTACATACTCACACGCATTCACTCTCTCTCCCTCTCTCTCTGGTCTACAGCGAAACAAGGATTACCCAAAATAATTTATTTGACAATAATCTAACATAACTGGATTGCAAGAAACAAGAGATGAAATAAAATAGAATACTAATGTTCACCAGTTGATCAAACATATTAAAGTCCACCACATTCAACTCTCTAAACTCAAAATAAGTCTCAGTACATTCCCAATGATCTTAACCTCTTTCGCAAAACATGAAAAAAAATTTGTTTGATAAAAACTAATCCCTTCACACCCTGAGATATGGGCTCCTAAAACCCAAAAAAAAAAAAAAAGTCACGAAGACTTCTATTAATATGTTGACAAATTTGTTTTATTCCCTTCACACCCTGGGGAACACTGAACAATTCGGAATCTGGCGGTGAATAAACTCACAAAGTCTTGTCGCTAGGCAGGGTGTTCTCGCGTCTCAAGAATATCTGACACATTCGACATGTATACAGTTTTACTAATCAGGATGCATGCCAGACACCACCTAAACATTCTCTCAAGATTCTTCCCAATGCCTTCAGCCACGCTTATTAATCAAACATCTACTGTGTATTGTAATTCATAAGTTGTCTGTGACCTAAGAGCTTTTCATATGTATAGAAATGTTACCAGTAAGCAACCTCGATATAAATTCAAGACACCCAATCATATTGTCTTATCAAGGCTTTCATGAGTTATTGACGAAGCCTGGAGTGGGAAGCTGTTCGAAAACGTCTTCATTATGATCATAAGTCTCTCTTCAATGTTATTTTCCGTTATCATTGGGAAAGATACACTAGTGTCCTCTGTCTCTTTTGTATGATTAACCTTAACATGCACGAGAATGTGATAAAAGATGCTCCCGGTTATATCTTCACTTGTAGGAAGTGCCATTGGTTTCTGTGGTACTGTGAATGCTTGTAGGAAGAATTTTCGTTGGTTTCTGTGGTACTGTGAATGCCTTTGGATTGCTGTCGTACTGTTGAGGTTATGGCAACTGAATATTCTAACATGTACTGTACTCTCTTAAGGGCCACATACCATAGTTCATGAAAAAGGAACAATCATCATTCATAACTGTGGGCAGGTTGTTAGTCCAGATTTTGTTAGGTTAAATAACAGTTGTCAAAACTGGGTCTTGATTTACTTGCCCCTACTAACTCAAAACAAATTCTTGAGGTCATCGATTGTAAGTGCCATCTCTCACTAAAGGATCTTAAAAGCTTTTTCTTTATTCTCCGTCCAATTCTTTTTTCATTCCTCCCTAGACCGTTTCATTCTAACGTAACGATACAGCATATTTTTTTATATGGTATTTATAAGGATTTTGTTTTTATCAGTATGTATTTGTCTTTAGAAAAAGTATTGTACTTATGAAAAGCACTGAGTCGATACCGGTATGATTCTGGGTAAAATCTGTGCACCAGATGTTGCCTACTTGAACATTCCTGACAATGAACTTTAAGATTTGTTCTACTTTCGTACTGAAGACGCAATTTCTTTTCTCTCTAACACACACACAAGGAAAATACTTTACCAGACATTTCATATAACAAAGGAATCGGGTCTCGAAGTCCTGTTCGCTAGTTTGTATAAGGATGTAATGGAGGAAAAGTGCTCATACGTATCCTAAAGTTGATTTTACCATCGCAAGGCATGATCTGAAGTTTCACAATATAACATCTGTTTTCCAAAAGAGATCTTTCCTAGGTTTCACAATGGCCTCTTCTCTTCATCGACGAATTTGCAAAAGCAAATGAAAGCCAGTTCCTCACTTCTATATATTGCTGCATATAGACCTAACAACCAAACCTACCAACCCAACCAGACATAAGGAGAATGTAACAAGTCCCACACTCGTTTTGCCTACATTGAGCACGGAATTCCCATTATTGCAGTACCTAGAGTTCTGTCAGTAAGGAACTTGAACAAATCCTGCGATATTTGAACACCAACAGGTATCAGGAACACACGACAAAAGAAGGGATCCTGTATATTTACTTCAGTACTGGTAGGTTTTTATGGGCCGAACTATGGTATGTGACTCTTAAGAGAGTACAGTACATGTTAGAATTTCAATTACCATAACCTCAACAGTACGACAGCAATCCGGAGGCATTCACTGTACCACAGAAACTAACGAAACTTCTTCCTACAAGCATTCACAGTTCCACAGAAACCAATGGCACTTCTTCCTACAAGCATTCACAGTATCACAGAAACCAATGGCATTTCTTCCTACAAGCATTCACAGTTAAACAGAAACCAATGGCACTTCTTCCTACAAGCATTCACAGTACCACAGAAACCAATGGCACTTCTTCCTACAAGCATTCACAGTTCCACAGAAACCAATGGCACTTCTTCCTACAAGCATTCACAGTACCACAGAAACCAATGACACTTCTTCCTACAAGCATTCACAGTTCCACAGACACCAATGGCACTTCTTCCTACAAGCATTCACAGTTCCACAGAAACCAATGGCACTTCTTCCTACAAGCATTCAAAGTACCACAGAAACCAATGGCACTTCTTCCTACAAGCATTCACAATTCCACAGACACCAATGGCACTTCTTCCTACAAGCATTCACAGTTCCACAGAAACCAATGACACTTCTTCCTACAAGCATTCACAGTACCACAGAAACCAATGGCACTTCTTCCTACAAGCATTCACAGTTCCACAGAAACCAATGGCACTTCTTCCTACAAGCATTCACAGTACCACAGAAACCAATGGTACTTCTTCCTACAAGCATTCACAGTTCCACAGACACCAATGGCACTTCTTCCTACAAGCATTCACAGTACCACAGAAACCAATGGCACTTCTTCAAGCATTCACGGTACCAAGAAACCATTGCTGTTCCACAGTACCACAGAAACCAATGGCACTTCTTCCTACAAGCATTCACAGTTCCACAGAAACCAATGGCACTTCATCCTACAAGCATTCACAGTGCCACAGAAACCAATGGCACTTCTTCCTATAAGCATTCATAGTACCACAGAAACCAGTGCCACTTCATACAGTTCCTCGTTGGATGGGTCGGTATAGTTCTCGGATAGCACTCTGCTGGGCCCGCGTTCGAGTCTCCGACCGGCCAATGAAGAATTAGAAAAATTTATTTCTGGTGATAGAAATTCATTTCTCGGTATAATGTTGTTCGGATTCCACAATAAGCTGTAGGTCCCGTTGCTAGGTAACAAATTGGTTCTTAGCCACGCAAAATAAATCTAATCCTTCGGGCCAGCACTAGGAGAGCTGTTAATCAGCTTAGTGGTCTGGTTAAACTAAGATATACTTAACTTCTCCTTACAAGCATTCACAGTACCACAGAAATCACTGCCACTTCTTCCTGCAAGCATTCACAGTTCCACAGAAACCAATGGCACTTCCTCCTACAAGCATTCACAGTACCACAAAAATCACTGCCACGTCTTCCTGCAAGCATTCACAGTACCACAGAAACCAATGGCACTTCTTCCTATAAGCATTCACAGTACCACAGAAACCAGTGCCATTTCTTCCTACAAGCATTCACAGTACCACAGAAACCAGTGCCATTTCTTCCTATAAGCATTCACAGCACCACAGAAACCAGTGCCATTTCTTCATACAAGCATTCACAGTACCACAGAAACCAGTGCCATTTCTTCCTGCAAGCATTCACAGTACCACAGAAACCAGTGCAACTTCTTCCTACAAGCATTCACAGTACCACAGAAATCACTGCCACTTCTTCCTACAAGCATTCACAGTTCCACAGAAACCAATGACACTTCTTCCTATAAGCATTCACAGTATCACAGAAACCAATGGCACTTCTTCCTACAAGCATTCACAGTATCACAGAAACCAATAGCACTTCTTCCTGCAAGCATTCACAGTACCATAGAAACCAATAGCACTTCTTCCTACAAGCATTCACAGTACCACAGAAACCAATGACATTTCTTCCTACAAGCATTCATAGTACCACAGAAACCAGTGCCACTTCTTCCTACAAGTATTCACAGTACCACAGAAACCAATGCCATTTCTTCCTACAAGCATTCACAGTACCACAGAAACCAGTGCCATTTCTTCCTACGAGCATTCACAGTGCCACAGAAACCAGTGACATTTCTTCCTACAAGCATTCACAGTACCACAGAAACCAGTGCCACTTCTTCCTACAATCATTCACAGTACCACAGAAACCAGTGCCATTTCTTCCTATAAGCATTCACAGAACCACAGAAACCAGTGCCACTTCTTCCTACAAGCATTCACAGTACCACAGAAACCAATGGCACTTCTTCCTACAAGCATTCACAGTTCCACAGAAACCAGTGCCACTTCTTCCTACAAGCATTCACAGTTCCACAGAAACCAGTGCCATTTCTTCCTACGAGCATTCACAGTACCACAAAAGCCAGTGCAATTTCTTCCTACGAGCATTCACAGTGCCACAGAAACCAGTGCCATTTCTTCCTACAAGCATTCACAGTACCACAGAAACCAGTGTCATTTTTTCCTACAAGTATTCACATTACCACAGAAACCAGTGGCACTTCTTCCTACAAGCATTCACAATACCACAGAAACCAGTGCCATTTCTTCCTATGAGCATTCATAGTACCACAGAAACCAGTGCCATTTCTTCCTATGAGCATTCACAGTACCACAGAAACCAATGGCACTTCTTCCTACAAGCATTCACAGTACCACAGAAATCACTGCCACGTCTTCCTGCAAGCATTCACAGTGCCACAGAAACCAGTGCCATTTCTTCCTACAAGCATTCACAGTGCCATTTCTTCCTACAAGCATTCACAGTGCCACAGAAACCAGTGGCACTTCTTCCACAGAAACCAATACTGCATTCACTAAGCATTCACAGTACCACGGAATTCACAGTGCCACAGAAACCAATGCCACTGCTTCCTACAAAACCAATGGCACTTCTTCCTACAATTGAAGATATAACTGGGAGCATCTTTTGTTACATTCTCTTGCATGTTAGGGTTAATCTTACCAAAGAGACACAGGACACTAGTGTATCTTTCCCAATGATAAGGGAAAGTAACAAAAGCGGGTTGAAAAATGTAAAAAAATTGATGAGAGACTTATGATCATAATGAAGAGGTTTTCGAACAGCTTCCAATTCCAGGCTTCGTTAACAACTCACGAAAGCCTTGATAAGATAATATGACTGGGTGTCTTGAATTTATATCGAGGTCGCTACGGATATAGGGCACGATATGCTTTTGTTAGGTTAGGTCTGATGGAGAAAAGAAGCAAATTCCAACCAGGGCAATCTGAGGACAGCATACTCATCAGAGGATATGCGCGAATAGTTAGCCTAGCGGGTGTTAGCGGATGTTACCAGGCTGCTTGAGAGGAGTAAGAAGGACATATTCCAGCTTAGTGGAAAAGTGACTGAAATCTTCAGAGGAATAAAGCGGGTGTTAGCGGATGTTACCCTGCTTGAGAGGAGTAAGAGGGCAATATTCCAGCACACACACACACAAACACAAAACACACACACACACACACACACACACAAACACAAACACACACACACACACACACACACGCATATTACTGGGACAATGAAACGAACATACAGTAGTGGAAGACAGAACTCTGACACACTTAGGCTGAATTACACTGAATGGAAGAGCAGACGCAGACGCGGGTAAATTGACACGTGGAGAAAATGGAATTTGACTGAATTACGGTATTCTTAAACGTACAATGTACTCTGAAGATAAGAGCTGTTGGATGAAGCGAGGAAATTTCAACTGGGTGCAACTGACAGAGGCTAGTTGATGGAAGGAAGGCAGAAAGAAAAGGGAGAGTTGATATCCGACGTATTGAAGGAAAGAAGAAGAAACCTTGAGGAGGTCTTTAATAAAAATGGTGAAGAGTGTGGGTAAACACCATGGCAAGAAAAGAACAAATCGGAATAGAAAAGGGATTTACCCAGCTTTAGCGGAAATAAAACTTTTGGATAAAAAGAAGAGTAAACAGAGAGAAGGAGTAAAATTATACAGGAACTTGGTAAACGGAGCTTTTTTTTCAGTTTGCGTTAGATACCTGAGAGATCCAAGTTGATGGCATCAAATGGGTCTCCATTTACTGACCAAAATTGAATCTCTGAGACTAGAAATTTCCAACCGCCCTCTCTTCCTCTTCTTCTTAACAGATCTCAAGAGGAGCTTTGATCCTCTCGCTCACCAGATCTTTTTTCGTACCTTCTCCTCCTCCTCCGTTTTATCCTTACGTAACGGTCCAGTGACTTTTCCAGTGGCGACCGTCATGGGATTTTTATTTTATTGGCATGCAAGTCTCCATAAGAAAGTATTCGGGCTTAAAATGATTTCGAGCCGTTTCGTTAACTCTGAGGGTCTCTCGTTCAGTGTGGCTATATGACTAAATTGATAACTCGTTTGCTGCAATGTTAGAAAAGAGAAATATGGAGAAAAGATGATAGAAAATGGAAAAATAATAAAATTGGAAAAACTTTTAAAATACTGATAAGAAATGAAGAAGAGGAAACAGAGTAGAAATGAAGAAGCAACGGAAGCTTGCATTAATTATAAGCCGATTCAAAATGCGTAAACTGTTAAAATGAATTTTATATTTGAGCAAGAATACAAATCCAAACACTTATTACGAAATCCAGCTCCTACTTTTATTAAAGACATAAGGAAGAGTGAATAGCAACATAAACATTTAAAAAGGTTACAGTGTTTTTGGAGTAGACTTCACAGATACCAGTTCACAATGACGCAATACTGTTACAACAGAATATACGAGTTCACCATCGTAGGGGACTAGTGCCGTCAGTGCACCTCATGCGGTGCACTGTAGGTATTACTTAAGGTTCTTTGTAGAGTCCCTTCAGCCCCTAGCTGCAACCCCTTTCGTTACTTTCACTGTACGTCCTTTCATATTCTCTTTCTTACATCTTACTTTCCACCCTCTTCTAACAATTGATTCATAGTGCAACTGCTTTGAGGTTTTCCTCCTGTTACACCTTTCAAACCTCTCACTGTCAATTTCCTTTTCAGCGCTGAGTGACCTCACAGGTCCAAGTGCTTGGCCTTTGGCCCAAATTCTATATTCAATTCAATTCCATACGAGTTCACGCAAAATGACGTCGGTCTAAATGAATTCCACGCTCAATTTCCGCGTTGTTAATCCTTTTCATACTGCAATATTTCGAACATTTTTCTTAGCGACAAAGCAGCCATTGGAAGACAATGCACCAATAAAAAAGTTCATTGAATATTCTCCCCCTCCTCCTCTTCTTTTCATAAGAAATCTTACCTACAGAAGTGTGGACGCTTCACTTAAATGGTGAGCCCTTCTCGTTCGCTCAGCGGCTCTCCCTGCAATAGGTCTCTCAAACGCTGACGGCCAGCGTCGCCTTCAGCTGACTGGTCAGTCGAGTCATTCAGCGTATCTCGAGCGTTCCAAAGGGGAGAATCCACCCACGGAGGGAATTGCAACGAATGAATTGCTAGTGTTCAGCAGCCATTGCTTACTGACGGAGGATAAATCAACGTTTGTCATCTCAGATTAAGGAGTCTTTTTCTTTGTTAATTCCTCACTATCATTCTGTCGGACAAGTTTTCCAGAGATTACTAAACTGATGAATTGTAAATGACTCTCTTGATTAAGTTACAATTAAGTTACACGCCTGTACACACGCATACATACATACAAACATGTATATACATATATATATATATATATATATATATATATATATATATATATATATATATATATATATATATGTGTTTGTGTGCATGCATGCGTGTGTATGGGCGTGTAACTTAATTGTAACTTAATCAAGAGAGTCATTTACATTTTATCAATTCAGTAAATTCGGGAAAACTTGTCCAATAGAATGAAAGTAAGGAATTAACAAAGGATATATATATATATATATATATATATATATATATATATATATATATATATATATATATATATATATATACTGTATATATACACACATACAACCATATATATCTATATCTATATATATATATTATATATATATATATATATATATATATATATATATATACAATATACATATATATATATATATACACATGTATATACACATATATAAATTTTGAAATGCCCAGCAAATGGCAGATGAGTACTGCTGAAGAACTTTGGAAAATAAAAGCATTCTCGCTGCCTGCAGTAGCGTGAAAGTCACTAAATGGCAGGAGATATGGTTTTAGCCCGAACCCTGCATCTATTTGCAAATAACTAGAAATGTAAAATGAAAATCCATTTTTAGGTTTCGATAGTTTGTGGATGTGGCACAGATGCTGAGGAATATATGGTACTGATTTGTTTAAGGAGAGGATGTTTTGATACTGAGACACAGGCGAAATGACGGACTGATTATGTTAGGGATAGATGGCTGGTGGAGGGCTAGAGATGGTATAGCACTTGTGGAATGGGTGAAAGAGAATGTGGTGGGGGAAAAAGGCCATGTCAGTGGGTGTGAAAGTTCCAGGATTGTAAAAGGATGGGAGTGAATCTTTTTGGATGAGTCTGAATCTGTTCCTGTTTGGATTGGGCAGCACGAGAGAATGGCTGAGCTAGGTGATTTAAATACAAAGGTAGGTGACAGAGTAAACGAGAAAGGAGAGAGTCTAGATCGTCAGTAACACATGGCTCCCACAGAAAAGTGTGCATATTATATAGTTCCGCAGATAGAAGAGCAAGTTGATGGATGTGATGAAGAGTAGAGGATTGGTTTTTGGGGAATAACTCATTATTATTTAGTTGCGGCAAAAAAATTAAGATGGATGGGTTTTCAATCTGGACAGGAAACGGTGAAAACGCAGTTCTAACGACAATCTAGAGAGATGAGTTTTATGTGGAGGATATGAAGAGAACAAGAAAGTGAAAAATTCATGAAAAGCTAGGCTTAAGGACACAGGATGTGAAGGAGCATACGAAGTGTAAAATTAAGATCGTGGAGTCAAAAAGGAGTGTCTGTGGGTTTGGAAAAGTGGGAAGAGGGATTGAAAGCTGTGACAGCTGGGATGGAAAAATGAAAAAAGGAGGAGTGCCAGACAGAAAGAGGACACAGGATGTCATGAAGTGTAAAATTTTGAGTCAAAAAAGTGTCTGTGGGTTTGGAAAAGTGGGAAGAGGGATTGAAAGCTGTGACAGCTGGGATGGAAAAATGAAAAAAGGAGATACCTCGTAGTGCAATTGCCAGACAGAATAGAGGACTGTGTGCAAGGGTACAGGAAGATGGACAAGGTGGCTAAGAAGTAGCTTAGAAAGAAAAAGAAGGCATATAACTGAAAAACACACTTGTGAGCATTCCCCATCCTATTCCACCATCTGAAAGTAGGCTGATAAAAGCAACCGAATATGGACAGCACTTGGAATGGCCCCAAACGGGTCATCAAAAATACATCGACAACCGATGAGAGCTTCAAAGCAGAGAGCTAAATTGAAGCGGAAAGAAGAAGAAACAGTGAAGTCTCGGGGAAATCAGGGTGTACGAGGAATGCCAAAGAGAAAGAAATGAAGTCTGGGCAGTGTGCGTAGCTAGCATTCCATAAGGTGGGGGCCTAGGTGGGACCGAGATATTTTTTGGGGGGCCCAAAGAAAATTACACAAAACTAATGTACCAATTCTGCAACTGGTAAAATAGACTATTCCCGAATGTGCATATCCAAGTGAGTGAAGGAAGATAATAGTATTAATAATTAGTAAACCTGTATTTGAAATTATAGAGTTCAATTTTCAAATACTGTAATTGTTAAAGTTTAGCTACAAAGGGAATTTCAACTGGGTGGGCCAGTTGGGGGGTAAGTTAAGTTAAGTATACCTTAGTTTTACCAGACCACTGAGCTTATCAACAGCTCTCCTAGGGCTGGCCCAAAGGATTAGACTTATTTTGCGTGGCTAAGAACCAATTGGTTACTTAGCAATGGAACCTACAGCTTATAGTGGAATCCGAACCACATTATAGCGAGAAATGAATTTCTATCACCAGAAATAAATTCCTCTAATTCTTCATTAGCCGGCCGGAGACTCGAACTCGGGCTTAGCGAGTGCTAGGCCTGGCGGGGAAGGGGGATGATCCCCTGGTCCCCCATTAGCGACGCCATTGATACTGGGTTCGCAAACGGGTAGGAAAAGAGAGTTGAGGCAAGACTTAAAGAATATATAGAACAGAAAATGTGAGGATTATTTTCTTCTACTTATGTCTGCTTTTGTCCCTCCAGGTCGTCGTTTGAGTAGCGAACCTCCAAAGGGAAATAATTACACAAACAGCAGCTTTCCAAATCACTCTTCTTTCAAGAATCTTACCTCAGTGACAGTTATCTACAGCACAAGATGGTGTCGCTGTCATCAAAACAAGAAAGTTTTTTACTGCTTTTAGTTTTCTGTAAAAGAAAACTATTGTGCCTGCTTTGTCTGTCCGTCCGCACCTTTGCTGTCCGCTCTCAGATCTCAAAAACTATCGAGGCTAGAGGGCTGCAAATGGGTATGTTGATCATCCACCCTCTAGTCGTCAGACATACCAAATTGCAGTCCTTTAGCCTCAGTAGTTTTATATTTAAGATTAAGGTTATTAATCGTGTTAGCCGATAATCACCACCGGGCCGTGGTTAAAGTTACATGGGCCGCTGCTCATACAGCATTATACCGAGACCACCGAGAGATAGATCTACTTTCGGTGGCCTTGCTTATACGCTGTACAGAAAACTCGACTGCGCTGAAGACCCTTCGGCGTATTTTTACTTGTTTATTAAAACAACAGCTTATTTTCAGTATAAGGGCAAATTATTCCCTTCAAGTTCTAAAGTACACTGGGAAGTGAAATAATTTCTGATTTTTTTCGTTTAAACTTTGGAATCAGTTAATATAGTTATGAAAAACATTCCTCGCCACTACTACACGTTTTCTTTCATCAGGGTTAAAGGTTAACATAGGCCGAGAGAAAGGGATACAGGCAATAGGTTTTCATGAGTATGATTAATGAACGTTACTTTTTTTTTTATTTCAGCTTGCCTTTTGAAGTTTTTTTTTATGGACAAAACGCTTTCAGGTTGCCAAGGATAGCTTGGAAAGGGTCGCTTCCTCAACTGACCCCTAAAAAAAAAAAAAAAAAAATAGGCCTGGGGTCATTCACCGCATAAAAGACTCAGAAGAGAGTATAAAACCATTTTCTGGGTATCAGATGCAAGTGAATGATTGATTGCAAATTATGTGGCGTCATCAATCACACTGAGAGTGCGCAGCTTCTTTTCAGTTCACTTTACATTTCATTTTACAGACGACGAATGAATTTAATAGAAAAACTGATTTTACTTTGAGTTTAATGGACAACAATTACCTCATGTCGCGTGGTGTTCAACGGTTTATGGATCTTGTTAAAACAAAAATGATGAACAATCATGTTGCAACATTAAATGAATATTTATTCGCTTGAATGATTGTCATAGCTTGTCATGTGTTTTTAGTAAATGCATTAGTTTCGAAGAAAATAAATGCAATTTCCACTGATAACTTTGCCACCTCGAGCTCAGAAAAAATATAGAAAACAGTAATTGCAATTTCAGCTGGGGCATTCTGAGGCTGTGTGCAGCTTGTGCAACTAACATGAAAATGTTTCATATGTGATGAGGACTGGAAGATCACTTTTGTTGAGTTATCAGTGGTGACAAGTCTATAGAAATTCAAAAAACTAAATGACATGGTGACACAGGCAATGAAATAATATATATATGTATGCCATCAAGTTTATTTTATACAGTTCCTCGTTGGACGGGCCGATATCAAGTTGCACTTTGCTGGGCCTGCGTTCGATTCTCCGACCGGTTGAAGAATTAGAGGAAGTTATTTCTGGTGATAGAAATTCATTTCTCGCTATAATGTGGTTCGGTTTTTCACAATAACCTGTAGGTCCCGTTGCTAGGGTAACCAACTGGTTCTTAGCCACGTCAAATAAGTCTAATCCTTCCGGCCAGCCCTAGGAGAGCTGTTAATCAGCTCAGTGGTCTTCAAACTAAGGTATACTTAACTTTATTCCTTCAGAACTATACGAAAATAATTTATTTCGATAAAAGAGTAACATCATTTCTATGGATATCGGTCATTCCTGCCGGGGAAGGGGGTGGGGGGCTAAGGGTAATGGGTTAGTGGGTGGCGAGACTGACGTCATCTGAGTCATATTATGCCGCGTGCCATCTTGCCGCGTATTTTACACGTATCGAAGGCAACCATCGACAAACACATAATTTTGCAATAAGATTCTGAAAAATAAGCTCATGTAATTTTAAAATAATAACGTTCAGACATCCAAATACAGAACAAATGGCGTTCTGTATTGGTTTTCAAAACGCAACATCTCGCTCTCCAATACAGATTAATCTGTATTTTACAGAACGAGTGGCAATATCAGTTAATTTGGATGAGTGGATGAATGGTATCTTAAGTTAAGAAGTCTTCCGGAAGTAATATAAAAGAGGATAAAAGTCTTCCATTGAGTAATCGATAAAAGATATTTCTATGAGACTGACGTCATCTGGTGAAAAAATGATCGCTGATTTTGCAATAATCACGGAAAATCTTTCGTGAGTGTCCCTGCGTTCAAAACACTAAGTTATAACAAGAATTTTATAAAACTGCATCCATCAGTATTTTCGATTTTATCAGTTTTTTGTCAATTTTCGATTTTAATTTTGTTCGTTTGTCTTCTTTGTTGCGTCCGAATTTCTTTCATCCACCGTTTGGAGTTGACCATTTCTAAAATGTTTTCACTTTTCTCTCTCGATTTTCTCAATAAATGCCTTCTCTGGTGTATTTTCTGGATTTGCTTTCTGACAACTGAAATTTCAACACCGTTCTCGGTCCCGCACCTCATTTCACGTAGATCTAAACACCGAGAGTCAGCCTCTGCCCATCATATTTTCATGAATCACGGGGTTACATTAATTTCTCATTCTGTACCAACGACCTGCTTTTATTGGCTTTCCACAGTCCTGCTAATGTTTGTGATTTAGCATTTTTTTTTTTTACTTCTCTTAACAAAGACCAAGACATTCTTCAGAGAAAGGTAAAAAATGTTGCACTGGTATATTGCGACAGCAGACGTATTTTATCGTTTACTTCGACCTATTTTTATCTACGCCAGAGCGCTGTCTTCGCCTACTTCTTTCCGCTTCGCCTCGCTCTCTCTTTCGCAAGTTTTACGTACGATCCAAGTTTTCCCGAAACTGCAGATTGTCCCAAATGGAGGCCGCCTTTCAGGAGCCAGTTGGAGAAGTGCTCTCGCCATTCTCACTCATTCTCATTCCTCCTCGGCAATCATAAAAAAAAAAAAAACCTAACGGCCATAATTCCTTTCCTTATGCCCCGATATTGGATTCTCCTTCAACAAATATAATCCAAACGCTCATTAGGACTTTCTCAGAAACACTTCCTTTGCCTCTTATGTCTTTCAATGGCCGGACTTGGTTCACTGAATAAAAATCTCTCTCTCTCTCTCTCTCTCTCTCTCTCTCTCTCTCTCTCATAGTGATAGCTCATTTTCATTATACTAAACACTAAACGGCAAAACTTATGTAGAAGTGTTACCAGTAAGCATGCCAGATTTTGTTTACTTTAATTTCCAATAATTTGTGAAAAAGAACTAACAGCATTCATAAAAGTTGACAGATCGTGACTTCACATTTTGTTGGGTTAAAACGGCAGTTGTTAATACGGGTCTTGATTGAAATGCCCTTTCTCAACCAAAACAAATCCTTTAGGACATTAATTATAATTGCCATGTCTTATTAAAAGTCTTAAATATTAAATATATATATATATATATATATATATATATATATATATATATATATATATATATATATATATATATATATATTTATATTTTATAAACTATGTATATTATATATTATAAACACATGTATATACAGTATATGCATGTACATAGATACATACATACATATATATATATATATATATATATATATATATATATATATATATATACATATGTATATGTATACAGCCGACCCCCAGAATTAGCGGGGATGTGTACCGCTAACCCCCGCAAATAGCTCAAATCTGCGAATGCTTAAAACCCCTCTAAAGTGCTTATAACTGTCTATTTTGATAGTTCAAAACACCAAAAAAAAACTCTAAAAATGCTTATGCCTGAATATTTTAATAGTTTTATCACCAAAAGTGCATTTAGTCACAAAAATATGAAAATATAGTAATTTGTGAATATTTCTCTATGAAAAATACTGCAAATAGATGAATTTTCTGTGAATAATGTGTATATACTGTATGTTCCACAGAGTAGTCCATGAATAGGTGAAGCTGCAAATCTGGAACCATGAATAGGCAGGGGTCGACTGTTTTTATATATATATATATATATATATATATATATATATATATATATATATATATATATATATATATTATATATATTATATATATGTATATATATTCATATATATATATATACATATATATATATATATGTATATATATATATATATATATATATATATATATATATATATATATATATATATATACATTTATATATATATCAATATATATATATATATATATCTGTGTATATATATATATATATATATATATATATGTATATATATATATATACATGTATATATATATATATATATATATATATATATATATATATATATATATACATATATATATACATACATACATACATACATACATACATACATACATACATACATACATACATATACATCATAAATACCTTTATGTAGGTTAGGATCGATGAGGAAAATAAAGACTCAAACAAGAGCAATCCAAGGATAGCATACTCTTCAGAGGGAATGCAAGGTTAGTAGTTAGCCTTAGGGGAGTTACCAGGCCGCTAGAGAGGAGTGAGAAGGAGATCTTTCAGCTCAGTGGAAGAGTGATTGTAATTGAGAGTGATTGTAATTGTACCTTCAGATGAAACATAGGAAGCAAAGATACACCATAATATGAGGCCATTGTTCCACACATACAGTATTTAGACTGTGACATGAGCTGACTATAATGAAAGTTAGAGATTTGAAACACTGACTATATATTACATTTCCATCAAACAGGATTGGAAACTGAATAGGATAGTAGACATTGAAACGGGTAAACCGTTTCTTGGGGAAATGGAGATTGACTGAATTCTGGTATCCTCAATCAGACAATATACTCTGAAGATCAGAGCTGTAGGATGAAGAGGAAATCTCAATTAGGTGCAAATGAGAAGAGGCTGGTTGATGAAAGAAAGGTAGAAGGAAACTGGAGAGTTGAATCACGAAACATCTAAGAAAAGGAGAAGAAGAAAACTCGAGGCAGTCGTTGATAAATATGATGAAAAGTTTAAATATGATACACCAAGGCACAAGAAAAACAAATCGTAACAGAAATGGATTTTACTCAACTATAACGGACATAAAACTTTTAAATAAAAAGCAGAGTAAACAGAGAGAAGGAGTAAAATTATGCAAGAATTAGGTTAACGGAGCTTTCTGCAAATTCCTTCAGATACCTGAGAGACCCGAGTCGATGCCATCAAATGGGTCTCCATTTACATACCTCTACTGACCAAAATTGAATCTCTGAGACTAGAAATTTCCAGCCGCCTTCTCTTCTTCTTCTTCTTCTTCTTGACAGATCTCAAGTGGAGCTTTGATCCTCTCGCTGACCAGATCTTTTTTCGTACCTTCTCCTCCTCCGTTTTATCCTTACATAACGGTCCAGTGACTTTTCCAGTGGCGACCGTTATGGGATTTAGATTTTATTACCATTTGAGGCTCCAGAATAAAGTATTTGGGCTGAAAATAATTTCGAGCCGTTTTTCTTTAACTTTGTGGGTCTGCCGATCAGTGTGGCTTTATAGCATAAATAAATTGATAACTCGTTTGCTGCAACGATAGAAAAGAGAAATATGGAGAAAGGATGAGAGAAAATGGGAAAATAATATAATTGGGAAAACGTTTATAATACTGACAAAAAATGAAGAGGAGGAAACACAAGTAGAAATGGAGAAGCAATGAAAGTTTAAATTAATTATAAGCAGATTTAAAATGCGCAATCTGTCCTAACAAATTTTTGGGTCAGAACATAAATCCAAATACTAATTACAAAATCCAGCCCCTACTTTTACAAACCCCATAAGGAAGAGTGAATAATAATATTAACATTCAAAAATGTTACTGTGTTTTTGAAGAACACTTCAAAAATACAGTTCATGAGGAAGCAATAGTGTTACAACAGAATATACGGGTTCGGGAAAAATGACGTCGGCCTAAATAAATTCCACGTTGAATTTCAGCGTAGTTAATTCTTTTCATACTGCAACATTTCGAATATTTTTCTTTACCGACGAGGCAGCCATTGAAAGACAACGCACGAATTGAAGAAAAATGTCAGTTCAGTATATAATAACCAGCCCAATTTAATAAAAGAATCTTTTATATATGTATATATACGAGTATATATATATATATATCAATTAATTACATAAATAGATAGGCAAATATATAAGTAATTATCGTGCCCAGTAGCTGAAGCCTCGATATAAAATCAAGACACCCAGTCTGGCTGGTTTATTAAGACCTACGTGGATCGTTGTTGACGAGGCCTGGAAGCTTGAAACTTTTTGAAATTATGACCATGAGTTTATCGACAATGCTGTCAAAGTTCTTTACAAGCTCTTGTTACATGAACGGTAGTGTGACTAAAGTTGCTCCAGTTAATATCTTCGGTTGATTTGTAGGAAGAAGAATCACCGTTCTCTGAGGCACGCGAATATTTTCAGAAAATGTTGTCGGATTGTTGAGGTTATGGTAACTGAAGATTCTAGCAGGTACTCTCTTACGGGTCACATACCATGTTTTCGCCCTACAACCCTATTCATAAACAGGCAAACGTCAAGGATACCTTCTTTTTGTTGTGAGTTCCTGATAACATCACACCTAAGCTAAATAAAAGCATGAATAAGTAATATATATATATATATATATATATATATATATATATATATATATATATATATGTGTGTGTGTGTGTGTGTGTGTGTGTGTGTGTGTGTGTAATTATATAAAAAAGCTAAATAAAGCATGAGAGATATATGCATACGTAATACAGTCGACCCCGTTATTTGTGGGGGATGCGTACCACCAAACACGCAAATAGCTCAAATCCGCAAATACTTAAAACCCTCTAAAAATGCTTATAATTGCCTATTTTGATAGTTCAAAACACAAAAAAACTGTACAAATCCTTATACCAGAATATTTTCAGTTTTATCATAAAAAGTGCATTTAGTGAGGAAGATACGAAAATACAGTAATTTGTGAATATTTCTCTATGAAAAATGCCTCAAATAGGCGAATTTTTTGTGGATAATGCATATATATACGTTCCACTGAGAAATTCACGAATAGGTGAAGCCACAAATCCGGAACAGCGAATATATATGTGTGTGTGTGTGCGCGTGTGTGTGTATGTGTATGTATGTATGTATGTAGAAAAGAAACAGATTCCAGCCCAGAGCAACCTGGGGACAGCATACTCTTCAAAGGTAATGTGCAGTTAGTGAGACTGGCGGGTGTTGGCAGGCTGCTTGAGAGGGGTGGAGGGGACATCTATCAGGTCAGTGGAAAAGTGATTGATATCGCATCTTCAGATGAAACAAAGGAAACATTGATATACTGTACATATCTTCAATGAGAGGATAATATTCTACACAAACACACAATATTGGGACACTGCAATGAACCTGCGGTGTTGAAAGTCAGAACTTTGAAACACTAAGGCTGAAGTCTATTTCCATCAAGCAGGACTGGAAACTGAATAGGAAATCAGACATAGAAACGGGTAAACTGCTTCATGGGGAAATGGAAATTAACTGAATTCTGGTATCCTCAATCAGACAATGTACTCTGATGATGAAAGCTGTAGAATGAACTGAGGAAATTTCAATTAGGTGCAAATAATAGAAGCTGGCTGATGGAATGAAGTAAGAATGAAAAGGGAGAGTTGATTTCCGACAAATTATGAAAAGGAGAAGAAGAAAACTCGAGGTTGTCGTTAATAAAGAGGATGAAAATGTATAGGTTAACACCGAGGAAACAGAAGAAAAAATCGAAATATAAAGTGTATTTTCCCAGCTTAAACTTTTGGATAAAAAGAAGAATAAACAGAGAGGAGGCGTAAAATTATACAGGAATTTGGTTAACGGAGCTTTATTCCAGATTCCGTCAAATAACTGAGAACTCCAAGTCGATGCCATCAAATGGGTCTCCTTTTACATACCCCTACTGACCAAAATTGAATCTCTGAGACTATAAATTTCCAACCGCTTTCTCTTCTTCTTCTTCTTCTTGACAGATCTCAAGAGGAGCTTTGATCCTCTCGCTGACCAGATCTTTTTTCGTCCCTTCTCCTCCTCCGTTTCATCCTTACATAACGGCCCAGTGACTTTTCCAGTGGCGACCGTTATGGGATTTAGATTTTATTAGCATTTGAGGCTCCGGAATAAAGTATTCGGGCTGAAAATAATTTCGAGACGTTTCGTTAAATTTATGGGTCTCTCGTTCAGTGTGGCTATATAAATAAACTGGTAACTCGTTTGCTACAACGACAGAAAAGAGAAACATGGAGAAAGGATGACAGAAAGTGGAAAAATAATAAAATGGGGAAAACGTTTAAAACACCAATACAAAATAAAGAGGAGGAAACACAAGTAGGAGTGAAGAAGCAATGGAAGTTTAATTAATTATAAGCTGGTTTAAAATGCGCAATCTGTTTAAATAAATATTTGAGTTAGAATATAAATCCAAATATTTGTTACAAAACCCCGCCCCTAATATTAACATTCCAAATATTACAGTGTTTGTGGAGAACATTTCAAGAATACTAGTTCATGAGGAAGCAATAGTGTTACAACAGAATTATATGGGTTCGTGAAAAATGACGTCGGCCTAAATAAATTTCACGTTGTATTTCCGCGTATTTAATGATTTTCATTCTGCAATATTTCGAAAAAATTTTTATCCGACAAGGCAGGCATTGAAAGATAATGCCCGAATTGAAGAAAAATGTTAGTTCATTGAATAATAACACCCCCTCCCCCACTGTTAATAAAAGAATCTTTCTCGTTCGTTTAGAGGCACTCGCGTGCAAAAGGTCTCTCAAACACTGGCGGCCAGCGTAGCCTTCGGCTGTCTGGTCAATAGAGTCATTCGGCGCATCTCGAGTGTTCCGAAGGGAAAATCCACCCACGGAGGGAACAGACACGAATTCATTGCTGACCTTCAGTGCCCGCCACTTGAAGACGGAGGATAAAGCAATGCTTGTTATCTTTGATTAGAGAATCTTCTTGCTTTGTTAACTCCCTTATTCTTATTTTGATGAACGGGTTTTCCCGAATTTACTAAATTGGATTATTGTAAATGACTCTTCTTGATACATTTACACAAACACCCATGCACACACATACACACATAATATATATATATTATATATATATATATATATATATATATATATATATATATATATATATATATATATATATATATATATATATATATATATATATATACACACACACACACACACACACACACACATACATATATATATATATATATATATATATATATATATATATATATATATATATATATATATATATATCAGAAGTACTTCTAAAGAGTTCTGAGAAATAACAGCACTCTTGCTGCACACCGTAGTGTGAAAGTCATGAAATGGCAGGAGATATTGGAATTTAGACCGTAACCTGCATTTATTTTCAAATAGTCAGAAATGTAAAATGACAATCCATCTTTAGGTTTTGAATGTGCGTGGATGGGGCACAAATGAGGAGAAATGCGTTGTACTATTTTTATGGAAAGGATGTTTTGGTACTCAGTGAGACAAAGGCGAAAGGGCAAGGGGTGATTGGTGCAGAGCTAAAGACAGTGTAGCACTTGTGGAACTGGTGAAAGAGACAGCGGTGGAAGAAAAAGCTGTGTCAGGGGGCTGTTAAAGTTCCAGGACTGTAAACGAATAATAGTGAAAGATCGTGTTTGGATGAGTCTGAATCTATATCTTGGTGGTTTTGGGTAGCATAAAAAGGGTGGTTGTGCTAGATGAATTAAATGCAAAAGTTTATGGTAGAGAAAGAGATGGCATTGCGGAAAAATACAAATTTCATAGTGTTAAAGAGAATGGAGAATGTCTTGTGGAAAGGTGCTGGAAAGGTGCTTGACTGTCGGAAATACAAGACTCCCTAAGAAAAGCACTTACAAGCACATTTAGAATAAGGAAATGGCGAGGAAAAGTGTTTGTTGGATTATGTATTCGTTCTGAGTAGACGGAAGAGCATTTTGATGGATGTTATGATGAAAAGAAGAAGAGTGGTCTGAGTTTTATCTCATCATTAATTGGCTATGGGAAATGAAGATCGATGGAAGTTCAGGCTGGTGAGGAGAAAGTAGCTCTACGGGTATTCTAGGCGAGTGTTTTATAGGGAGGAAGTGAGAGAAGCATACATGGAAAAACTGGATGAAAAATGGGCTAGAATGAAAAAAACAAAATCTGAAGAGCATGAAAAGTGTCACATTCCAGGTTGGGCTTACTAAGTCAACAAGAAGTGTCTGGGGGTTTAGGAAGGTGGGAAGATTGAAAATAATAAGCGGTGGGATTATAAAATGAGAATTTACTGAAAGAAAAAAAAGAGATAATTTAGGTAGAGGGCAGGATTGTGAGCAGGAGTACAGGAGGCTAGACAAGGTGGTGAAGAAGGTTAGAAAAAAAAAAGGCACACAACAGAAGAACACAATTGGTGAGAACTCTCTCCTGTTCCACCTTGAAGAAGTGGGCGAATGAATACAAGAGGGCATGGGCAGCACAGACGACGGCCACAGCTGGGAATTCTAAAAAACATCAACTACCGATGAGAGTTTAAAAGTCAAGATCTAAATTAAACCGAAAGAGGAAGAAATGACGAAGCCTAAGGGACATCAGGGTATACAAAGAATGGCGAATGAGAAAGAAGTTGAGGAATGATTTCGTAAACAGGCAGAAAAAATTCGATAGAGAAAACTCGTCAAGGTATCATGGAGATAATGTGTAGGATATTTCCGTACACTCATCTCTGCATTTTGTCCCTCCAAGACTTATATACTGCAAATCATTGACAGTTTTACTGACTAGCACAGGATGGTACTGCAGTAATCAAGACAATAAATTTTCTTTTGTGTTTCTTGTTTATAAAAACAACCGCTTAATTTCAATACAAGAGGAAATTATTCCTCTCAAGTTCTAAAACTGCACTGGGAAGTAAAATAATTTCAGCGGCTTTTTCATACTGAGGATTCAGGTCATATAGTTATGACAATTATTCCTCGCCACTACCACTCGTTGCTTTCTGTCAATAAGAATAACATCAACTGAAAAAAGGAGAAGCACTGTAGTATGATTTATGGACGTCACTTTTTATTTAACTTTTTTCTTTTAATGTTTTATTTTTCATTTTTTTTTATGGCGAAACGATTTCAAGTTGCCACGAGGAACTTGGAAGGGGTCGATTCCCCATTTGACCTCTCTAAAAAAAAAAGAGAAAAATAGGCCTGGGGTCATTCATCCATAAAAGATACCGACGACAATATAAAACCCTTTCCCAGGGTATCAGATGTAAGTTGAATGATTGATTGCAAATTATGTGGCGTCATCAGTCACACTGGGAGTGCGCAGTTTCTCTACAGTTCACTTTACATTTCATTTTATAGACAATGAATTATTTAAAAACGAAAAATGGTTTCATTTTAATGGACAGCAATTGCCCTGTGTCGTGTGGTGTTAAACGATTTTAGTTTCTTGTTAAAAGAAAATTAATAGAAAATCATGTTGCAACATTAAATGAATGATTGTTTGCAATAACTAGGGAAGTGCGTTGTTTTAATAAATGCATTAGTTTTGGAGAAAATAAATGCAATTGTCATTGAAACTGATTTCCGTGGGTGGATGAATGATGTTTAAAGCCAAAGCCCCTACAAGTAGGTTGAAAACCTGGTCCAGATTGAATAATCGATAAAAGATACTATTTCAGGCTAGCGTCATTTGGTGAAAGATTGTGAAATAATCACCATTTTCTCTACAGGAAAGTGTCCCATGATCAGAAAATATGCATCAAACGAAAAATGAAATATCAGTCAGCATAATACCGCAATCCATCAGTGTCATAACAGCGCTTATCTTGAACTTAATTCCTCTGTTTTAACAAATTTATCGGTCAACTCTCGATTTCACAGTAATTTTGTTCGTTTGATTTCTTTATTGCATTTACATTTCTTTCCTTCTCATTTAACATTTCCAAAGCGTTTTAACTTTTCGTTCTCGGTTTTCTCAAAAAATGTCTTTTCTGATTTATTTTCGCCTCTGCATTCTGGCTATTGCATTTTGTGCAAGATTCTCGGTCCCACACCTCATTACGCGCGGATTTAAGCACCAAGAGAGTCAGCCACTGCGATTCATATTTACATGAATCACGGGTTTACTTTCGATTTTAATGCTGTACCTACGACTTTCTTTTATTGTTTGCAAATATTTCTCTTAAGTATTTTTTTTTTTACTTCTCTTAACAAAGATCTATACATTATTTGGGATAAGTTAAAAAAAAGTTCATGGAGTTATTTAGCGATAGCAGACGTATTTTACCGTTTACTTTAACTTACTCTTATTTACACCAGAGCATTGTCTTCGCCTCGTTCTCTCTTTCGCAAGTTTTACGTACGATGCAAGTTTTCCCGAAACTGCATATTGCCCCAAATGGAGCGCCCCATCCCCCCAAACCCTCTTTCAGGAGCCAGTTGGAGAAGTGCTCTCGCCATTCTCACTCATTCTCATTCCTTCTCGGTACTCAAATGAACCTACCGGTCATAATTCCTTTCCTTATGCCCCGATATTGGATTCTCCTTCAACAAATATAATCCAAATGCTCATTAGGACTTTCTCAGAAACACTTCCTCTGCCTCTCATGTCTTTCAATGGCCGGACTTGGTTCATTTAATAAAAAAATCTCTCTCTCTCTCTCTCTCTCTCTCTCTCTCTCTCTCTCTCTCTCTCTCTCTCTCTCATCGTGATAGCTGAGTTTTTTTTATTAAATACTAGGCAGCAAAGCGCGTAGAAATGTTACCAATAATCATATCAGATCTTGTTTACTTTATTTTTAATAATAATTCGTGAAAAAGAACGAGCAGCATTCATAAAAGCTGGCAGTTAGTGATTTAACACTTTGTTGGATAAAAATAGTTAGTTAATGTCGGGTCTTAGTTTGAGTGCCCTTTCTCACCCAAAATAAATCCTTTAGGCCATTAATTATAACCACCACATCTCCATAAAGGTTCTTTAAAGTCTCTTGTTCTGTCTCCGCCTAATTCTATCATCGATCCTCCCTAGAACGGTTCATCCTTACGTAACGATATAACAGCTTTCTGTCATATGTTACCAATATGGTTTTTTTTTTATTTTACTTTATCTTTAAAAAAAGTGTTACACTTATGAAAAGTAACGAGTCGATATCATTATAATTCTGGGTAGAGTCTGTGGACCAGATGGTCACTTGAATATTCCTGTCAGTGAACTTTAAGATATAATCTTCTGTTGCGCTAGAGATGACTTTTTTCCCCCTCTAACACAATAGGGAGATACTTTGCCAGACATATGGTATAACAAAGAGATCGGCTCTCGAAGTCTTGTTTGTTAATATGCATATGAATGTCGCTGAAGAAAATTTTTTATATGTATCCTACAAATTAAATTACTATGGCAATGCATGATCGGGAGTTTCGGATCATAAAGAAAGAGATGGCATTGTGGGCAGATACAAATTTCTCAGAATAAATGAGAGAGAGAGAGAGAGAGAGAGAGAGAGAGAGAGAGAGAGAGAGAGAGAGAGAGAGAGAGAGAGTCTTGTGGAAATGTGCTAGGAAAGGGGCTTGACTGTTGGAAATACAAAGCTCCCTGAGAAAAGTACTTACAAGTATATTTGGAAAATGAGAATGTCAAGGAATAATGTTTGCTGGATTAGGTATTTGTTCCGAGTAGACGGAATAGCAATTTGATGGATGTCATGAAAGTGGACTGAGTTATATCATCATCATTTATTGGTTATGGAAAAAATTACGATAGATGGAAGTTCAGGTTGGAGAGAAAGGGTGCAGATGTAGCTGTAAGGGTATTCTAGACGAATGAGTTTTGTAAGGAGGAAGATAAAAGAGCAAGACTAGAAAAATTTGATGAAAACTGGGCTATTATTAAAACACAAAATCTGAAGAGCATGAAGAGTGTAAAATTCCGGAATGGGCTTACTGAAGCAACAAGGAGGGTCTGTGGGTTTAGGAAGGAGGGAAGAATGCCTGAGAACAGTGAGTGTTGGGATGAAAAAGAAAGGAGATAACTTGAAGTGCCACTGCAAGGCAGAGGGCAGGACTGTGTGCAGACCTGTGTGCAGGGGCACAGAAAGATGGACGCGGTGGTTAAGAAGGTTAAAAAGAAAAACAAGACATATTCCCCCATTTCGAAGCGGCTGATGAATACAAATAAATATGGACAAAACATGCAATGGCCCCAGTCATTATATCTAAGAGAATGAGCCACTGCGTATCATATTTACATGAATCACAGGTTTACTTCCAACTTTCAGTCTGTACCTATGACGCCTTAATTGCACTTTCCACAATTTGCAGGTTTTTTTTAAAGTATTCTTTTTACTTCTCTTAACAAAGATCTATACATTCTTCAGCGACTATGTTTAAAAAGTCCGTGGACTTCTATTGCGACAGCAGACCATTTTATCATTTACTGCGGTTTATTCTGAGTTACACAAGAGCATAATCTTCGCCTACTTCCCTCCGCTTCGCGCCCTTGTCTGTTTCGCAAGTTTTGCGTAAGAGCTAAGTTTTCCCGAAACTGCATATTGCCCCAAATAGAGGAACCCTTTCAGGGGCCAGTTGGAGAAGTGCTCTCGCCATTCTCACTCCCTCCCATTCCTCCTCGGTACTCAAAAAATACCTACCGGTCATAATTCCTTTCCTTATGACCTGATATTGGATTCTCCTTCAGCAAATATAACCCAAACGCTCGTTAGGACTTTCTCAGAAACACCTCCTTTGCCTCTCGTCTCTTTCAATGCCTGGACCTGGTGCATTAATAAAAAATTGCATTTTGTCTCTCTCTCTCTCTTTACCAACGGGATAGCTAATTTTCGTAATACTAAATCCGCAAAAGTTGCCTGGAAATGTAACATTCATGCATATAACATTTTATGATTTATTGCAATAATTTGTGAAAAAGAATTATCAGCATTCATAACAGAGGGCAGGTTGTGACTCAGAATTTGTTATGTTATAACAGCGGATGCCAGCACCCGGTAATGATTTACATGCCCCTGCTAACCCATAATAAATTCTTCGGGTCATTAATTACAACTGCCGTCTCTCATTAAAGAGGCTGTGAAGTTTTCCCCTCTCACCGCGTCCACAATTCCTTTATCGTTCCTTCCTGGATCGTTTCATTCTTTCGTAAAGATACAGCAACTTCCTCCAATAAGGCACTTACAGGTGCTCTGTTGGGAGA
>NC_089744.1:10557500-10562500 GCF_040412425.1 Macrobrachium rosenbergii
GTATTATGTATCATGTATCATGGATAAAATATTTTTTCCCTTTTGTGTTATGGTATACATAACCTTTCATTTAAGCACATATATCATGAATAACACATTTTTCACTTTTGTATTATGTATCATGTATCATGGATAAAGTATTTTTTCCTTTTGTATTATGGTATACATAACCTTTCATTTCGGCACATATCTCAGGAATAACACATTTTTTCACTTTTGTATTATGTATCATGGATAAAGTATTTTTCCCCTTTGTATAATGGTATACATAACCTTTCATTTAGGCACATATACTGTATCATGAATAACACATTTTTTCATTTTTGTATTATGTATCATGTATCATGGATAAAATATTTTTTCCCTTTTGTATTTTGGTATACATAACCTTTCATTTCGGCACATATCTCAGGAATAACACATTTTTTCACTTTTGTATTATGGGATACATAATTATTTAGCTACATGTCTCATGGATAAAGTAGTTTTTCCATGTTGGATTACGGTAGATACGACCTTTCATTTAGATACATACTTCCTGAATAAGACGTTTTTACCCTTTTGTTTTATGGGATACAAAACTTTTCATTTAGCTACAAGTCTTGTGAAAAACGCATTCCCCCTTTCGTATTATGGGATACGCAACCTCTCGTTTAGCTATAAGTCTCAAGGATAATTCATTTTTTAAATTTTAATATTACGGGATACAGACTTTCATTTAGGGGATACAACACCTTTCATTTACCTGCACGTCTCGTGAATAACTTATTTTTCCATTTTTGTATTATGGGATGCAAGTCCTTTCGTTGAGCTACGAGTCTCATGAATAACTCATTCTTCCCTTTTTGTATTATGAGATACACAGACTTTCATTTAGCTACACATCTCATGAATGACTTATTCTTTAGCTACACATCTCATGAATGGCTTATTCTTTAGCTACACATCTCATGAATGGCTTATTCTTTAGCTACACATCTCATGAATGGCTTATTCTTTAGCTACACATCTCATGAATGGCTTATTTTTTAGCTACACATCTTATGTATTACTTATTTTTTAGCTACACATCTCACGAATGGCTTATTTTTTAGCTACACATCTCATGAATGGCTTATTTTTTAGCTACACATCTCATGAATGGCTTATTTTTTAGCTACACATCTTATGTATTACTTTTTTTTTAGCTACACATCTCACGAATGGCTTATTTTTTAGCTACACATCTCATGAATGGCTTATTTTTTAGCTATACATCTCATGAATGGCTTATTTTTTAGCTACACATCTCATGAATGACTTATTTTTTAGCTACACTTCTCATGAATGACTATTTTTTGGCTACACTTCTCATGAATGACTATTTTTTAGCTACACACCTCATGAATAACGCATTTTCCCATTTCCTATTATGAGATACACGGCTTTGCATTTAGCTACACATCTCATGATGAATGCATTTTACTTTCGTATTATTGAATAACGTAGCCTTTCCCTTTTGTATTATGGGATACACAATCTTTTATTTATCTACATATTGCACGAATAACGTATCCCACCCGCCTCTTTATAATAGGATAAACAACCTTTCATGTCTCGTGAATGCCGTTTTTCCACTTTTTGTGTTATGTGATACACAACCTTTCCTTTAGCTACACGTCTTCACCTATTGTAACAATGCCTTCCTTTTATCTACACACCTCGTGAATAACGCATCCTTCCCCTTTTGTATTATGGGATACCGAGGCTTTCATTAAGCTACACACGTCAAGAATAACGTTCCAAATGTACTGCGGAATCACAGCAATTCCACAGACGCATATCAACGTTTGACTTCGGCCCAAAATTGAGGTTGCTCTGCGCTCTTACCAGTCCAATTTCCTTTGTATCATACTCTCAGAAATCCGCCATAAACCTCTATTTTTCCTTCACGGTTCGCTGCTATTTAATATACTCTGTCCATTGTCCTCTTTTTCTAATTCTTTCTTTTTTCTTTTCCCCTGCGGTTCCTCTTTATTCCTGGCTTTCATCACATTCTTCTTTCTGCCCATTTCCTTTCGGTACATTGTGTCCAGTACGGTCTCCAAAGCGCATAAAGCGACACTGGGAGATTTCAATAAAGAAAAGGTTTCAAATTCTTGCGTTTCACGAAGCGTTTTCTCTGGTAGGCTCTTCCGAAACGTATTCAACGGGATCAATGTTTTCGGTAAATTTAGCAGAGAATTTATACTGATAAAGTCGTACAATGCTAAATATATGTTAAGATTGACATACAAAAAAATTGTCATGAAAGATGTATTTAAAAGGTAAATAAAGTAAGTATTTCAAGAAGATATCAAAGAAATTAAAATAAAGAAAATGTACAAAGCAGCCAAAATAATATCAACATTATTTTGCTTACTGTTCACATTTTTATTATTTTAATTTCTTTGATGCATCCTTAAAATACTTTAAATATGTTTCAGATACATCTTTCATGACAGACATTTTAATTTATATAGAAGCTCAACTTATATTTCTTTTTATACGACTTTCACTAGCGTAAGTTCCTCGCTTGTTAAGATCAGCAGAGGAAAACGGGGTCAAGAAGAGAATTCCACGTATCTTAAATATAATCTTTAAAAAACTCTGTTGTATCCTTGTTCTTCTCTTAATGTCACTCGATGTTTTTAGAAATCTCCATCTGAAGAAATTCAAGTGAAGCTTTGCGAGGGAACTAAGAAATAAATACACAGCTGAACTGACTTGAATACAAAGAAAGAAATTCTGGAGGCAGCATCAAGAGATAAAATCACGAAACGAAACAGAAAATGATTGTCGATACATTCTTTTCCTTTTTTTTTCCATTTAAGGCAAATACGTTTGGTAGTTTTACTTTCCGTTAAACATTTCGAACACACGAGGAATTTCCCTCCTAAAACAAGAGCTGATATTTAGAACAGAAAAGTTTCGCTCTTAATTAGCTACAAATAAAACAGACACAGAAGTGTGTAAATGGAAAAGAAGCATTAGACACACGCGTTGTCTGAACGGTAGTTTATGTAAAGTTCGTCACTGCATTATTGCCCTGATAAGACCGAGTGAAAAACCTTGAAATTGGATTCACAGCAGGCATTTTTATTAAAAAAAAAAAAGATAAATGAGAAAAGAATACCCATGAAATCCTAATTAGATGAACACTTGATTATCTCCTCAATAATAAAAAGGATTAATTAAAGAGAACGTTATTTGATTATTTTTTTTTCTTTTTTCAAATAATTATCCAAGCTTTTGTTGTAACCGTAATGGCTGGAGATACGGGATAGTGAATTCCATTGATATATGCCTCTAAAAGGAACACAGAAGTACAGAAAGAAACCCACAGCTAAACGACACAGCTAAATCTGGGACGTGGTGTTTTGGCAGGTGGCACATAACGGCCTGAGGGGATGGTGAAACTAGGTCTCAGGAAACGTGGTGACTGAATTTATCGGGATGTCTGAGTTCAGAGTCACAGTGAGGTTGAACAAAGCCATTCCTATAAAAAACAATACTAGTCGGATTTAGCTTCAGTGAAACGTACACATATCAATATTATGTTCTCTATGATCTGCATCCAGAGCTTTATTAAAAAACATCAAAGTCTGAGTACTTTTTTTTGTGAACAGCACTTTTCAAATTTGTATTCGCATCATGTTTGTGCGTAAATACTCGTTATTTGCATATAAATCTCTAAAAGCGCACTTACGTGAGGGCGGAAAGAGAAATCAGGCAGTTCATCAATATGATGAAGTGGAGTTGAATCTCCATCACATAGCACATCAGCTTTAATATTTTAACTGTTATATGCCTCTAGAAATGAATCATAATGTACTGTATATGCATTTGGTGCGGCAGAATAACCTTCTGCAATCTAATAAAAAAGGAAAATATTAGTAGTTTATTAACGAAAAAGGAAACAAAACTATCTGATAATATGCTAGAAAATATAAAAGAATTTTTATGTAAAAGGTGATCCTTAGGGGAGACATAAACGGCGAGTGACAAATTCCTTGGCTTCTCAGGAAAATGATGATTGCGGATAACGACAGCCAGACCTATTTCATTTTGAGGAACGTCTGAAGAAAGGACCAGTGCTACAGAGCTGAAGCCTCAAATTGGACAGCTGAAGAACTCAGATCACTTGATGAGATGGGAACATCTAACATCAAGTAAAATCTCACAATGGCAAAAGATCAAGTAAGAGAAAGTAACAAATTGACAATTACTGGCCAAATAGGACTTCGACAAACCTAGATGCTAAATGCATGAGACTGGAGATTGGCGTACATGGGATCTGTAACCTGGAGAAGCAATTGGAGGCTTCACAAGCACAATTGTCATAAAAATTTTGAGTTTAGAGAAAACACTGTGAAGGAAAATCGACTGAGAAAAGAAAATCCATACTCCGGAGCCTAAGCTTAATTGCCCCAATCATATATATACATAAAGCATCGCTGTCTGACTCATTTTGTGCAGCCTCTATAATTAGACTTCGTTCTTCATCTCACGTTGAATGACTCGACGTAAATTATCAGGGAAAAGAGGGCCAGGTCCCCTTTAAGCTTTGCTTAAGTCGGAGCGCTTGTTTAGTAAAAAAATACAACAATAAACACGGAATGAGAACTGCTCCGAGATTACTCGAATATTTCGGCAAAGAAGTCAACAGGAATTTATCTCACTTTAAAGACGATGCAAAAAGAAAAATAAGAAAAATCTCCAAATACGAGGTGTTCGGATGAACCATACAATCTGAGCCAATAGCAATTTTGTCTTTCATTACATGCAATGAATCTCTCATATTTTGTGATGAAACCCGCTTTCATCGTTCGAGAACGGAATAAAAGTCTTGCGCATTCAGCGCTCAAGTGAATTGAAAAGCAATTTTCACTAACTATACAGTCCTCGATCATTTGAAGATTTTGCATATTCTAATTTAAAAATGATGGACAGTATGTATTTTGTACACATGGCATTCATAT
>NC_089744.1:10567500-10582500 GCF_040412425.1 Macrobrachium rosenbergii
TATGCAATTTGAATTAATTTTTTTTAACATCTAGGTGTATATATATTACATTTTGGCGATGATTTGTCTTTATCCTAGTGACTTAGAAAACTTTGGCGTTGACCTATTAAATTTTGTCTTTGGTTTATATATAAAATTTTGGTGGTTTAGAGTTATTCTATCATATCTTGTTGATTAGTCGTTAAAACACGGAGGATAATTAACAAATTTTATCTGATGGAGTCAAATTTTAAACCTTGCTACATCAGTATTTGGTGTCCAGTGATCAGAATATTGGGTATAACTATAGCTTGGGTGAACGTTTACGAAAATAGGGGTTTCTTCCTATAAAAGTTATTGATGTTTTCTTAAAAATTCGGATACTTTTGGGACTTGTATACTATCATGTACGGGCCAAGGACCATCTGCTAGATTTCGGTGAATTGGGACTAGGTCCACATCCACAAAGGGTGAAAAAATTGGAAATTTGTTTCAGGACCTGTACAAAGATCTCTGTACAGTCAACGTGTTCAGGTCCAGACTAGACCTATGTGAACCCCTGACCAGATCCCGTGACAACAATGGTCTATGAGACTAAGATGACATGAGTCCACATGTCAGTATCATGATCTACATAACCTCCGTGATATGGTCTAAGACATGGTAACACAGCTACAGCATTAACCTACACTTTCAAACAAATAGCCCAGGCCGCCCAAATCTATCTCTTCAGGCCGCCACCAACGTTCAGGTATGCCTCCTGAACAGGTCTGGCTGCACAGACAAATATATTTTTTTTTTTGTACTCCACTCTCTGTAGCAGCCATGGCGTCACAGACGATTCTCTGGTAACAATTTCCAGCAGAATAAATCTCGTTTACTTTTCCGACTGATTTAGAAAATGCAGCTTCTTATTTTTTAGTCTTTTATGACGGTCTTTGGATTTTGCTCGCAAAGGACAATGCTCATTCTTATAAGTTTCAGTGAAATCTTCAAGACTTTCACCAATGATGCTGCCAACATTATACATAATTATTTTTCCCGTGGAAAAATTGCAAAGTTATAAATATAGGTTAACCTGAAATCCATATCAATTGTAAAAAAAAAAAATAAATAAATAAATCCGATCCATCATTTATTTAGGTATAAACACTCAGAGATACTAAAAGCCAGCACTTTCTGTTTCTGACTGGAACTTATTTTTTCTACTGAGACGGTTAGAAAGCTGAAAAAATGGGAATCCTCCCCAGCCCCTGCACTAACGTTCAGATGTGCCTGCGCAGGTCGTAAAGACGCGGGTATACCGAATGAGATGAACTATTTGCTCAGGTCGCTTGCGCAGGCCAAAAAAAAAAAAAAAAAAAAAAAAAAACGGCGCAGGCTTTTCGCATTAACGTTCAGGTATGACTGCGCAGGTCGCCTTTACGCAGGTATACCTTAACCTTAGTGGCGCCCTTTAGACTTCAAGATACGTTTGCAGCTAGATTTCAGTGATGGATGTCCTCTCACAATATTTCTTGTTGAACTGTCCGAATATCGACCAATTTTCTCTCGATCTGATTTTCAAGGTCTGTGTTCAGATCGAAGATGCTGGGGTATGAAATTCAGTCTTGTCCACTTTACAATTCAAAGTCATAAAGAAAATAAGGGAGACACTCTTTTTAAATCCAAAACTTTTCTGCCATTTCAATTTTTTGCCTTTACTCTCTTCGTTGCTCTAAGACTATCCGAAACGTCCATGAACTTTATATATAGATTATTTTTAAATACCTGATGCTATGAAACAGTAATATGATGGAAAACCCAGTGAAAAAAAATGCCGAAGTAAGTAATAATCATCCGACATCACCATCCTCTTCAGTCAAACTAAATACGAGAGCTGGAATGCGGCAGGTTTAACTGCATTGCCACAATATCAGAGACCCCAGCAGACCAAAGTTACTTCACTAACCCCGAAAAATAAGAGGGCGCCCTTATCTCAAACGTACACAGGGGGCTTTGTCTTTTGCCGGCTATTTCCCACCCACGCCCTGAAAGCCATTCCCTGTTTCTGTTAGCAAAGGCCCGAGTTATCTTATCCTGAATGTCGGTTTGGAAATTACTGTGTCCTTAGAATATTCCGAGAAAATTATCCGTCCGACCTCGGACCATTGTTCCCCAATGCCAATATAGACACGGGCTGGTATATTTACGACCTCCGTCTTTGTGTTGAATTGATTGCGTCTTACCTTAACTTTCATGGCTATAATCAGATACATTTAGTTTCACTTCCTTCCTTGTTTATTTGGCTGCTTGATGAATTATGAATATCATTATTATCCTATATGATGGGGGGCTTCTTGCATGTAAAAAGAAACTGCTGACTAACACTTTCCCCCTTTTTTCCCCTTTTGTGCAATGCTCGTCACAATGTCTTTAACTTATTTCATTCTATATACTGTTATTTACTGAATTAGCATTCAATATTAAACCCCTTCACACTCCCAATGCCTGGAGAAAAAACATTATGCTTGAGTAGTTATAGAACCTTATAACAAAACAGCATTTCCAAAACCGAAAGGTACTTGCATTATCCCAAAGAAATATGGGCAACCAGAACAAAAAGGTTATACATCATTTGGTACGAATTATTTTTTAATAATAATAATAACCGTGGAACTCCCCGTTATATTCAAATATATAATATTTCAAGTTTATTCCAAAATCAAGAAATTGTATGCACTAGGCTTAAACAGTTGCTTCATGATAATCTCAAAAAATACGACAGCTGTACAAATACTTCCTAGGGATGAACAACTTATTTATCCTAATACATAAAAATTAGCCTGACACTAAATTATCAGAACGATCAAAGCTCCAGATCCGTTAAGAATACAATATATCACGCTTTTGATTTCCATTTCCTATAACCTTCCCGCTTTCGAGAGACGCTTTTCTCAATTTACCTTAGTCTTAAGAAAAGCTGGACTATTCTTACAGAGGCATTACATTTTTCCAAGGCAGCATTCTAGTTTAAGATAATTGTCTTTATACCAGCTGTTAGGCGGTAACACATGCCTGATTTCTGAATAAGAGCGACAGCTTATAGGGAAAGTTACAGGATCCTGTACGGTGGATTAAGAGTCAGGGAACACAAAAGTAAGGCACGATTTCTGTAGACTGACCTTGTAAAGAAACAAGGAAATCAACAGCCATTGAACTGGGTACTTCGAGGGTTAATTTGAAGCCTGGTGATCTACCTTAAGACGCTAACAAAAGGACAATACAAATTTCGGTGGTATAAAAAGTTTTTAAGGACTGAATGAATTGTAAATATAGATGTTACAAAAGGAACTACAGAGGACGAACGTAGGCGGTATGATCGCCGAAAAGTCATTTAGCCAAATTATATCTGATTAGAAAAATTTATGGCCGCAAAGAATATCTAGGTTAAGTTAAGTATAATACTTATCTTAGCTTAACCAGACCACTGAGCTGATTAACAGCTCTCCTAGGGCTGGCCTGAAGTCTTAGACTTATTTTACGTGGCTAAGAACCAATTGGTTACCTAGCAACGGGACCTACAGTTTATTGTGGAATCCGAACCACATTATAGCGAGAAATGAATTTCTATCACCAGAAATAAATTCCTCTAAAGAAAAAATTAGCACTGAATTTAACGACTACGGAAAATGAGCGCTTACATTGCTCAGTATCAGTATTCATATGCTTAAAAAAATGCCCAAAAGGAGACGCAACATATATATAAATATCCTACCCACAATTCGACCACAAGACTCGTGAACAGTTCGTAAAACTACCAAAAGTTCTGGATCTCTAACCGCATAATGGATATCAAACCTTTTTAGGATACAGTCCAGTGAGCAGGAATTCAGTCCCCCCTAGAATATCAGAATCCTCCGCCTCCAACAAACCGTGTAGGATTTCGGCGGCCTTATCCCGCGAACATTTAGTGAACCGATGCTCTGTCAGGAATTAACAGAACGTCTTTACTTCATGCGACCCGCCATAAACCTTCCTTTATACACTAGAACGTAAACTCCAAAGGCTTTGTCGCGCGTTATGTTATCTCGTAACCCGTAGTCGTATTAATCTGCGGCCTTTCTTACAAAACGTTTGAATAATCGCGTCTTAAATGTCGCCTTGCAGGACGGGGAGGGAGAGGGATGGGGGAACGGTGGGATGCTGGGGACTGGAGAAGGAAAGACGAGGAGGGCCGGAGGAATTGCGCTAATGGGTAGAAACTTCCTCCTCAGACTCAGGAAGAGGGTCGAGAAGAGTGGGGGAGATTGGTTGGGGGAGAGAGGAGTTGAAGACCAAGAAATAGGATCTTCCTTTAGACTTCCTTGTTTACTTTTCTTTCTGGCAACGCAGCTTTACCCGATATCGTCACATGCCACATTCACAGCTGGGAATGTCTTAGTGTGATCACCCATCACTGCATTGTGTTCGCGAGTGTATTGACCTATCTTGAAGGGAATCAGGTACTCTCTGGTTACCTGCCAATGGGTATGATCATGGCTATCCATTAAATCGATTAAACTGTTACAAAAGTATGAAGTACTTTCTATTGACAGTGACGTTCAAGGCTAAATGCAATTTTTTCATCCATCACGGTTTATTGGAACAATGTATTTTCCTCAGACCAGGTACACAGCAAAGAAAAACTAAATGGCAGCCAACAAAGGCTTACTGCTACAAGTATTTTGATACGAAGCTTGCTTCCACAAACAAATTTCACTGGGATATGACAGGGCTCTGACCTTCACATGGTATTCGACATAACGCATGTCCTTACAAGGAGACCTGACTGAAGCATAGGTGTATTTGGCGGAATAACAGCCCACAAGAGCATTTAATAGAACGCAGTAGCTCAGGCGCTTAACATTTAAAAATGTGACGTTTGACAAAACCCAAACCTCTGAAGGAGGCATCTTACGCGAGGCATACTCCCAGGTGACTTCTGACAGATCTTCTATGTGAATGAGCATTAAATCAGACACAATTCTCTATACGGGGCATTTAACAAGAGGCTCACCTCCAAATCCACGAGCAAATTTGGCAGAACGCGCACACAGCACACTTACACCTTTACAAAGACCTCTGATATAGTTAACGAAACTTGTAAATTTTTTTTTTTTAAATGTCCACGAGCTGGTTCTATGCCCGTTTTTCCGTATGCATACACCTGCATGCTCGAACTGCCTGGTATGAAAGCAGGTTTAAACCTCGTATACATGTTACAGTAAGACTGCGAAACCCGGGATTTCACGAAATCCCTGAAATGTTCAGGGAATTCGTGAAATCACCAATTCAATTAGGAACATTTGATCCCCGAGGGGCTAGTGATAACAAGGCGAAACAGTGATTCACCTACACTGTTTCGCTGTTTAGTACTAACCCTTCGGTGATAAAATGCCCCAAAGCGAATTGGTGATTTCACGAATTCCCTGAAAATTTCAGGGATTTCGTAAAATCCCCAAAGCGAATTGGTGATTTCACGAATTCCCTGAAAATTTCAGGGATTTCGTAAAATCCCCAAGGCGAATTGGTGATTTCACGAATTCCCTGAAAATTTCAGGGATTTTGTAAAATCCCTGGTTTCACAATCTTACTGTAACACACACATGCACGCATACTCGAACTGCCATTAAAACTGGGTGGAGAGAAGCAATGCACAAGCACAAGCGCGCATTTCGAGTCACCTCGTTAAAAAATACCGAATCAAAACGCAAGAAAGTGCAGCCCTCAAAGGTGAGTGAAGAGGGCTGGAACGAGCAACAGTCGTGCCGTGCCTCCTCCAGGCAGGAGTACGACCTCGGGAGAAGGACGACAAGGTCGTCTCCTCGCTTATCCAACTCCCCTGTGCGATTCGATTTCGGTTTGACTATTATTTTCGTCAGGGGGGCGAGTCTTGGCACCGTTGCCATATCGTAGATATAGAAATGACATATCTCCGTTGCCAAATGGGATCATGTCTGTCTCTTCTGGATGTCAAATAGATTGGAGAAAATTGGGTTATTAGTGGGATTACCACACACACACACACACACACACACACACACACACAGAGAGAGAGAGAGAGAGAGAGAGAGAGAGAGAGAGAGAGAGAGAGAGAGAGAGACTAATTTCAAAGGGAATTGAGAACCAGGAACTGAAATGGAGAGAGGGAGAGAGACTAATTTCAAATGGAATAGCGAAACAGGAGCTAATATGGAGAGAGAGAGAGAGAGAGAGAGAGAGAGAGAGAGAGAGAGAGAGATTAATTCTTGACAGTGCTTGACATAACGAGATTCCTGATGGCTGAGGGATGGTTCTTTTAATACATCTCTGAAAACTTAATCCCATTATTACCAGAAAACCCACTATCCCACCTGTCGAGCAATTCAGAAGGGAAAGAAAGAAAATGAAAGGAAAAAAAAACTTTTTTTTGTTGGACAATAAGCAGCTCTATCGTCTGGCTGACTCAGCTACGAATCTAATCTTGAATATATTAAATGAATTTACTAAAGAAATAAACGGATTGAAAAGAAATATTAGGAGTGGAATTTTTCCGTGTTTGTAAAACTGTGTACCTAGATAAAGAGGCTAGTTGTTCTGAAAAGGAATGAAAAATGTTCCATTATAAAGCATGATACACTCCTTTCATAGTGTACTAGCAGATGCTCGCTATCGCTTGCATTTGCTAGTTCCCATATCCGTACCATACCCATACTCATACTCATATCTGTATTATACGCATACCCATAACCATATCCATACCCATACCCTTATCTGTACCATACCCATACCCATACCTATACTCATACCCATATCCATACCCATACCCATACAATACCCATACCCGCACCATACCCATACTCTTATCTGTACCATAGCCATACCTATACCCATACCCATATCCTGACCATATCTATACCTATACTTTTACCCATACCCACACCCATATCCACACGTATACCATAACATTCCCATACCCATACGCATCTTATACCCATAAGCGTACCATACCCATATGCACACCATACCCATACTCATATCCGTACCATACCCATACCCATACCCATACCCACAGCTAAATTAACCCTACTAATAATAGTCAGCAAAAGTCCACGGGCAGCACCAGCCCCGTTTACTTTCCGGTCATATACAAACAACTGACCGTATCTTGGTGTAGGTGCAGGAGCAGCTGTTGATGGGTTTTGAATCAACGCTGATGCCATTGCTATAGAATTTCCCACTCAGTCCATTTCGAAACGAAAATAACAAAGCTCAGCCAAAAATCCTTTATTATATAATGCTGGGTCACTTAATGCTGAAAATTTCTGGACAGTTATTAAAATATTATTTATTATTCTTGAAAGACGTCTTCACAACTCCAAGACCCTTTGAAGCAGTCTTTAACTCCTGAAGCATTCCTGGAGATATGTCCACTGGATTCCTCTTAAATTCTTAAAGACTCCAGGATCCTGTGAAGTCGTCTTCAGTTCCTAAACGGATTCCCGTCGGATCCACTTCGCTTCGGGGGAGAAATCCAGTCCAGAATATCTTCCACCTCTGGAGAAACACCCATTGGATTATAACGTCTTCTTTAATCTTAAAAACTCCAGCTGTATAACATGATTAGTATCTACTGCGATCCTCATAATGCAGGTGGTTCATAGTTACCACATGAGGTTAATTAAACATTTCATATATTCATAGTTATATTTTATTTGAAAAACCTGTACATTACTTTTATAGATAAAGAATTATGTCCTTGCAAATCTATAAACATTTTGTTAATACTACTCAATCTCAACTCATTTTATTTCATCATAAAACGTGGAAATAGGAAAAGGGAAGAGGGACGAGGCAAGAGGGAAGAGGGAGGGAAAGGGAATAGGGATGAGGAAGGAGGAGGGGAGGGGAGGAGGAAGGGGGAGGGAGATTATCGTTTTTCCATGAGGAGTTGAAATCCCGGGGGAGAGGGGGTGTTTAGGGACCACCCTGCTTAAACCGGTTTTTGGGGGTAGGCAAGTGGGGGATTGGGAAACACACACACACACACACACACACAACACAGGCACAACACAGGCAGAAAGACAGGCAACGAAATTAATATAATAAATTAATTATCTACATATTTATACATATAGACATGGAGACCCTGATATATAAACATATATAAGTATATATATATATATATGTATATATATATATATACATATATATATACATATATATATATATATATATATATATATATATATATATATATATATATATATATATATATATATATATATATATATATTATATCTTATATATAAAAGAGAATGTTTGTATGTTTGTATATTTGTTTGTATTTGTGCACTATAAAAATCCAAACCGCTTTACTGATCTACACAAAATTTGGCTCATGACCATCATTTGACAAAACTTAGATAATAGGGTAGGTTTAAAACCTGTACTATCCCCCTACCCTCATCCCACTGTCCCCTTCCATTTGTAACTTATGTAATAAATAAACTCTATAGGTTTATCATACCCCATTTCATGTACTGGAGACCATAGAAATATATTATTGAAAATGCTTTGCAGTCACCACAGTTATACCTGGATAAAAGAGACAGACAGACAGTAATATCTAGAGAAAAGGGACAGTAATATAATAGCTGGATAAAAGGATCACCACAGTAATACCTGGATAAAGATAGACAAACCACAGTAATAACTGGATAAAAAGGACAGTCACCACAGTAGTACCTGGATGGACAATAAAGTAATAGGTTAAACAAGACAGCACAGTAATACCTGGTTAAAGGTGACAGGCAGCACAGTAATATATGGATAAAAGGGACAGTCACCACAGTAATACCTGGATAAAAGGGACAGTCACCAGAGTACTACCTGGATAAAATGGGCAGTAACCACAATAATACCTGGATAATAGGGACAGACAGCACAGTAATACCTAGATAAAAGGGACAGTCACCACAGTAATACCTGGATAAAAAGGACAGTCACCAGAGTTCTTAGCCACGTAAAATAAATCTAATCCTTCGGACCAGCCCTAGGAGAGCTGTTAATCAGCTCAGTGGTCTGGTTAAACTAAGGTATACTTAACCAGAGTAATACCTGGATAAAGGGGACAATCACCACAATAATACATGGATTATAGGGACAGACAGCACAGTAATACCTGGATAAAAGGGACAGTCACCACAGTAACTTCTGGATAAAATAACAGTCACCACAGTAATTTCTGGATAAAAGGGACAGTCCCCACAGTAATACTTGGATAATAAGGACAGACAGCACAATAATACCTGGATAAAAGGGACAGGCAGCACAGTAATACCTGATTAAAGGGGGCAGACAGCATAGTAATACCTGGATAAAAGGGACAGTCCTCACAGTGGTGCCTGGATAAAAGGGACAGACAGTGCAATAATACCTTGATAAAGGGGACAGTCACCACAGTAATATGTGGATAAAGGGGACAGTCACCACAGTAATATCTGGATAAAAGGGACAGTCATGCATTACCTTAAAAGGACAGTCACCACAGTAATGCCTGGATAAAAGGGACATACAGTAATACCTGGTTAAAGTTGACAGATAACACAGTAATACCTGGATAAAAGGACAGTCCCCACAGTGCTTGGATAATAAGGATAATACCTGGATAAAAGGGACAGGCAGCACAGTAATACCTGATTAAAGGGGGCAGACAGCAGTCACCTGGACAGGACAGTCCTCACATGTGGATAAAAGGGACAGTGGATAAAGGGGACAGTCACCACAGTAATATCTGGATAAAAGGGACAGTCATCACAGTATTACCTGGCTAAAAGGGACAGTCACCACAGTAATGCCTGGATAAAAGGGACAGACAATACAGTAATTCCTGGTTAAAGTTGACAGATAACACAGTAATACCTGGATAAAAGGGACAGTCACCACAGTAATACCTGGATAATAGGGACAGACAATACAGTAATGCCTGTTTAAAGGTGTCAGACAGCACAGTAATACATGGATTAAAAGGACAGTCAGCACAGTAATACCTAGCTAAAAGGGGCAATCCCCACAATAATACCTGGATAAAAGAGACAGACAGAACAGTAATACTTGGATAAAAGGGATAGTTACCACAGTAATTTCTAGATAAAAGGGACAGTCATCACAGTAGTACCTGGGTGAAAGGGAGAGACAGAACAGTAGTACATGGATAAAAGGGACAGTAATGCCTGTCCACAACTGTTCGAAGGGTGAACGTTTGCATGAAAAAAGTAGAAATGTCAGTCGGACCATCAGCATAAACCCCTCCCCCTCATCCTTCTAATTACCCTCCGCCTTCCCTCTTCCCTCCCCCTCCCCCTCCCCTTTCCTTTTCCTTCCCTGTACAAGAGACGATCATTCAGAGTATTCCCGGGCACTGTCGGGTTGGTGAGCTAGTATACATATATATATATATATATATATATATATATATATATATATATATATATATATATATATATATATATATATATATATATATATATATATAACTGGCTGTAAGCTCTCTATCCCCGAAACTTCTGCTTATTAATCTAATATAAGGAATCACATTATTAAATATAAAACACCCATCAGAAATGAAGTTTTAAAATTATTGGCCAAACAAAGGGACTCAACGAACTACTGATTCTGGAAACTCTAAACATCAAATTACGTTTCCTACTCTGAACGATCATTCCTCGGCTGTCCCGTTGTTTTTAGCTTAATTTTCTGTCATTGTTTGTGCCTCTAGATGCTTTTACTTTTAGTGTGTTTTTATCTTTAATGCTGAAAGGTTGGACCTGTGTAGCTGTTTTCAGCTGTAGTTTTATGAAAACATAATTGATCCTTTTCATTACATGTGTTGGCATTTTGTTTACAATTTTGTCAAGATATTTTAATTTTTCTTTTAATCATATATAATTTTTTGTGCTTTTAGTCTCAGTGTGTGTGTAATTTATGTCTGAGAGTTATAATTTTACTGTTATACTGTTTTAACATTTTCAAATATTGGCTCTTATAATCAGCTCTTATTTTATAACAATATATATTTTCTTTTGTAGAATATCCCATGAAGATGTGGCGACGTGGACACGAAACGTAGGAATAAAGCAAAATGGGAATCTCATCGTACTCCTGCCCTTAATCTGCTTCATCATGTATATACAGGTATATATATATATATATATATATATATATATATATATATATATATATATATATATATATATATATAACATATATATATATATATTATATATATATATATATATATATATATATATATATATATATATATATATATATATATATATATATATATATATATACATACATTATATATATATATATATATATATATATATTATATATATATATATATATATATATATATATATATACATATATATATATATATATATATATATATATATATATATATATATATATATATATATATATATTCATGTATATATGTGTGTGTATACACACATATGTATATGTACATATATATTATATATATATATATATATATATATATATATATATATATATATATATATATATATATATATATATATATATATATGTAATGGATGAACGCAGGGACTTCCTTACATTATCAAGAAATCTATTTTATTTATTATACATCTGACTCAATATTAGGGCAACTTCGTAGACAAAGCAAGGGAAAATCTGTGGCGTAGGGCCTTCCTCATGTGAAAGAAATTTACACAAACTCAAGGGTTCTCTTAACTTATTATATTTACATAAACACAGATCAGGAGAATGACGAATTACTGGGCAGGTAATAATAAGGGCCCACTAAATGAATGAATCCTACACAGGATAAATATTCTACGCCGATGATGTCTTCATAACAGGAAACATTGCAGGGGGGTAGAAGGGGAGTGCACATGGGATAGAGCCGTGTGATTCCACAGTCGAGGCCTGTCTGCAATATATGCAAGACGGTTACTGGCAAGAATAATAAGACTCTCAAAGGAACTGAGGGAATGCACAGATGGGGCCAAATAACTCCGTTCAACACTAAATGCATAATTATGTTGACAATGAATGTTCCCACACTAATTACTGAAGGTGATCTCACAATGGAAAATAAATGAATATCGGACAGAGAAATAACAGGAATCGTTAAGATGAAGGTGCTCTCATTCAATAGGGCGCTGCCGATGGAGGAGGGAATTAAAATGCGACTACAAAAGTATACTTTTCGAACCTCAGGGTCGAACACGTGGAAGGTTCAAGGGTCAGGCAAGGGTAAAGACATCTGTCCTTGGTGGTGTTCTGCGCTCTTCTCTCTCTCGATTGCTGTTGCATCATCTATAAATAACCTCAAAGATTACGCGGAGGCATCTGACTACGTGACACAAAAGTCAATCTTCGTCATGTTTACTAAATAGGCCACATGGCATCAGGTAAAAATCGTGGAGAGTTAACATGGCAGCAGCGCCAACTTTCTCTTTTTTGGCTCCTCCTTTGGCCACTGCTTGATGTCAAGAAGGTACAACGGTCACCTGGAAACAAGGCCGTAGGCAGTCATTTGAACAGGGAGAAGGGTTAGGCTTAACCATTTTGGGGAGTGAAGGAGAGAGTTTATGAAGGGGTGAGTGGAAACCCACAGTTCTAGTATTAAAACAACTGAAATGAATTTTATTTCTTTCTCAGTTATGTTACAGATACAAAAACGGGTGAGGTGGCTTGGAAAGAGGTTCCATCCGGTGCAATATATATACTGTATATATATATATATATATATATATATATATATATATATATATATATATATATATATATATATATATATATATATATATAATATATATATATATATATATATATATATATATATATATATATATATATATATATATATATATATATATATATATATATATATATATATATATATATATATATATACACACAAACACTAAGCTTCAAAATCGTTTAATATCAAACTCGCTCTACCTAGTGAATATCATCAAAGAGGAATTACAATTGATAAACGATTCCACCTCGATGATGTTACCGAGGTAGAGCGCATTGGATATTGAACGACATTTGTAGCTTAATATTCGTGATTATAAAAAGTGTCACGAGGTATATGATGTGAAAATGTAATATGTGTGTATATATGTATATGTGTATTATATATACTGTACATATACATGCATATATCTTATAATTTCCACAATGATCCCGTGGATGAAGTATATATATATGCATGTATGTATATCGATGTATGTAGAAATGTATGTATATATGTAAATGATTAATGAAAGAGCGAAACGTGTTACTGTCGATTAGAAAATGATTAACTTAAATTAACTGTTGTGACTGTAAATGGGACAGTCCAGAGGTTGAAGAATGCTGGGACTTCATAAGTGTACAAGTGTGGTGGTTTAACTGTCACCAACTGGCAAGTTTGTACAAGGTAAGTAAGGTTAATGGAAAGGAAAATGATATTCCCAAGTCAACTACCTTCGATGCGGGTGTATTAAACAGTTAGATTTTGTGGAACCTTTATTTGTGGATCGGACATTTAAGGGTGACTGTAGGAGAGACGGCTGTCTCGTTTTTCTCCGGGGTCACTCCCCCACACGCATAAAACACTGCATGCTATACAGTACACACACACACACACATGCGCGCACGCACGCACGCGCACGCACGCACGCACACTCCCGGGGTTTTTGTTTGTCCTTTCAGGTCTTTATGACAGGAAAAGGTGCTTAAAATATTAAAAGTAGCCCTATTGCCAAAAGGTTTTGGGTGTCACGTGTGCAGTGGCACTTGATGAAAATGAAAGAACAGTGCCAGAAAGGTGAGTCTAGGACAATTACCCCCCGAGGACAACTACCCCCATAGGACAATTACCCCCTAGGACAATTACCCCCTAGGACAATTACCCCCAAAGGACAATTACCCCCCGTAGGACAATTACCCCCTGAATTTTAGTAGTTAAAAGAGGTTATGATGTTAACCACTCTTGGAATAGTAATTTGTCAAATGAGCTTTTACTCGCTATATATATCTTACAATCGTCTTATTTTAAAATACCAGATATTTGGAAGAAGGTTAAACGAAAACTAAATATAAGTAATAGATTATTTTTGAAGACTGTATTCAATAGAAAAAAATATAAGAGCTTGACATAAAATTGAAAATTTATTTTGAAGACTGTATTCAATAAAAAAATAAAATTGGTTAACATATAATTTAAAAATTATGTTGAAGACTGTATTCAATAAAAATAAATAAAAGGACTTGATTTTTTATCTAAAATTGTAAATTGTATGCAATTCTACGTAAGTATTCTAAAACATCTTGATTTTTCATAATTGTTAACAACTGATATAATTCGCTTTGAAACATCCAAATATTTTTTTCCTAGAAGGTTCTTTATCAAAACCTGCTGCACATTGAGCCAGCTTTATTTGTTGTAAAGATTGTTCTCTTTTAATACATGTTAGAAATTTCCAAACGTTTGGGTGACAGCAGCCAACACTTGCTGAAAGCTCCTGTGCCAACCTTCCACGGAATTGTTCGTTCTCGGAAGTTCCTCTGAAGCCCTGTCATACATATTCCATAAATTAGGTTCAAACATAGGTTGACGTCGTCCTCGTCTGCATAATCGTCCAATATACGTATCTTCAAAATAATCCTGTAATTGGTGGGTTTCTGGAGGTAGTATTTCGCACAGGCGTTCAAAAGCCATTTCAACATCATGTGATGGGACAAAGGCAATAGCAGCTATCATTTTCATGTTAACCGAAAACTCTTTATCATTTTGATAACGCTGCTGAAATCCACAATTCTGTAGCTTTCTGTAAATGTTCTGACTCAAGTGCAAAAAACAACACTTTATTTGAGTTTGAGGAAAAGCCGTACGCAGACTATTGATCATAGCAATTTCATAATCAACCATGACAGTTTCTGGAGTTAGCTCATTTATTAAGTTTTTCAATT
>NC_089744.1:10587500-10667500 GCF_040412425.1 Macrobrachium rosenbergii
AAATAAGACTACTTATTCACGAAGAACATTAATTAAATATCGGAAAAAGCTTCGGAGTAAAGGCGAAAGATTTTATATTCCGCCGTTCAACTTCCCTTATAGCCAAATACTCTGTATATGTATATGTTTATGTATATGTTTATGTATATGTTAGAAGTAATCAACACACAATCACGTGTGGAACAAATAAATTTCTGACTCACATCGCGCTCGAAGCAAGGTCTTTCAACTGAATGACCGCGGTCGATCCCGATGTGCGTCAAAAATTACATATGCATATGTATATGCCTCTATACCTTATATATATATATATATATATATATATATATATATATATATATATATATATATATATATATATATATATATATATATATATATATACTGTATATATAATGTATGCAGATTTTTTTATATGCGCTAATATCAAGCCACAAATATTATTTTAACATCGAATTCGTTGTACCTTGGGAATAATTTACACCCGAGGGGGGATTATAATTGGTAAGTGCTTCTGTTCCTTCCAGAATTCGGTAGTTGCACTCATCAATTATAATTCCCCTTGAGCGTAAATTATTACTAGGGTAGAGCGAATTCGACATTAACATAATGTTTCTGCTAATACATATCTTATCTATCTATCTGTCAATACATACGAGTATATCTATCTATATGTATGTATGTGTGCGTGTCATGAAAATGGCTTGAATAATAGTTAAATCTGCATGAATAAATATGATATAATTATGCAAATGCATCTATCTACATAGTAGCACTGACTCGCAATATTACTGATTACAGACACGAAACCACGCACATATACAAAACGGCAGCCTCTACGCATAATCATTTCCCCATATCGAATAAAATGTAGGATGGAAATGACAAATAAGCGATTACAACCACTGCTGGAAATTTTGACAAATTTGCAGGAGATCTGAATTCACGGTCCCATAATTCATTTGCTAAAAGGGACAATTTTTCAGCTCTTTGAAGTAATGAGAAAATAATTACCTGCTAAAACATCCTGCCGTTCCATTGGGATATTATCACGCGTAACCCCCCGCCATGTAATAAATGAATATAAAATTTTTATTTATTTATTTTTTTTTTTGCATCATTCATGTATTGCATGTGGACCGCTTCAGCGGGAATCCTTCCTGCCTGTTCTTCGTATGTTTAATTAATTGTGCTTTATACTGGTATATGTGATCATTAATTTTTTACCCGTTAGTGATGTCAGCTAATGTTTATGTTATCTGTATATATAAAATTGCTGTTAGCTTTAAATCTTTTCATTTCGCTTTCGTCATCTTAAAGCTGTTTCTTTTAAAGTTGTCAGTCACTTGTTCGATCGACGTTTTTCTATTTAATTATGAAAATGATTTTATTTTGAATCTTAATCAGGGGTATGTTGGCTTGCGCTATAGGAAGAAGCGCTCAGTAATAACAGTATATAATAACAGTCATAACACAAACAAATCCAGTAATGAAAAACCTATGAATGGTGATACCTGATATTCATGCATATCGCCAAAAAAAAAAAAAAAAAAAAATGAAAAACGAAAAGTAAAAATAGTTTATCGCTTTCATTCCGGCGTCATTGTCAGAGTCCATTTGTGTTATTGTTTGCAAATTGAATAACCCGACTTTTATCCCCTGCACATGACAGCCGTAACGGCATCATGCAATTGATGGCTTTCGTTTGCAACAATCACGTTAGTCTTTGCTTCCTCCTCATTGCACGAAATACGGCGATGAGCGCGTAGGGGAGCTGCCTTCCTCTTTCGTCGAGTTCGTATGTGCGTGGTGAGGTATATGAGTATGCGTGATGGGGCAACTTTGTATACATTCATACAAACAGACAGTAAACCATGCACACGCGCACACAAACACACACACACATACATTATATATATATATATATATATATATATATATATATATATATATATATATATATATATATATATATATATATATATATATGTGTGTGTGTGTGTGTGTGTGTGTGTGTGTGTGTGTTCATACGTAAGAAACTACAGAGTACATGTCAAATGATGCAATATCATTCAAGAGGTGGCTGTTTTCCTGTGTTTCAGTCGCACTTGGCCTTCGCCGTGACGTGGTGATGTGTGGACGCAACAATGTGAGTCTCGGATGTGCGAGGGATGAGCATTCATGGAAGGATTTCCAAACGTTAAAGAGACGAGTATGCTGTGTCGCTAACGCAGCACTGCAATATCCGCGTCCCTATGAATAACGTGGCAACAATGATTTGGCTGATTTTATATGGCAAACTCGGTGCTCAACTTGATGGCAATGGAAGTCGGGAGTGAGAAAAAATAATGCTTGGCTAATTGGAGCCAAGGGCTGCATTAGGGTGCACACGGTAGGGTGCAGTGGCAAATTCAGTGTCCCAAGGCGGAATCGTGTCTAGGGGAGGGCCGTGGGACCTTGGGTGAGGGGATATAATTCTCCGTGGAACCTTGGGTGAGGGTATATAATTCTCCGTGGAACCCTGGGTGAGGGGATGTCATTCTCCGTGGAACCTTGGGTGAGGGGATATAATTCTCCGTGGAACCTTGGGTGAGGGGATATAATTCTCCGTGGAACCTTGGATGAGGGGATATAATTCTCCGTGGAACCTTGGATGAGGGGATATAATTCTCCGTGGAACCTTGGGTGAGGGGATATAATTCTCCGTGGAACCTTGGGTGAGGGGATATAATAATTCTAAGTTGGTGTATGAGTATTTTACTTTCATGCCAACGGCCACTATTTTGTTTCACAATGATGCTGGGAAACAACCCCGTGCCCCATACCATGTTTTACTAAGTCGGAAAAACTAATAAAGTATTAAGTATTTGGTGTTTAAATGTGCATGAATGTAGCAAAGAGAAGAAATGTGTGAAGTGGATTAGTTTATGAACTGAAATCAGAAATTTAAGAGTCGAAGGATGGTGAGGATAAAATTGAGAGTGGTGGAAAAGAACGTTATGATAATGTGCATATTTCTGCCTGGTTGGGCTTCAAGGAGGAGGAAAGTTGGTTGAGCTGTGGAATTTGAATGCAAAAGCAGATTATTAAGTTACTGATTGCATTGTTGGTAGATTGGACTGCCCGGTGTAAATGAGAATGGAAAAAAATAAGAATTTTGTTTCAATTGCAGAGGAAGAATCTCGATTGTGACAATAATGTAGAACTTTAGAGAGATTAAAAATGGGCCAGTAATTAAAATACTACAATGGGGTCACTGAATAGCAGGGAGTACTTGTGTACATAGAGGCAGAGTAAGATTTAATAAAAGCGTTGCGTTTTTTGGGGTAGAGAACTGAGAGCTTCATTAAAGGTCAGAGGATAGGTTTTGAAGTGCAATTGCAAGGCAAAAGAGCTAACTGTAAACTGGAATATAAGAGGGTGAATGAAATAGGCAAGTAAAAGGATACGAAATAAGGGCACATAAAAAATCGTAAAGTTAAGAGCTCACTGCGTTAGATCGTAGCGGTTACACGTAGCACAATGGTTAGGATCACGATCTCTCTCTCTCTCTCTCTCTCTCTCTCTCTCTCTCTCCTTCTTTCTTTTCCCTAACACCCCCTCGTCTCTCTCTCTCTCTCTCTCTCTCTCTCTCTCTCTCTCTCTCTCTCTCTCTCTCTCTCTCAGGTCCTAATTTAAACTCATTCATTAATATTGTATAAGAATATGTCTTTTTTTAATTACAAATATTTAGACTATACTCCTTTACGCCATTTTGCTTCTTTCCTATTATTAAGTGAATTGCTGCAGCAGTGTCTTCCACCTCCTCATCAGTCAGCAGAATTTAATTTGAAACGAAAAGTACTGAATTCATCATCGTGTACATAAAAATTAGATATTTCAATGTACCTATTTTTTTTTTTTTTTTTGAAAAATCGTAAACAACAGATGTCACCTATAACCTACAACTCGTTCGTACGTTTTGCCTTTGTTTCACTGCCCTTTGTCATATGACACCTAACACAAATAGTAATGAATTATATATCAAAAGAAAGGCAATTTATTTTACTTTTGTGCTGAATAAAAAAAAAATAGGTATATGTTTAGCTGTTTTTGGCGAATTAAGAATAGAAGGTTGCAAAACATTTTCCAATAGGGCTAACTTCAACTCGTGATGCGTATGCTTTACATTGGTTTTAGGGACATTTTTAACATAGCATGATAAATTACAACTCATTAACTTTACAATAACATGAACTTTATGAACGTAGCATTTAGTATAAGGTTACACGGAACGATAGCAAAAAAATTGCCGCTATGCTTGTTCTTACGGCAAGTATATCAACACCTAACGGTCAATTCGTATGGTAATGACATAATAAGGTATCATAAACAAAAACACTCCCCTCGCGGACGAATGTAATGCAATCGGTTGTTTACTGTTTTGAATAAATACGCTTTGATAAAAGATAAGAGATGAAAATGTTGCCTGACTTCTTATTAAAATAATTTGCAAATTCATATATGTCGTCTCATCCATGCGCATATAATTACGCCAATCATCTGGCTGGAGTTTCAGCTCTTTCATAATGTTGGTATGAGAAATCTGGTGCCTTTTTAATAACCAGTCGTTTGTCCAAGTTGACCGCTTCTTCTTTTTCTTTTCCTCGAGCGCAGTCACTATCCCGAATGCCATGACCTCGTCTTGGGTAAGAGACGTGTTGCTCCTCCTTCTCTTCGTGCCGACTGAGGTTGTCTGTCTCTTTGGTTTGAACGTGTAAAAGCTCTCCAAGCATGTTGTGATGGAGGTTTGATGAGCGTGTTGAACGACATGTTTGACCGTGTGAAACCCCCTGGTCTAACAGCCACCAAGTGGTGAGGTAGGTTGGCCCCGGGTTGGACGACAACAAACCTGGACGTGTAATTTTTTTACCTGTGGATGATCTAACTCAGAAAACTCGACTACTTATTAAATAACTGTTACTTATTATGATCTTTATCATCATCCTAGGCTTTGTTTGTCTTTCAAGTTTAATTCATTACTTCATCAAGCAATGCTGACATTTACATACGAAAGCAGAACACCGTCAAAAGACAAAGCAAGACAAGCACTCATCATCGACAGCATCAGCTACAGAGGCCACTCTTCTAAATAATTCATGAGGTGGGTAGACGGCGGATTATGTAACGCACATCGCGGTAAAGTTACAGAGGCGGGTACAGGCTCCCTCGAAGGCAAAAGTTTGGATTCCCTCAGAAGTTACGAATTCCCTGTAACTAGACTGTAGGTGGGGCGGGCGTGCAAAACAGGCGCCAGGGATGAGACTTTACTCCCAGATGTTGAACAAAAATAAAATACATGCACACACAGATACAGTATATATGTGAGTGTGTGTGCATACACATTTTATGAGTAAAACATTAGTTTGTCGAGGTGATTTGAGCCATAAATGATATTAACAATCAATAAGAATATTCGTGATAAACCCGGAAACGAAACTCAGAAAAAATGTTGCAAATAAATTTTTTATTCACGTGTCCCGTTTACATTTGGTTTTAATATAAACGGATGCAAATCTTAGAATAAATTCTAATCGTAATAAAAATCACATACTTTATTATTGTTATTGTTATAGGTACCATTAATCACACATTATCTTGAAACAAGCCGATGACAAGGAAAGGGAAGTATGGGAATAATACTGAGAAAATATAGCAACACAGTCATTAAAAAATAGAATAAAATATCATAATTATACCAGAAATTCAAATAAAATGCGGCGATTCTCCAGAAAATTTGTTTCCAAATGACAGCTACTCGAGTGTCGATAAATAAGGCAATTAAAGTATACCTGTGCATGCTGCTTTGAGGAAGTCATTTACCCAAAATAAGAGAGGTGTCAAATACTGTTGGTTGGACCATTTTAACAACGAGCTCGCAAGGACCATTAACAAGAAGGGCGTTCTTTCTGGCGATATGGTTCAACTCTGACATCTTGCTGTTTATATTTTTGTCTTGAGTCGTTATCATAATTTGCATCTGGTTTTCTCTCTCTCTCTCTCTCTCTCTCTCTCTCTCTCTCTCTCTCTATATATATATATATATATATATATATATATATATATATATATATATATATATATATATATATATATATATATATATATATATATATATATATATATGACATGCATGCAGACATTATACGTACATCAATAACATTTTAGATTCGTCCGAAGCAACAGTGCAACCCATCACTTTTTCCCGGTTGGAAGTTCCTTAATTTTCAGTGGATTTTTTTTTTGTCTCTTGGGGTTTATTTATGAACCGCCATACTTCATGAAAACTCTGGAAATTATAAGCAGGTTTTTTTTCTTTTTAATGATACTGGCTATTTCTCAAAGGTCAGTCTTGTCAAGAGCACGTGCCGTCAAGGTGATTTTTCTCAGGTTAGTAATATCCCTCGCGAAGTGTTAATTAAAAGGGAAAATAGATTCTGGATTTTTTAAACATTACAAAGTACACGAATTATTTTTGTAAGGCTAGCATCGACAAGCAGCGAATTTTGATTTATTTTGACTTCGTGAAGACAAGTTATTTAATTTTGTAGCGTTAAAAAGATATGCGATTAAAATTGAACAAAACACGTCGAAGGTGAAATGAACCTCTTTATCCCTAATGCATGAATCTGGCCATTGGCGTTTTCTCTAAGTGATGAGTTTTAATCGTTATCCTGTCGAAAGTTAGTAACAAGCTTTGTGTGGATGTTTTATGAAGGGTTTCAAGTCGGCACATTCATTTGGAGTCTGAAAAACTTCTAGAATTGAGAACGATTCCGTAATGGAAGGCAAGACGTGACTTGGAGCCCCGCTATTACAACACTTCCTCCTCTCGTTTATTCCTTTCTCTCTCTCTCTCTCTCTCTCTCTCTCTCTCTCTCTCTCTCTCTCTCTCTCGGTCAAATGCTTCGTTTTTCTCTCTCGGTAGAACGCAACGTTAGTCATTCCACGATATATTCATTACCCGTGAAATTGCGTTTTAATCTTTCATAAGCTTTTATTTCGTCCGTGATGAAGTCGCTCTTAGCCTCGGATACAATGCCTTTTCGCTTTCATTCCCTCTTTTGTTTTTCCCTCATTACAATCAATGGCATGAATTGTTGCCTTCCCACTCGTCCGTGGTTACATCACACCAACAGCTACGTTTCGTGTTTCGAATTTTCTTTTATCTAACTTTTGTCAATGTGAAGAACCGCGATAATCAACTTACGACCAAGAATGGCCACTGGACCAAGAATATCTCTCTCAACCAACCTACTCTAACCTAATGCATCTGAAACAGGGTGCAGCATCCTTCCTTACTGGGAGGGAGTAGAGTCATGTTTTGATCTCTGGACCATCGATAACTTATATTACCTTATCTTTTATGTCGTATACCACTAATTGCATTTAGCATGGTAACCCGCAATTACCGGCCCTCCGCAGTTTGCATTTACCGAGAAAATAGTTATTCTTGGCTCCTAAAATTTTGCTTTGCCTCCCTCAACTTGTGCTTGGATTATACACAAAAATAGGCTACTCTTCGCGGTTATGTTGAGTTTTGAATTCTGTTTCTGATTACATCGATTTTTCTCTTCGTTAACTAACTTGAAGTTTTTCTTTTTATTTACAACAAAGGGATGCTCATTCCAAAACCTCTTTATTTTGTCCAAGTGCAACTGTCAAACTCAAAGGCACAAGACATAGCTGGAGCTACCTGAGGAGAGGTCGAAGAGTCAGGTACAACTGGTGCATCCTTTGCAGCACCAGGGGTACCAGCCAAGGATGGTGTAGGCTCCAGAGGACACTTACACCAGACATAGATAATGAAGCCTCCAAAGAGGCCAGAACACCAGGTATAAATGATGCAACCTCCAGAGAGGCGGGAGTGCCAGCATATCTGGCATGGCCTCCAAAGAGGCAGGAGCGCCGCAGACAACTGGCGCAACCTCCGAAGGGGCAGGAGTGCCAGAAATTACTGGCGCACCCTCCGATGAGGCAGGAGCGAAAGATGTTACTGGCGCAACCTCCAAAGAGGCAGAAGCATATGCTGCCACTCATCTTCCCTTTATATTACCAAAGGAAGCATTAACATTTCTTCTACGTTTCGCAGCAATACTTGAAAGAAATATTCCCGGTATAACATATCCGGCCTAAAACTCTCTGTTTAGCCTCTGGAAATGTGATGAGTTCCAGTTAGCCTTAGGCTCTGTATCTCATTTTCCATGATGTACACATCACAATTTTGTGAAGAAGATGGATGGTTCTCTCTGCAATGTAGGTATACACTTTGATTCTTTGTGACATGCGCCATGTTCTGGTTCACTACACTTGACACATGTGACAGGCTTGCCTTGTAGTTTCTGCCTACAAGACCCCATCATATGGCCATGTTCTTGACAATAAAAGCACCTCCTTGGTCTTGGGATACACTGTTTAACCTTAAAATGTAACCACGCTGCTTTTATTACACTTGGTAAGCGGGTTGAATCAAATGTAATTATTAAATTTGGCAGTGGAACTAAGGCTCCATTGGTCATCTTCTTCATCCTTTCAATTTTGATCACACCTTGGTCATTCAATTTTTCTACAAATTTCTTCTCTGACTACGTCATCAGTTGGGGTGCATATATCATTCTCTTGGAGTGATTAAAAAAAAAAAAAAAATGTACTGGGCAGTCCACTCGACCTTCAGATGATATCTTAGGCTCTCGGCCACAAAGCTTTACAATGTCTCTGTACACGTTAACAATATCGCAACTAGAATCTTCCAGACTGAAGGTCAAATACTTATCACAAGAGGTTTCAAATATTCTTGGTCTTGTTTCGCATATATTTCTAGTCAATTTCCCTTTGCTCCGTGCTGGAGCATAGGGTTCCATTGTGATTACACTAGCAGGTTTCCTAGACTTTTCCAAACACAGGTTGTCAGAGGAGGTTGCAGTGGTCTTCATCTGTGCCAAAACGGCATCATCTGAGGGCCTAGGGATACTCAAATCTTTATTCTTACTATTCATAAAGATCGAATATCTTAAAAAAAAAAACCTGAAACCCTTAAAAAGATATCATCAGCTTTCCATGGAATTTATTCTTCACCAATGGCACAAGGGAGAGGAAACTCCCAAATGCCAGGCCCTCACTCCACCCCACAGGGGATAGCACAACACAATTACGGTGGCCCTAATTGTGGCCCAAGTGTAAGCCAAACCCGCTTGTTAGGACTGAGAGTATTACAAAAATACAACTATCCCCACCCTAATCGTATTATGGGCAAAACGGATAGAATACCGAGAGTCCTATCCCCAGAAACAGACCACCCCTGGAATCCATGGCCCAGCCCTGCAGAAATAGTTCTGCCCTTGGGTTATCAATCTGATATCTCTCAGGTCCAAACATTATCGAGTAGTTGATGATCCTACCACGGTTCCCAGTATTTAGCTTCAGATATAAACCCAGTCCAATTTATGATACATTTTCCTATTTATCAGGTCCAATAAATTTTACCAAAAGTGGAAAATTCCACAAAAATTAGCCAAACTAATATATAATGATATTGAGGACTCTTGGACTCAAACTCAGGAACAAATTCCTGGGGTTCAAGAGCCACGTCAATGTGGTCCCAAGTCGAGGGGGAACAAGAGGACATAAAAATACTTACTAAAAAAAGTAATGCAGTCTTAAAATGGAGAGAATTGTATATATACATAAAAAAATAATGTGGACAAACATACGTTCCTTCAAATACTTAGAGAATACCACAGGTGAGAAATGTAACAAAAATTACAGAAATAAAGACAAAACACAAACTTGGAAAATACAAAGAGGCAATCGGACTCGTAAGAGAAAACGAACGAATCGACGAAGGATTTCTCTTCTTCTCCCAGAAAACGTCAGGGTCCGACGGTCCGGTCATTCTCTCACAAGAAAGAGCAAACGAAGGGCATACGTAAAATCTCCATGAATATATTATCAAAGGAAGAAGGATTTATCTTTCGAATTTATTCTGAAATATTGAAATAGCCTGCTGTATAAAACCACTACGTTTTCGTGTCCGAGAAATTGAAAAACTAAATCCTGATGTTTAGTGAGACACGAGAGAAAGTTACCCACCGAAAGAGATTGTATTCTATGGTCTTGAACATGAACAACCGAGCCTTTATTGGTGAATGTCTATTCTAGGCAAGGTTGAGAGGAAGATAACGATAATGAAAAACAACACGGGTCTATTAACATCACATTTCCAAGGCCAACTGAACTTCGAATGACCATATCAAACTCACATCAATATTTTTTTAATTTTCTCCATGTAACAGGAGCACCTACAGGCAGCTATGACTGACATCCAGGAAAAGAATTTTTGGAAGGTTGGTTTCTACATTTGTACGTGATATATGAAGCGAAAGATGAACAACAGAGTAATCTTTAGGGATTTTTCCTGCTCCTTATCAGAGCCAGACCGAAGACCAAAGCACTGAGTTCTTGCATCAATATGGTGGTGCAGCAGAAGGCAGACGTTAGACGATGGGGTTAATAAACTCCTAGAGAATGCTCGGGAAAGACGGATACTTTTATTAAACACAAACAATCCTAACACTGGGCACAAACAGACACACACACACACACACACACACACACACACACACACAGAGAGAGAGAGAAAGCACGTAAAGCTGTAATAAAGCCACATATCAGCGACAACAGATACTAACAACTGATCACAACCAGCATGATAGTCGTACGAGAGATATTTCTTCAAATTGCAGATAAATTTTTCACGGCGAGAAAAAAATGTTTTCCTTGTTAATGAACACTTATCTTCCCCAGCCACAAGTTCAGCACTTGGTTCCTCCTAAGAACGGAACTTTTCCCCCCAACTGTTAGACGTAACTGAGGAGTGAAGGCTCTCACTGGAGAAGATTAAAAACCTTCTCCAAGCACGAGAGCGAAACTTTCTTCTCATTGAGACCAGAATTCCTTAATTAATAACCGAAAAGATGAACTATTTTCGGGAAGAAAACCCGTTTTCCTAAGAAAGTAAGGTGTTCTTTTTAATTATTTTTTAAAGTGGAGGTCAACGGAATGTTAAATAATTTGATTAGCGTCAATGATGAAATAAGTAGAAAATAAATCAAGATGTCTGAAAGCAAAACTCACAGTTATGTATCTGAAGCATTAGACTACATACACAGTAGGGTTCTCTAAATGATACTTGTACTGACGAGTGCTCCAAAATATTTAACTTTTTTATTTGTATGTTCAGTAACATGCATTTTAGTATAAGGAAAGGAATTCTGAAATACTGGAAATAAAAAAAATCTGCCGTTTACAATATCCTCGAATTTTATGTGCCTCCACCACCAACTACACAAAGTTTGTTATAAAATAGAATCTTACAAAGTAGTTAGGATTACAAGCTACTTTGCTGGAAGGAACATACAGGCTCATATATGACTACTTTGAATGCTGGAAGCATGCAAAAGGCGAAATCTCTCGAGAGAGTTTGATGTGTGTTTCATGCACACTAATTTCGTATAGATGAATCAACATGTCATCTGCTTTGACTGTTCACTCATGACTTTCCATCATTTTATGTTTATATCTGATCATCAGCTGGCCACCATTCTTTGCTTATAAAAGCACTGCTGTTGCTAAACTGTCCTTAAAGCTGAGTAACAACCACCGTAAAAATTTCTTGCGTAATAGTATGTTTAAACGCATGATTATTAACTCAGTAAGACAAATTCTTGGGGTAGAATAAATTTTCGGGGTAAGTATTTTAGCACATGAGAATTCTTCTGCTTTCTAAAGTGAAAATGGATTCGTATGCCATTGCTTTAAGCATGATGACTTGGTCTTTGAAATGAGAGGGGGTTAATGTTTTTTTAAAGAGAATTTGTCATCTATTTAGAAGCAGCCTGTAGATTTTAATCTAATTCAACAATAATTTACTTTGGTACGAAGACACATTTTTAGCATATGTAGGTCTCGTCTTGAAGTATAGTTAATTTAAGCTATTATGGGTTAACTTCTTTTCCTTGAATATCAGAAAATTCAGAATGCTGGCTAATTTCCATTACGTAAAAATGACTACCGCCATAATAAAATACAAAACTACAGTTGTACCGATTGCCTCATTTTTGCTGTTGTAGATAAAACCAACATCAAGAACCAATCTAGTCTGAATATTCAAATTTTGCTTCGTGACCTTTCGATGGCAAAGCGTCGTTAGTATATGGGAGGGAAAAAAGAAGGAATTAAATGTTTTCGCCCAATTCTAAAGTCTCTCTAGAGGAAAATCCTTCGTTTTCTAAAGAGCACATTCTGATGATTAGTTTTGTTTTAGCTACATTTTCAATCAAGTTCACAAGTTCATTTTTTAGTTCATAGCGTCATAAGGCTAAATATGATCAGCAAACTATTCTCATCTTGCAGTTCTAGTTTCTCGCCATGCAGTGGTAATTCTTTCTTTACGTACACTCGGAAGCCACAATCTCCGATCCGTGCTCCGAGTTTATGAGCGGGGCCTTTCTGGACGGCGGGCAACGCCAACTGTCACGGATTGAAACACACTCGAACACCTTTTGAACTCCCTCCTCCCCCTTTCCTAACCACAACCCGGCAGTTTCGGCATTTTTTCTTTGTTTCGATATTATACAGGTTGTAGAATTCAACAGTGTTGTCTACATAATCATACCATGAATGCTTTGCGTTATATGCAGCAAAATATATATAAAAAAAAAACACCTAAAGCAAAATCCGGAAGCGTTCATAAGGTGTTCGAGTGTGTTCAATCAGCGATAGTTGGCGCTGCCCGCCGTCCAGAAAGGCCCCGCTTATAAACTCGGAGCACGACCTAGGTGGGTCGGAGATTGTGGTTTCCGAGTGTACCTGGCAAAATGAATATTTTCCGATTCCCTTCTGTAAGAACCAAAACGTTCTAGTTTTAAAGACCTATTTTGGTAATATGGTCTCCCTTTAACGTTTACTTTCCGGAGATAAACGAACTGATGATAAATCAAAACGGAATTTGATTACGGAAGAGGAGACAACCCCTTAGGAAAGCATGGAAAAAATTCTCCCTGAATAATGGAGAGAGAGAGAGAGAGAGAGAGAGAGAGAGAGAGAGAGAGAGAGAGAGAGAGAGAGAGAGAGAGAAGCTTTTGACAGTATTGTGCATAATGTTTCCTCTTAGATACGTCTGTAGCTACGGGAAGCGAGAACTTAAATACATCACAGATATTTGATAAAACTGTTTACATACATGGAGGTTTTAGTCAGTCATTTTAGGCCACGAGTTTTTTTACCTGCTCTTAAAAGAACGGGGTTTCAAGCAACAGGATTGATTATCCTTTTTCAGTTCCTTTATCTCTGAGATTAAAAGGATACAAAACTTTTACTGTTACTGGAAACGGTGCTGCTGCTCCTGCAACTTTTATGACAACGATACTTGTGTCTCTAGGAAGAGACGCATCCTTTGCTCTCCTTCTGGAAAAATGGCTGGTAAGGATTAGGCGGATTATCGTACGAGTCAGAAAAGTTGTCGGTTCCGATAGCATCTGTTTAATGCTGCTATTAATCTCTTCCATTCGCTCGTCCCACAGTAGCCTATGTCTATTGTCGATTTTATTTACGTTTTCATTGTAATATTCACTGAACATGCACAGACATGGTCATAAAGGACTAAAACATCTGTCATTGTTAGGAAGGGAAGACAGACTCAAAGAATATATGTTTGTAAACATACATACATTCTTTTCTGTCGACAAAGTCGATTTTTTTTTTTACTTCTTATATCAGTCCGAATGTGTTAAGAAAGTATGTTTTAAGTATGTATCTAGGCAATATCAACTATATCGACTGGCAGATTAATGAGGTTATGGATATGCTTTCTATTGGAAAAAGCTTTAGAATCCAGAAGAGGAGATGAATGGAGAAACTTTCCTCTCCGCATCAGAACTTCGAACGTATTAATAACATTCCACTTTCCCAAGAAGGTTGCTCGTTCATTTCAGCTCCTAAGTCCAATAATCGATCAAATAAAGATAATTCACTCAAGCCGAAGCATCAGTTCTTATCGTTAAAATGCAATGAGTTTTAATTTAGCTTTCGGCTGAAGTATGTTCAATCAGCTAGTGTATCAAATGCCAAGGAGAGAGGTATTTAAATATAACGACCGCACAATGAACGACTAACTCCTTGTTTTCATGCCAGTTTTTGAATATGTTTTCTATGGAAAACCTTGTAATTAAGGAAAGCAAATAGGAAATAAGACACTGTCGCTAGTAGGGCTCCAAATCCATGTTGTCTAAAAGTGGCAAATCGGCAAGTTTTACTACAAGTATTTCTGTAGAACTAATTCATTCTTCACTTTCTCGTTTTCCTGTTGGATGAAGATTAAATGCCAGAAATACAAAGTGTCCGATTAAGAGAGAGAGAGAGAGAGAGAGAGAGAGAGAGAGAGAGAGAGAGAGAGAGAGAGAGAGAGAGTAAATTAGGTTTTGACGTCTGACTGGAAAAGACTCTGGAAGCAAATCAACGAAAATGTTATTTTTTTGGTCAATTGTAATAACAAATTTGATTTAAAACTTCACTGAAAAAAAAGTGTTGAAACAACCAATGAAATAAAAACATTACCCAATCGATGGTAATAACACTTCTTTTTATTGGTAATTTCGATGTGTCAACAGAAGTCACGTGACAATCATGACGGGGTTGTCTGACCTTTATCTGGTTTCGAAAACGAACAAAATTGCCAAATAACACAGCTAATGTACATCAAAGTGCCAACGTATATTGGCTTTTATGTCTAATATGCACGCAATTGAATTTGTTTGCAGTCCAAACACGAACGGGAAATTTGTATCACACCTGTTATTAACCACAGGATGTTATCACATAGTGTATATTAATCGAGCTAAATTTAAATAATAATGAAATTTGGGGAATTACACACCCTCTTCTCGAGATCCGACGACCTATTTATGAGCATCACAAATTCCTGAAAAAGTGCGATTTATCATAAAATTTTCGATAATTTCAAGTAATAGTTAATCACAAATTTTCGAAGTTCCAGTATTATTGATTCATGAATTACAATTTTCTATCTAGACTGTAGTTATTTTTTTGACGTAAACGGAACAGCACTGCGCATTCAGTAATAGGTATCGAAGAAATTGAATGGAATGTAGTCGAGTCATTCCAAAAATCAAATTCTGCACGATATATATCCAAATACCGTTCGCTGTTATTTGTCCCTTTTGCGCCGAGAAAGAGACCAGACGACGGTACTAGTGAACACGCCCGCACTTGAACCGAATTCTCTTCGGTGAGTCTAAGTACTGAACTGAAAGACTTCCCCAAATGCTCCAGCCAACGACCATCCAATCGCGTGCAATCTCTTCAACTACTCTGAGGGGGAACTCTTGAATATTTTTTATAAGGAGGTTTTGTGAACATTCCAGAGCATTTCGCGCTCTCCAGCTAATGGGGGACCGAGGAAAGTTTAGGCAGGTTATGTTTTATATATTTGATTTATGTGGTTATTTCCCAGTTGAGTAGATGCTACTGAATCGAGCATACCTTACAAATGTGGGTCGGATCTAAATACATAGAAATGAAAGTGATGCTATTTACTTATCTCATACAATTATACGAAAACTTATTGGATCTGGCTAAGTTGGAAATCTCAAAATAGAAAATATGGGCTGTTTAGATATTTTATTCAATCAGTGTGACCGTGTGCTAGCACGGGCTTCTGCTCGTACGAGCGGCCGTAAATCAAATGATATTAAAGTAAACGAATAACTAATGGAATCAAAGAAACAATAGTACGCTGAGTTAAGTAATCTCTCCATTCAGTATTATGTTTGCATGACTGATGTGATTATCTGGGACGCTACTTTTACGGGTTGTGTCTGGGTCATCTTTTACGTAACATTAATTTTGTCTTTGCTTGCCCCGAATGGTGGACACGAAAACGCGTTATCAAACTTACTTCGCACGCACAATCGCCAAGTGGTGAGATAGGTTGTCCCTGAGTTGGACGACAGTAAATCTAGACGTGCAGTTTGTTAACTATGGATGATCTAACAGACAGAAAACATGACTTTGTCCGCCCTTCAACTTGTTGATTTATTACTTCATTACGCGTCTTTTCTTTTGTCTCTGTTGTTTTCTGTATCTGCACACGGCCATGTTGACATACTTAACGCACATCACGGTAAAGTTACAGAGGCGGGTACATGCTCCCTCGAAACCGAAAGTTTGAATTCCCTGAAAAGTTACAAATTCTCTGTAACTCGACCGTACGTGAGACGGGCATGTAAAACATGGCGCCAGGGAGGTCTGTTTGCCCCGAGATGCTAAACAAAAATAAACAAAAGATGAAAAAAAGAAAATAAATAAATAAACAGATACACACACACATATATATATATATGTTGCATATATATATGTGTATAAATATATATATATATATATATATATATATATATATATATATATATATATATATATATATATATATATATATGTATTTATATATTTATATATATACATATACATATATGTATGTGTGTGTGTGTGTGTGTGTATGTACTGAGAGTCCTGATAAGTATATCAATAACATATTAGATTCGTCTGCAGCAGCAAGTGAATCCCATCACTCTTTCCCAGTTGGACGTCCCTTGACTTTTAGTGGAGATTCTTGTCGCTTGGATTTATTCACGAATCACAATAATTCATGAAAAGTTTGGAAAATATGGGCAAGTTTTTTTTTTTCTTTTTTAAAGATACTGGCTATTTCTCAAAGGTCAATCTTGTCGGGAGCACGTGCCGTCGAAGTGATTTTTCTCAGGATAGCAATATCCCTCTTGAGGTGTTAATTAAAAGGGAAAATGGGTTCTGGATTTTTTAAAACTTTAGAAGGTACACGAATTCCTTTTTTTCTAAGGGTCTTATAATGTTAGCATCGACAAGTAGCGAGTTTTGATTTATTTTTTCCTCACGAATACAAGTAGTTTTTCTTTTTGACTTTAAAAACAATAAGGGCGATTATAAAACAAAACATGTCGATGGTGAAAGGAAACTCTTTATCCATGAAACTGAAAGCTGACCTTTGGCGTTTTCTCTGGGTGATGAGTTTTAATCTTTATCCTGTAAAATCTTGGACGAAAGTTAGTAACAAGCTTTATGTGGATATTTTATGAAGGGTTTCAAGTCGGCACATTCATCCGGAGTCTGAAAAACTTCTAGATTGTGAACGATTCCGTAATGGAAGGCAAGACGTGACTTGGAGAGCCCGGCTATTCCAGCACTTTCTCTTCTCGTTTATTCTCTCTCTCTCTCTCTCTCTCTCTCTCTCTCTCTCTCGGTCGAATGTTGCGTTTTTTATTCTCGGTAGAACGCAACGTTACTCGTTCCCCGATATTCATTAGCCGTGAAATTGCGTTTTAACCTTTTACAAGCTTTTTATTTCGTCCGTGATTAAGTCGCTCTTAGCTTCCGATACAATGTCTTTTCGCTTATATGTACTCATTTATTTTGTCTCTCTTTCACTATTTTTAATCAGTAATATGAATTGTTGTCTTCTTATTCGTCTGTAGGTTTCATTACATCTACAGCTGCCTTTACTCTTTCAAATTTTCTTTCATCTTACCTCTCCTAATGTGAAGAACGGTCAAAAATTAACTCATGACCATGAATGGTCACAACCAAGAATACCTCTCCAAACTAACCTACTCTAAGAGACTTCATCTTAAATAGGACGCAACATCCTACCTTACTGTGAGGGAGTGGGGTCACGTTTTGATCTCTGGACCCTCGATAACTTATATTACTATATCTATTATATCGTGTTCCGCGACGACTAATTGCATTTAGGGCTGCCACTTGCAATTACCGGCCCTCAGCAGTTTGCCTTTACCGAGAAAATGGTTATTCTTAGCTCCCAAAATTTTACTTTACCTCCCTCAACTTGTCTTTGGATAATACATAAAAAAAGTGTCTTTGTCCTCAAGATTTTGTGGACTTTCCCATTTTGTCTCTGATTCTGTCGAATTTTGTCTTCGCTTCGTAACTCAAAGTTTTACTCTTTATTTTGTCATTCGTTCCAACAAGAAGATTTTCTGTGTGAATCGTCTTTTAGTTTACCTAGCTAAGCGCAGCTTTCGGTCCTCGCTGCCACAATGTGACACTACTTTAAAACAGATCAAAATTTTCATGTCTGATTACTAATTACGTGGCATTTATTATATTTCATGCTGTACAGTATATATATATATATATATATATATATATATATATATATATATATATATATATATATATATATATATATATATATATATATAGTTATATATATATATATATATATGCACAGTTATAATTATAGGGCGTATGTATAAAATTTAATGACATTTTACTGGGTTTCAGACAGGTTCTTTATCCCATATCAGTTGTTCTGAAATTATAAACTTTTCGGAATTCCAGGCTCTCTTACCATTCAAGTTTTCTGGATATCATTATGTTTTCGAGTGGTCAGGTCCCCTAGAAGTATTTGGTTCTAGTAAAAAATCAATTATTTTTTCTATGAAAATTACTGTTTCACTATGAATTCTTCATCACTCTTCTATTGTTGATTCTAAAACAAGATTTCTGAAGGTTATTTGATTTCTGAAGATTTCAGGTTCTTTAGAAATTAGTGGCTCTGAAAAATATAATTAAAAATGTTCCTAGTTTCATAAAAATTTCAGGTTCTCTGGAATTTATAGAGGTTACCGATTATCTGGAAATTCCACGTTTAGGGAATATAAAGATAATTAGTCTCTGAAAAGTCCATCTACCCTGAGTTCCAAAGAATCGCTGATATTTATAAGTTGTCTGAAAATCTTCTGGTCCTTTGAAAATCCCATGTTATTTGAGAATTATCTCTTTTTTTACTATTTTACTTTCCCTGCACTTTATATACTATACCTATCAAGATTGCAGGAATCAAAAAATTATTGTTAAGCTAAAAACGTCAAGTTCAGGAAATTACAGTTTCTCTGAAAATTACCTGTAAGCTTAAGTCTTCCAACAATTAATGTTCCCTAAAACTTACAAAAACTTTAAAACTTTTGATTCTCTAAAAATTTCCGGTTCTCCTGAAATTATCATCATTCTGAAAATTGTAGGTTCTCAAGAAATTATTGGTGTTCTAAAATTTCAAAGTTCTGCAGAAAATGTGCTAATGGTCTAAAATTCTAGAACCTCTAGAAACAACAGGTCACTAGAGATTCTAGGGTTTACAGCACATTTGGTTCCTGTGAGAAGTCTAGGATTCTGAATTCAAGGATCTCTCGAAATTAATGATTCTTTAAAATCTCCAGGTTCACTAAAAATTATTGGTCCCCTATAAACTTCAGGTTTCTGAATTATAGGCTTTCTGAAAACCACATGTCTTTGAACTATATGCCCCCTGGAAACTTGAGGTTTTTAAAGTACAGGTGCTATGAAAATCAGGTTTCTGAACTATACATAGGGCCTCTGGAAACTTCAGGTCTCTAAATTATAGGCACTCTGAACACTTCACGTTAAAGTTAAAGTTATTTATTTTAGTTACTGTATCTACCTTAAGGTACTCAGGCGATCGTCAGCTAGGTTTCTCCACTCACCACCTGCTCACAGCCCATCCTAACATCCCACCCCAACATCCCACACACACACACACACACACACACACACACACACAATTGCTGTTGCAGTAACTGAGCATGATACAAATCTAATGATTTTCGCAGGCCTTCAATTTAGTTATGGAGAGGCACTATCCACTATAGTATAGTGACTATATAAACGAACTACTGCGCCAATACCGGCCATAAGGTTTCCGAGATTTCAGCTATACAATTAACAAAAAGTCCCACAACCATGATGTACACTAAGATACAGGAACAAAGAGGATATAAAAGATACTTATTAGAATTGTATGCAGTCATAAAGTGGAGAGAATGCTATACTTAAAGTCATATGGATAAACTTACGTCCTCATAAATATTTAGAGAATACCATATGGGAGAAATGTAACAAAAATTACATAATATAGACGAAATAATTACTCTTCTCCCAGAAAACGCCAGGGTCCGACAATCCTGTCATTCCCTCACAAGAAAGAGCAAACGAAAGGCATAAGGAAAATCTTCCATGAAGAAGGAATCATCTTACCAGGAAGAAGGATTTATTTTACCAATTTATTCCGAAACACTGATATAGCGTGCTGGATAAAACCACTATGCTTTCGTGTCCGGAGAATTGAAAAACTAAATCCTGATGTTTAGTGAGACACGAGAGAAAGTTATCCACCGAAAGAGATTGTATTCTATGGTCTTGAACATGAATTACTGAACATTTATTGGTGAATGTCTATTTCCAGGTAAGGTTGAGAGACGGGAAAAGATGATACATATAATATTGATTTATCTACCCAAGACGTCCGAAGCCAATTATATTTCGATTTCCCGTATTAAAACGACAACAATATGTTTTTTTTTATTCTCTCTCTCTCTCTGTAACAGGAGCACCTATATAAGCAGCTTATAAGAATAGTATATAATGGACATTCACAAATAGAACCTGTTTTTATTTCCTCTATTTTTATTTAGAATTATATTGCGATATACGAAAAGAAATGGGAATAACAGATTAATGCCCCTGGCTCCTTCCTGTTCTTATCAGAACTAGACTGACGACCAAAGCACAAAGTTTTGGCATAAATATGGAAAGAATACATAAGACATACATTAGATTATGGGGTCAATATGCTACAGCGAATCTACGGGAAGTAAGCCTTTTATACTTTTATGAAACGAACACAATATTATCGCTAGGAAAATGGTGTTCGACCACGACCACAGTAACAGTAAGGAGAGAGAGAGAGAGAGAGAGAGAGAGAGAGAGAGAGAGAGAGAGAGAGAGATTACTACAACATACTTTCTACAGGATTTGGGGAGCAAGATATAAAAAAAGCCAAATATCTGAGACAAAACATACTAACAACTGATCACAGCCAGCGGGCAACTCGTACGAGAACTACCTCTTCAATTCACAGTTAATTTTTTCAAGGAGGAACAAAAAAGTTTTCCTTGTTAATGAACACTTATCTTCCCCAAGCAGAAGTTCAGCCCTTGGTTCCTCCTAAGAACGGAACTTTTCCCCAAACTGTCAGACGTAACTGAGGAGTGAAGGCTCTCGTCTGGAGAAGATTAAAAACCTTCTTCAAACACGAGAGCGAAACGTTCTTCTCAAGGAGACCAGAATTCCTTAATTAATAACCGAAGAGATGAATTTTTTTCGGGAAATAAAACCTGTGAGATGTTCATTTTCACTAGGGAGGCTGCCTTCTCTTTCTGGATGGTAATTAATGCGTTCAGCTACGTCAATCGTGAAAGAAGAGATTAGGTTTAAATATACTGAAAGCAAAAGTTCACAATTATGTATCGGAAGCAATGGATTACATAAATAAACCACCACATTTTGGCTATTTAAGCAGTAGGGGTCTCTAACTGATACCTATATTGACGAGTGTTTCATACTTTTATTTCTGATTGTTCCATTCGGTTGCCTGTATGTTAGTTTATGAAAAAGAATTCGGAAATACCAAAAATACAAAGAATCTGTCATCTAGAACATCCTCGTTTTCCTTTGTAACTTCTGTCACTAACGACACAAGGTTCTTTTGAAAAGAACTTAACAAGTAGCTGGGATTACAGACTTGTTTTTTGGGAATGATACACCTGCTTTTATTTGACTGCCATGCATGCTGGAAGCACGCACAAGACGAAAAGTCTCTCGAGAGTTTAATGTATGCCTCGTACACCCTAATTTAATATATGCGATTCAGCATGTCATCTGCTTTGACAGTTCAGCCATGTCTTTTCACCGTTTTATGTTCATATCCGGTCATCAGCTAGCCACCATTCTTTGCTCATAAAGCACTGCTGTTTCTAAACTGCCTCTGGGCGGAGTAATAACAGCCTTGAAAATTTGCTTCGTGTCACTGTGTTTACGCAAGAGATTTCGGAAGCAGAGCCGTCTGGCAATGAAAAGTTCTTGTGAGCACAATGGATTATTATTCTCGGAGTACATATTTGCAATGAAATGTTTCCTGTTTTCTGAAGTGAGAAATGGTTCGCATGCCATAATTTGAACATGATGACGTGCGCGGCGATGTAGCAGGTGTTTGCAATTTCTTTTTCCTTTTTAGAATGACGTCTGATGAGTGGTTTTGTTTTAGTTATGTAGTCAGTCTAGTTATTAAGCTCATTTTTTGTTCACAGTGTCATAAGGCTAAATAAAAGCATCTAACAAAACTGTTTTTTTAGTTCCAGTTTCTGTTTCTCCTTGTCCGTACAATGACAATTTATTAAATACATAACCTTGCAGATGAAAAATAAATATTTTCCGATTTCCTACCATAAGAACCAAAACGTGCTGGTTTCAAAGCTCTGTGACAAAAGAACTGGCAGTATATCAAAGCGAAATCTTATTCAGAAAAAGGAGACTACTCTTTGAGACTGCACGGGAAAATTCTTCCCTCACAATGGGGATAGAGAGAGGCTTTTAAGAATATTATGCATAACGTTTCTTCTTAAATGCGTCTGTAGATACGGGAAGCGGGCACTTCAATACATCACAGGAATTTAATAAAACTTTTAACATATATGGAGAGGTTTTAGTTAGTCACAATAGGCCACGAGTTTTTTACCCGCTTTTAAGTACTGGCGTTTTAAGCAACAGGGTCATTTAAACAGCTGTTGCTTATCCCTTTCAGTTCCTTCATCTGTGATTAAAGGATAAGGAACTTTTTACTGTTGTTGAAAACGTCGGTGCTGCTTCTGTGACTCCTAGGACAACGTCACTTGTGTCCCTAGGAAGAGACGCTTCCTTTGCTCTCCTTCTGGAAAAGTGACTGGCAAGGATTAGGCGGATTATCGTATGAGTTAGGAAAGTTGCCCTTTACGAGAACATCTGTTTAATGCCGGAATTATTCACTTGCATTCGCTCGTCCTTCGGTAGCCTATACCTACTGTTATTTGGCAATTTTGCGTCGAGAAAGAGACCACAGGGAAGCATTTAATGAACACGACCACACGTGAACCGAATACACTCCGGTGAGCCTGATTTCAGAACTGAAAGGCTTACCCGAATGCTCCAACCAACGCCCACCAACGGAGACCGCGTGCAATCACTTCAGTGCTTTGAGAAGGAGCTCTCTCTTTATGATCTTAACAATTGCGCTTAATATGAATACTACTACCTAATGCAATGAATTTATAACTTTTCAATTCCCTAAAATTTCTGGATACACTTTCCATCGAAATCTATGAAATCTGACTTTGTGGATATAAAGAAGAAACTCACTCTCAGTACCTAGGCACAACATCGTAATCCGTTGTAGCTGAAAGGTTTCACCATTATCACAACACTTCTTACCCCACATGTACTTCACAAATGCGTTTATCATCTTTGCTCGAAGTAAAAAATAAAGCTATTCCTCTCCCTCGTTCTTTCTGAACCTATCCTTCTTTGATAAAACACCTTATATTTCTACACCATGACCACTTGAAAATCTTTCCTGACACGTCCATACAAAAGCATCTCTCCAGCAACCCTGTCTCCCTCTGCCACATCTCCAGTCTTCAACTTTTAATTGTCCTTCTTACATCTTGAAAGGGATTCTAAACTTTTCATTTATTCCATTTATTCCATTCTCTCTTGCATCATTCAGATCTGCCTCTCTTTTACCATCTTCACCCAGCAACTCATCAAAAGACTCACTCCGTGGGTAGGTGCCGAATCCTGTTTAGACGGTTTCCGTCAAGCTGCATCTTTTATTCCTTGAGTCTTTTATTCACTGACCTTCCTCTCTACATTTCCTGCCTTCTCTTATTTGCTGAGGTTTACCTATAATGTACATTATATCTTATATCCATCCATTTTTCCACCATTTTGCCCTTAAATATCGTATTCACCCTCTTCTGTAATACTAAACACTTGTACACAATCACCCTTTTTGCTGTTCATGTGCTCTTCGAAAATTATCCTTTATTAGTAATTAACATCTCGGTTCTTTCCCTTAACATACACCTCTTTCATTATATCTTGTTGTGTGTCTATGTACACAAGCACTTCCTGGTGATACCGTAACCCCACTGTAGTATTCTGCTTACTGACTATAAACTACTTTCATTTCAGTCTCACCTAATGTACTACATTATTGTTACATTCTGCATTTTTCTCTCCAGCTAAAACTCTCTCAATTTCCATTATCATTTCATCAACTTGATAACCTGATTGTCAGCCAAGCAGCCCTTGTTCACTAATTAAGCCTGTCAAAGATTCCTAATCATGAAAATGACAAGAGAGCGAAAAATGTGCCCGATATAACCTCAAAGAGCGAAGGTTTGATAACGCGTTTTTGTGTTCGCCATTCGGGGCAAGCAAAGACAAAATTAATGTTACATAAAAGATGACCCAGACACAACCCCTGAAAATAAAGTCCCAGGTAATCAAGTCAGTCATGCAATCATAATACTGGATGGAGAGATTACTCGACTCAGCGTAATATTGTTTCTTTTATGTCATTAATTATTCGTTTACTTTAATTTCATTTGATTTACGGCCGCTCGCACGAGCAGAAGCCCGTGCTAGCACAAGGTCACACTGATTAAAGAAAATATTCAAACAGCCCATATTTTCTATTTCGAGATTTCCAACTTAGCCAGATCCAGTAAGTTTTCGTATAATTGTATGAAATAAGTAAACAGCATCGCTTTCATTTCTATATTTTTAGATCCGACCCACACTCTAAAGGTATGCTCGATTCAGTAGCATCTACTCAACTGGGAAATAACCACATAAATCAAATATAAAAAGAACCTGCCTAAACTTTTCTCAGTCTCCCATTAGCTGGAGAGCGCGAAATGCTCTGGAATGTTCACAAAACTTCCTTTATAAAAGATAATCAAGAGTTCCCTCTCACGGTAGGTGAAGAGATTGCACGCGGTCTGTGATGGTGGTCAGTGGTTGGGGCATTTGGGTGAGTCTTTTCAGTTCTGAATTCAGACTCACCAAAGTGAATTCCGTTCAAGAGCGGCCGTGTTCACGAAGTCCTATTCTCTGGTCTCTTTCTCGGCGCAAAATGGACAAATAAAGGCGAACAGCCTTTGGATATTTATCGGGCGGATTTTGATTTCTCCCAAAAGATGGTGTGACTTGAGTACATTCCGTACAGTTTCTTCGGTACCTTTTACAGAATGAAAGTTTGTGATTAACTATTGCATGAAATTATCGAAAATTTTATGATAAATCGCACTTTTTCCGGAGTTTGTGATGCTCACATGTAGCTCGTCGGATCTCGAGACGATAGTGTGTGATTAATTTCCAAAGTTTCAGTCAAAAGTATTATTTAAATTTAGTTACAATGATACGCACTATGTGACAACAGCCTGTGGTTAATAACAGGTGTGATACGAATTTCCCGTTCGTGTTTGGACTGCAAACAAATTCAATTGCGTGCATATTAGACATAAAAGCCAATATATGTTGGCACTTTGATGTACATTAGCTGTGTTATTTGGCAATTTTGTTCGTTTTCGAAACCAGATAAAGGTCAGACAACCCCGTCATGATTGTCACGTGACTTCTGTTGACACATCGAAATTACCAATAAAAAGAAGTGTTATTACCCTCGATTGGGTAATGTTTTTATTTCATTGGTTGTTTGAACTTGTTTTTTTCAGTGAAGTTTTAAATCAAATTTGTTATTACAATTGACAAAAAAAAAAAAAAAAAAAAAAAAATAGCATTTTCGTTGATCTGATTCCAGAGTCTTTTCCAGTCAGACGTCAGATCCTAATTTACTCTCTCTCTCTCTGTCTCTCTCTCTATTAATCGACACTTTGCATTTCTGCCATTTAATCTTCATCCAACAGGAAAACGAGAAACTGAAGAATGAATTAGTTCTGCAGAACTACTTTAAGTGAAACTTGCCGATTTGCCAGTCGATCTGGCTGATATTGCCTAGATTCATACTGAAAACATATTTTCTTAACACATTCTGACTGATATAAGAATAAAAAAAAATGGACTTTGCCGTCATCTTCACCATCATCATCGTAGACAGACAAGAATACGTGTTTGTTTACAAACAAATATTCTTTGAGGCTAATCTTCCCTTCTAACAATTATAGATATTCAATTTTGTCCTTTATGACCATGTCTGTACATGCTCAGTGAATATTACAAAGAAAAACGTTAATAAAATCGATAACAGATATAGGCTACCGAAGGACGAGCGAATGGAAGAGATTAATAGCAGCATTAAACAGATGCTATCGGAACCGACAACTTTTCTGATCCGCACGATAATCATCCTAATCCTTGCCAGCCATTTTTCCAGAAGGAGAGCAAAGGATACGTCTCTTCCTAGGGACACAAGTACCGTTGTCATAAAAGTTGCAGGAGCAGCAGCACCGTTTCCAGTAACAGTGAAAGTTTCGTATCCTTTTAATCTCAGAGATAAAGGAACTGAAAAAGGATAATCAGCAGCTTTGCAAATAACCCTGTTGCTTAAAAACCCGTTCTTTTAAGAGCAGGCAAAAAAACTCGTGGCCTAAAATGATTGACTAAAACCTCCATGTATGTAAACAGTTTTATCAAATCCCTGTGATGTTTTTAAGTTCTCGCTTCCCGTAGCTACAGACGTATTTAAGGGGAAACATTATGAGCAATACTGTCAAAAGCTTCTCTCTCTCTCTCTCTCTCTCTCTCTCTCTCTCTCTCTCTCTCTCTCTCTCTCTCTCTCTCTCTCTCATGAATTCTAAGAAAATCTACATCTAAACTGATGTGTATAAATCAAGCCCCAGACTATCAACAAGAGACATTTATTCTGAAAATCTAACAAAAAACCAAGTAAATGAAAAATCATGCATAGTAAACCTCTAATCCCAATTACACTATCTTTAAAGAATAAAATTGTTGCAAGACATCATAATCGGTAGAACTAAATACCGCTTCCTACAGAAAATACACCCGAAATCCATTAAGTACAGTAGTCTGTGGTCTGTAAAAAAAAATAGTCACTTCGGCCTCAGTTCCATTCCCGCAAGGGCCTGTATGCCAGATTAAGGGTTCACCTCACTTGAGTCATGACTCCATTGACGCATTTTCTCAAAGAAAGGAACCATCTCCATAAGAAATCAACGTTCACCCAATTTACAAACACACACAACCACATGAGATAAATGTTAAATCATAATAAAAGCATAATCACTAAAATAATTAAGTTTGTAAAGGAAGGATTATAACAGTTAGTAATTTCCTAATATTCTGCTCACTTTCAGCGAAAGTGTGTTCCAACATGTCCTTTAGCTACGGTTTCACACCACCCTATGAATTGCCTTTCACAAGTGCGCATTACACCAAGCATTTTTCACAATGAACACACGCACATACAGTTCATTGGGCACACCTAGAAATCCGGCTCAAACCCACCAAACTTCTAGAAGCTTTCCGAACTAGAGCACTGACGAACGGAGCTTTCCACCCATCCACGTGGCCCTCCCATGTATTTAGACCAAAGGTGACCTTACTCAAATTGCTGGATTAACAAAACCTCGAGACACATACCTTCCACCTTGTAGATTTGTTAAACATTGCAAAAGATCGCATGCACATGAAAAATGTTGAATAACGGACGTCCAGGTCACATTCCTCTCGCCTGTGAAACCGATAAACATTGCAAGAGCCCGTATTGTTTCAAACATCCCTGCACTCCATTATTAATATATTATACATATATATTCTATATATATATACATATATAGCACGAAATTTCATAAATGCCACATAATTAACAATCAGACATGAAAATTTGGACTTGTTTTAAAGTAGTGTCACGTTGTGACAGCAAAGGAGGAAAGCTGCTCTAAGTCGGGTAAAATTAAAGACGATTCACACGGAAAATCTTCTTGGCGCAAAGAATGACAAAATTTAGAGAAAAGCTTTGAGTTAGGAAGCGAGGATAGACTTCGACAAAATCAGAGACAAAATGGGAAAGTCCACAAAATCTTGAAATTTTTTTTTTTTTTTTTTTATGTATTGTCCAAACAACAAGTTGAGGGAGGTAAAGTGAAATTTGGGGGCCTAAGAATAACGAATAAGGTAATATAAGTTATCGATGGTCCAGACAACCTACCCCGGTAAGACAAGATGTCGCCGCGTCCTACTTGAGATAAAGTATGTTGGACTGGATTAATTTCGAGAGGTATTCTCGGTATGGAAATCCTTGGTCGTAAGTTTTTCCCGTTCTTACAAATTAACAAAGGTAGGAGGAAAGAAAATTTGCAACCCGAAACTCACATTATTGGTGTGATATAAGCTACAGGCGAATAAGAAAATAACTCAATTCACTGACTGAAAAGAATGAAAGACTTTAATAAAAGAGAGAATGAAAGCGATAAGACATTGTATCGGAAGTTAAGAGCGACTTAATCACGGACGAAATAAAAAGTTTGTAAAAGGTTAAAACGCAATTTCACGGCTAATGAATATCGGGGAACGACTGAACGTTGCGTTCTACCGAGAATAAAAAAAAATGCAACATTCGACAGAGAGAGAGAGAGAGAGAGAGAGAGAGAGAGAGAGAGAGAGAGAGAGAGAAGGAATAAACGAGAGAAGGAAGTGCTGGAATAGCGGGGCTCTCCAAGTCACGTCTTGCCTTCCATTACGGAATCGTTCACAATCTAGAAGTTTTTCAGACTCCAAATGAATGTGCCGACTTGAAACCCTTCATAAAACATCCACACAAAGGTTGTTACTGACTTTCCTCCTAGATTTTACAGGATAAAGATTAAAACTCATCACTCAGAGAAAACTCCAAAGGCCAGTTTTCAGTTTCAAGGATAAAGAGGTTCATTTCACCATCGACATGTTTTGTTTTATAATCGCCCTTATTGTTTTTAAAGTCATAAAGTAAAACTACTTGTATTCGTGAGGAAAACATAAATCAAAACTCGCTGCTTGTCGATACTGACATTATAAAACCCTTAGAAAAAAAGTCATTCGTGTATCTTATAATGTTTAAAAAAATCCAGAACCCATTTTCTCTTTTAATTAACACTTCACGGGGGATATTACTGTCCTGAGAAAAATCACTTTGACGTCATGTGTTACTGACAAGAATAACCTTTGAGAAATAGACAGTATATTTAAAGAAGAAAAAAAAACTTGCCTATATTTTCCTCACTTTTCATGAATTATTGTGATTCATGAATAAAATCAAGGGATAAGAATCCCCACTGAAAGTCAAGGGACGTCCAACTGGGAAAGTGATGGGATCCAATTGCTTCCGCTGACGAATCTAATATGTTATTGATATACTTATAAAGGTTCTCAATACACACACACACACACACATATATGTATTAGTTAATATTTTTTTTTATTTAATTGTTTTACTATTCATCTACTTTTTTTCAACATCTAGGAGTAAACAGGCCTCCTCCCAGGCGCCTGTTTTACATGCCAGTCTCACGTGCCGTCGAGTTACGGAGAATTTGTAACTTCTGAGGGAATCCAAACTTTCGTTTCCGAGGGAGCATGTACCCGCCTCTGTAACTTTACCGCGATGTGCGTTACATAATCCTCCGTCTGCCCATCATATGAATTATTTAGAAGAGCGGCCTTTGTAGTTAATGCTGTCGATGTTGAGTGCTTGTCTCGCTTTGAGCATTGACGCTGTTCTGCTTCCTTATGTATGTCAACATGGTCGTGTGTAGATACAGAAAGCAAGAGTGGACAACCAAAGGAAGTTTAATTAAATAACTAGTAAACAAGTTGATAGAAAAAACAAAGACTATGATAATAATAATGACTATAAAAAGTTTCAATTAGTTAATGCATAGTCACGTTTTCTGTGCTAGAATATCCGATGTTAATAAACTGCGAGTCCAGATTTGCTGTCCTCTAACCCAGGGCCAACTTATCTCACCACTTGGCGATTGCGCGTGCGAAGTCCGTAGGCTCGGGACTTGCTATCTCGACTCTCTTTTTTTATTACCGCTATTTTTGATGGCACTGGAACACTACTAATGATGATGTGACCAGACACAAATGATCACACCAGAGCTCTGGTTAACCTCACGAACGGCAAATAAAGACGAATATTTTGGAGAAAATCTGTCGACTCCGTTGAATAACAGAGGAAAGGAGCAGATTGCGTCAGACCTCAGAAATGATCATAAGGCGAACAGCGAAATCTAAATATTTGTTCTCTTGGACGTTAAGAAAAGTAAGTTCCAGTTTACAACGACATCTCTGAAGCGTACCTATTCTCTAGACTCTAGAGTATGCTTGGATATTCAACCTCAGTCATTACTGACGCGTGGACTATAGATACACATGCATGTAAACATACTCGTGAATAAGTACATCAGCTTGCATACTGAGCATACGTACTGTGATAACACCAAACAAATCCAGTTATATATGCAGGCAGAGCCACGAATCCTGGTGGGAATAGGTGCACTTATCGTATTCTTGCGTTCCGGTGTGAGTTATTCCCAAAGGTATTTGGTATATGAATGGGTTATCTGTAGCTTAACATAAATTGCAAAGTGAGTGAATATATATATATATATATATATATATATATATATATATATATATATATATATATACATATTAGTTTGGTAATTCATATTATTAGCTTTGCAATTTGCATTTGTACAACTTCAAATATTAGGATAAAAATAGCTCATTAATAAACTCTTGACCAGCTTGCACTCAAAGGCAGTCACAAATGGAAAGTGAACCTACTTTAGCCAAGATTCGAGCCTATGTCTGCATAGGCCTATGTCTGCATACGGAATACGTATTCTCGTCTATGGAAACTGATATGCCTATTCATGAGTGGGATAGCGTATTAGTATTCATAGTCCTTGCCCCAATGGTGCTCTGAGATGAATATTTTTGTATTATCTTAGAGAACAGGTTCGCTTGAAAGATGTCTTCGTTTAGCAAGATAACAAATATTTAGAGATTTCTTTGTTCGTCTCATGATCGTTTTTGAGGTATGACGCAATCTGCTCGTTTCGTCTGGTCTTCAACTGAGTCGACATATTTTTTCAAACTATTCTTTTTATTTCTCGATTGTAAGGTTAACCGCTGCTCTGGAGTGATCGTTCTGACTGTTCTTATCATCTTTAGTAGTATTCCAGTGCTATAACAAAAAACAGTACTAACGAAACAGGGTCGAGACAGCTAGTCTCAAATCGAGGGACTTAACATTAACAGTCGCCAAGTGGTAAGATAAGCTGGTCCAGGATGAACGACACCAAAACTGGACATGCTTTATGTCAAGTCTGAAAAAATGTTTTCAGACTACTAAGTATTCTAGAAATTACCCGTTCTCGGAAATTTCCATTTTCTTCTGGAAATTATTAATTCTCCAGAAATTCTTAATTCTTGTGGAATTATTGATTCTCCAGATTCTTTGGAAAGTAATGGCCTCTGAAAAAATTCCCATTTTTTTTTTTTTTACAATGTCAGGTCCTGTGGAAATTACTGGAATTATATACCGATTCTCTGAAAATTACAAGTTTAGGGAAGGACATTTATTATCTGAAAATTCAAGCTTCTCTTAAAATCTGGAAATTACTGACCCTTAGCGAATTCCAATGACTCCTTGAAATCTATAAATTTTCTGAAAATCTCCCGGTCCTTTGAAATTCCAAGGTTCCTGGGATTTTTCTCTGTCTCGACAACTTTAGCTTCTCTGAGACGTCTGGACCTCTAAAGATAAGAGGTTCCCTGGAAATGATTGTTTCGGTAAAACCGTCTGGTACAGAAAATTAGTTTCCTTGAGAATTACCTATAAACTGAGGTCTTCCAAAAATGACAGGTCCCCAGAAAATGACAAAAAATCGAGAAATTCTCGGTACTGAAAAATTTCAGGTTCTCCTGGAGTTATCAGCATTCTGAAAATTCCCAATTATCTGGAAATTTTTGGTGCTCTAAGAATTCCATTTTCTGTACAAAGCAATGGTTGTCTACAAGGAATGGGATGTCTAACAACAACCAGTCCACAAGAAATTCCAGGTTCTCTAGCAGATTTGGGTCCTCTGAAAATTGATACTTTTTGAAGTCAGGATCTCTCAAAGTTTATGGTACTTTAAAATCCCATTTCATTAAAAATTATTAGTCGCCTGTGAAGTTCACGTTTCTGAATTATAGGTCTGCTGAAAACTGCAGGTCCCCGAATTATAGGCAATCTGAAAATTTTCAGGTTAAAAATAAAGTTGTCCATTTTAGTTCCTGTATCTACTTTAAGGTACTACAACGATCGCAAACCAGGCCTTCCTACGCCCCACCCTCCTGCAGCCTCCACCCTACAATGCACACACACACACAAACACGCTGTGACAGTAACTAAACATGATACAAAGCTAGTGATTTTCAAGGACCTTGGAGAGGTGGGGCCTTCAAGTAGACTGTCGAGACACTATCCACTATACAAACCATCCACTGCAACAATACCGCTGAAAAGACTGAAGAAAATTCTGCTAAGCTAATGACCAAGAATCTCACAGCAACATGATACAAACTAATACGGACATTGAAACAAAGGGCATAAAAAATACTTACCGAGAAAGTTATGCAGTCATAAAATGAAGAGAATTGTGTGCGTAAAGCTTATGTGATCAAACTTAAGTTCTGATAAATATTCAGAGAAGACGGTAGGTGAGAAATGTAAAAAAATAAATAAATAAATAAATAAATAAATAAAAACTAAACACAGACTTGGAAAATAAAAAACACGCAATCGGACTTGTAAGAGAAGGCGAACGAATCGACGAGGGATTACTCTTCTTCTCCCAGAAAACGTCACGGTCCGACAGTCCTGTCATTCTCTCGCAAGAAAGAGCAAAAGAAGGGCATAAGGAAAATCTTCCATGAATATATTATCAAAGGAGGAAAGATTTATCTTACCAATTTATTCCGAAATATTGAAATAGCGTGATGGATAAAACCACTATGTGTCCGTGTCCGGAGAATTGAAAAACTAAATCCTGATGTTTAGTGAGATATGAGAGAAAGTTATCTACCGAAAGAGATTGTATTCTATAGTCTTGAACGTGAACGACTGACCTTTATTGGTGAATGTCTATTCTAGGTGCCGCCGAGAAACGGGCAATGATGATAAAAATAGAACTGATTTATTTACCGGAGACGTCCGAAGCCAACTGGATTTCGATTTCCCATATCAAAATGACAACAGTACGCCTTGTTTTTTATTTCCTCTCTGGAACAAGAGCACCTACACTCGACTTATAAGACTGGTTTATGATCGGCATCAAAAAAAAAGAGGCTGTTTTATTTCCTCTACTGTTCTTTTTATAATTATATTGCGATATACGACAAGAAATGGGAATAACAGATTAATGCCACGGGCTCCTTCCTGTTCTTATCAGAAGTAGACTGAAGACCAAAGCACAAAGTTTTGGCATAAATATGGAAAGGATACGTAAGGTATACATTAGAATATGGGGTCAATATGCTACAGCAAATCTACGGGAAATAAGCCTTTAATACTTTCACGATAACAAAAAGTTAAGTATACCTTAGTTTAACCAGACCACTGAGTTGATTAACAGCTCTCCTAAGGCTAGCCCGAAGGATTAGACTTACTTTACGTAGGTAAGAACCAATTGGTTACCTAGCAACGGGACCTACAGCTTATTGTGGAATCCGAACCACATTATAGCGAGAAATGAATTTCTATCACCAGAAATAAATTCCTTTAATTCTTCATTGGCCAGCTGGAGAATCGGACGCGGGCCCAGCAGAGTGCTAGCCGAGAACTATACCGACCCGTCCAACGAGGAACTGATCGGTACGGAGAGAGAGAGAGAGAGAGAGAGAGAGAGAGAGAGAGAGAGAGAGAGGAGGTATTACTACAACATACTTTCTACAGGATTTGGGAAGCACGATATAAAAAAGTCATATATCTGAGACAAAATATACTAACAACTGATCACAAGAAGCGGGCAACTCGCACGAGAGCTACTTCTTCAATTTGTAGCTAATTTTTCAAGGAGGAACAAAAAGTTTTCCTTGTTAATGAACACTTATCTTACCCAAGCAGAAGTTCAGCCCTTGGTTCCTCCTGAGGAGGGAACTTTCCCCCAACTGTTAGACGCAACTGAGGAGTGAAGGCTCTCATCTGGAGAAGATTAAAAACCTTCTAACATGAGAGCTAAACTTTCTTCTTATTAAGACCAAAATTCCTTAATTAATAACCGAAAAGATGAATGTTTTTTTCTGATAATAAAACCTGTAAGATGTTCATTTTCACTAGGGGGGCTGCTTTCTCCTTCTCTTTTTAAATGGAGGCCGACGGGATGATAATTAATGCATTTATCTACGTCAATCGTGAAATAAGAAGAAATTTGGTCTAAATATCTGAAAGCAAAAGTTCACGATTATGTATGGGATGCAATTGATTACATAAATACACATCATCACATTTTGACTGCTCCAGAATACTTTCAATTCTTATTGTTACATTCGGTTGCCTGTATGTTAGTATAAGAAAAAGAATTCGGAAATACCAAAAATACAAAAAATCTGTCATCTAGAACATCCTTGTTTTCTTTTGTAACTTCTGTCACTAACGACACAAGGTTCGTTTGAAAAGAACTTAACAAGTAGCTGGGATTACAGACTTGTTTTTGAGAATGATACACCTGCTTTTATTTGACTGCCATGCATGATGGAAGCACGCAAAAGACGAAATGTCTCTCGAGAGTTTAATGTATGCCTCGTACACCCTAATTTAATGTATGCGATTCAGCATGTCATCTGCTTTGACAGTTCAGCCATGTCTTTTCACCGTTTTATGTTCATATCCGGTCATCAGCTAGCCACCATTCTTTGCTCATAAAGCACTGCTGTTTCTAAACTGCCCCTGGGCGGAGTAATAACAGCCTTGAAAATTTGCTTCGTGTCACTGTGTTTACACGCAAGAGATTTCCGGACGCAGAGCCGTCTGGCAATGAAAAGTTCTTGTGAGCACAATGGATTATTATTCTCGGAGTACATATTTGCAATGAAATGTTTCCTGTTTTCTGAAGTGAGAAATGGTTCGCATGCCATGATTTGAACATGATGACGTGCGCGGCGATGTAGCAGGTGTTTGCAATTTCTTTTTCCTTTTTTTTAGAATGACGTCTGATGAGTGGTTTTGTTTTAGTTATGTAGTCAGTCTAGTTATTAAGCTCATTTTTTGTTCACAGTGTCATAAGGCTAAATAAAAGCAACTAACAAAAACTGTTTTTTAGTTCCAGTTTCTGTTTCTCCTTGTCCGTACAATGACAATTTATTAAATACATAACCTTGCAGATGAAAAATAAATATTTTCCGATTTCCTACCATAAGAACCAAAACGTGCTGGTTTCAAAGCTCTGTGACAAAAGAACTGGCAGTATATCAAAGCGAAATCTTATTCAGAAAAAGGAGACTACTCTTTGAGACTGCACGGGAAAATTCTTCCTCCACAATGGAGATAGAGAGAGGCTTTTAAGAATATTATGCATAACGTTTCTTCTTAAATGCGTCTGTAGATACGGGAAGCGAGCACTTCAATACATCACAGGAATTTAATAAAACTTTTAACATATATGGAGAGGTTTTAGTTAGTCACAATAGGCCACGAGTTTTTTACCCGCTTTTAAGTACTGGCGTTTTAAGCAACAGGGTCATTTAAACAGCTGTTGCTTATCCCTTTTCAGTTCCTTCATCTGTGATTAAAAGGATAAGGAACTTTTTACTGTTGTTGAAAACGTCGGTGCTGCTTCTGTGACTCCTAGGACAACGTCACTTGTGTCCCTAGGAAGAGACGCTTCCTTTGCTCTCCTTCTGGAAAAGTGACTGGCAAGGATTAGGAGGATTATCGTACGAGTCAGGAAAGATGCCCTTTACGAGAACATCTGTTTAATGCCGGAATTATTCACTTCCATTCGCTCGTCCTTCGGCAGCCTATACCTACTGTTATTTGGCAATTTTGCGTCGAGAAAGAGACCGTAGGGTAGCACTTAGTGAACACGACCACACGTGAACGGAATGCACTCCGGTGAGCCTGATTTCAGAACTGAAAGGCTTACCCGAATGCTCCAACCAACGCCCACCAACAGAGACCGCGTGCAATAACTTCAGTGCTTTGAGAAGGAACTCTCTCTTTATGATCTTAACCATTGCGCTTAATGTGAATACTACTACCTAATGCAATGAATTTATAATTTTCAATTCCCTAAAATTTCTGGATACACTTTCCATCGAAATCCATGAAATCTGACTTTGTGGATATAAAGAAGAAACTCACTCTCAATACCTAGGCACAACATCATAATCCGTTGTAGCTGAAGGGTTTCACCATTATCACAACACTTCTTACCCCACATGTACTTCACAAATGCGTTTATCATCTTTGCTCGAAGTAAAAAATAAAGCTATTCCTCTCCCTCGTTCTTTCTGAACCTATCCTTCTTTGATAAAACACCTTATATTTCTACACCATGACCACTTGAAAATCTTTCCTGACACGTCCATACAAAAGCATCTCCAGCAACCCTGTCTCCCTCTGCCACATCTCCAGTCTTCAACTTTTAATTGCCCTTCTTACATCTTGAAAGGATTCTAAACTTTTCATTTATTCCATTTATTCCATTCTCTCTTGCATCATTCAGATCTGCTCTCTTTTTACCATCTTCACCCAGCAACTCATCAAAAGAAGACTCCGTGGGTAGGTGCCGAATCCTGTTTAGACGGTTTCCGTCAAGCTGCATCTTTTATTCCTTGAGTCTTTTATTCACTGACCTTCCTCTCTACATTTCCTGCCTTCTCTTATTTGCTGAGGTTTACCTATAATGTACATTATATCTTATATCCATCCATTTTTCCACCATTTTGCCCTTGAATATCGTATTCACCCTCTTCTGTAACACTAAACGCTTGTACACAATCGCCCCTTTTACTGTTCATGTGCTCTTCGAAAATTATCCTTTTATTAGTAATTAACATCTCGGTTCTTTCCGCCAACATACACCTCTTTCATTATATCTTGTTGTGTGTCTATGTACACAAGCACTTCCTGGTGATACCGTAACCCCACTGTAGTATTCTGCTTACTGACTATAAACTACTTTCATTTCAGTCTCACCTAATGTACTACATTATTGTTACATTCTGCATTTTTCTCTCCAGCTAAAACTCTCTCAATTTCCATTATCATTTCATCAACTTGATAACCTGATTGTCAGCCAAGCAGCCCTTGTTCACTAATTAAGCCTGTCAAAGATTCCTAATCATGAAAATGACAAGAGAGCGAAAAATGTGCCCGATATACCCTCAAAGAGCGAAGGTTTGATAACGCGTTTTTGTGTTCGCCATTCGGGGCAAGCAAAGACAAAATTAATGTTACATAAAAGATGACCCAGACACAACCCCTGAAAATAAAGTCCCAGGTAATCAAGTCAGTCATGCAATCATAATACTGGATGGAGAGATTACTCGACTCAGCGTAATATTGTTTCTTTTATGTCATTAATTATTCGTTTACTTTAACTTCATTTGATTTACGGCCGCTCGCACGAGCAGAAGCCCGTGCTAGCACAAGGTCACACTGATTATAGAAAATATTCAAACAGCCCATATTTTCTATTTCGAGATTTCCAACTTAGCCAGATCCAGTAAGTTTTCGTATAATTGTATGAAATAAGTAAACAGCATCGCTTTCATTTCTATATTTTTAGATCCGACCCACACTCTAAAGGTATGCTCGATTCAGTAGCATCTACTCAACTGGGAAATAACCACATAAATCAAATATAAAAAAGAACCTGCCTAAACTTTCCTCAGTCTCCCATTAGCTGGAGAGCGCGAAATGCTCTGGAATGTTCACAAAACTTCTTTATAAAAGATAATCAAGAGTTCCCTCTCAGGGTAGTTGAAGAGATTGCACGCGGTCTGTGATGGTGGTCAGTGGTTGGGGCATTTGGGTGAGTCTTTTCAGTTCTGAATTCAGACTCACCGAAGTGAATTCCGTTCAAGAGCGACCGTGTTCACGAAGTCCTATTCTCTGGTCTCTTTCTCGGCGCAAAATGGACAAATAAAGGCGAACAGCCTTTGGATGTTTATCGGGCGGATTTTGATTTCTCCCAAAAGATGGTGTGACTTGAGTACATTCCGTTCAGTTTCTTCGGTACCTTTTACAGAATGAAAGTTTGTGATTAACTATTGCATGAAATTATCGAAAATTTTATGATAAATCGCACTTTTTCCGGAATTTGTGATGCTCACATGTAGCTCGTCGGATCTCGAGACGATAGTGTGTGATTAATTTCAAAGTTTCAGTCAAAGTATTATTTAAATTTAGTTACAATGATACGCACTATGTGACAACAGCCTGTGGTTAATAACAGGTGTGATACGAATTTCCCGTTCGTGTTTGGACTGCAAACAAATTCAATTGCGTGCATATTAGACATAAAAGCCAATATATGTTGGCACTTTGATGTACATTAGCTGTGTTATTTGGCAATTTTGTTCGTTTTCGAAACCAGATAAAGGTCAGACAACCCCGTCATGATTGTCACGTGACTTCTGTTGACACATCGAAATTACCAATAAAAAGAAGTGTTATTACCCTCGATTGGGTAATGTTTTTTTATTTCATTGGTTGTTTCAACACTTTTTTCAGTGAAGTTTTAAATCAAATTTGTTATTACAATTGACAAAAAAAAAAAAAAAAAAATAGCATTTTCGTTGATCTGATTCCAGAGTCTTTTCCAGTCAGACGTCAGATCCTAATTTACTCTCTCTCTCTCTGTCTCTCTCTCTATTAATCGACACTTTGCATTTCTGCCATTTAATCTTCATCCAACAGGAAAACGAGAAACTGAAGAATGAATTAGTTCTGCAGAACTACTTTAAGTGAAACTTGCCGATTTGCCAGTCGATCTGGCTGATATTGCCTAGATTCATACTGAAAACATATTTTCTTAACACATTCTGATTGATATAAGAATAAAAAAAAAAATGGACTTTGCCGTCATCTTCACCATCATCATCGTAGACAGAAAAGAATACGTGTTTGTTTACAAACAAATATTCTTTGAGGCTAATCTTCCCTTCCTAACAATTATAGATATTCAATTTTGTCCTTTATGACCATGTCTGTACATGCTCAGTGAATATTACAAAGAAAACGTTAATAAAATCGACAACAGATATAGGGTACTGAAGGACGAGCGAATGGAAGAGATTAATAGCAGCATTAAACAGATGCTATCGGAACCGACAACTTTTCTGATCCGCACGATAATCATCCTAATCCTTGCCAGCCATTTTTCCAGAAGGAGAGCAAAGGATACGTCTCTTCCTAGGGACACAAGTACCCTTGTCATAAAAGTTGCAGGAGCAGCAGCACCGTTTCCAGTAACAGTGAAAGTTTCGTATCCTTTTAATCTCAGAGATAAAGGAACTGAAAAAGGATAATCAGCAGCTTTGCAAATAACCCTGTTGCTTAAAAACCCGTTCTTTTAAGAACAGGCCTAAAATGATTGACTAAAACCTCCATGTATGTAAGCAGTTTTATCAAATCCCTGTGATGTTTTTAAGTTCTCGCTAATACTGTCAAAAGCCTCTCTCTCTCTCTCTCTCTCTCTCTCTCTCTCTCTCTCTCTCTCTCTCTCTCTCTCTCTCTCTCTCTCTCTCTCTCATGAATTCTAAGAAAACCTACATCTAAACTGATGTGTATAAATCAAGCCCCAGACTATCAACAAGAGACATTTATTCTGAAAATCTAACAAAAAACCAAGTAAATGAAAAATCATGCATAGTAAACCTCTAATCCCAATTACACTATCTTCAAAGAATAAAATTGTTGCAAGACATCATAATCGGTAGAACTAACTACCGCTTCCTACAGAAAATACACCCGAAATCCATTAAGTACAGTAGTCTGTGGTCTGTAAAAAAAAAAATAGTCACTTCGGCCTCAGTTCCATTCCCGCAAGGGCCTGTATGCCAGATTAAGGGTTCACCTCACTTGAGTCATGACTCCATTGACGCATTTTCTCAAAGAAAGGAACCATCTCCATTAGAAATCAACGTTCATCCAATTTACAAACACACACAACCACACGAGATAAATGTTAAATCATAATAAAAGCATAATCACTAAAATAATTAAGTTTGTAAAGGAAGGATTATAACAGTAATTTCCTAATATTCTGCTCACTTTCTGCGAAAGTGTGTTCCAACATGTCCTTTAGCTACGGTTTTACACCACCCTATGAATTGCCTTTCACAAGTGCGCATTACACCAAGCATTTTTCACAATGAACACACGCACATACAGTTCATTGGGCACACCTAGAAATCCGGCTCAAACACACCAAACTTCTAGAAGCTTTCCGAACTAGAGCACTGACGAACGGAGCTTTTCACCCATCCACGTGGCCCTCCCATGTATGTCTGGTTCTCAACCTTTTTATTACCACGCCCCTCTAAGAGCTGGTCCTTCCTCCACGCCCCCTTGCATCTATGAGTAAAATTCCCTCCCAGATTAGGAGGAAAATAAAAAAAAAAAAGGAGAAAGGAGAAGGAGGGACAGGGAGGGAGGTAAATAATTACAAAATAGTGGTAAGCCTAGCGAGTCTAACTAGAATGGTAGACTATAGGAAACTAACGTGACAAGGCGATACTTCTTCATTTTTTTATAAACTTCTGAATATTAGTTCCTCACTCTTGTTAAAAAGAATAACGAATATAATTCTAGAATTTTTAAATTTTCCATAGGCCTCGCGCCTCCCTGAAATTGCTGACGCCCCCTAGGGGCGCGCCCCAGGTTGAGAACCACAATTTTTAGACCAAAGGTGACCTTACCCAAATTGCTGGAGTAACAAAACCTCGAGACACATACCTTCCACCTTGTAGATTTGTTAAACATTGCAAAAGATCGCATGCACATGAAAAATGTTGAATAACGGACGTCCAGGTCACATTCCTCTCGCCTGTGAAACCGATAAACACTGCAAGAGCCCGTATTGTTTCAAACATCCCTGCACTCCATTATTAATATATTATACATATATATTCAATATATATACATATATAGCACGAAATTTCATAAATGCCACATAATTAACAATCAGACATGAAAATTTGGACTTGTTTTAAAGTAGTGTCACGTTGTGACAGCAAAGGAGGAAAGCTCCTCTAAGTCGGGTAAAATTCAAGACGATTCACACAGAAAATCTTCTTGGCGCAAAGAATGACAAAATTTAGAGAAAAGCTTTGAGTTAGGAAGCGAGGATAGACTTCGACAAAATCAGAGACAAAATGGGAAAGCCCACAAAATCTTGAAAAAAAAACTTTTTTTTATGTATTGTCCAAACAACAAGTTGAGGGAGGTAAAGTGAAATTTTGGGGGCTAAGAATAACGAATAAGGTAATATCAAGTTATCGATGGTCCAGACAACCTACCCCGGTAAGGCAAGATGTCGCGTCCTACTTGAGGTAAAGTATGTTGGACTGGATTAATTTCGAGAGGTATTCTCGGTATGGAAATCCTTGGTCGTAAGTTTTTCCCCTTCTTACAAATTAACAAAGGTAGGAGGAAAGAAAATTCGCAACCCGAAACTCACATTATTGGTGTGACATAAGCCACAGGCGAATAAGAAAATAACTCAATTCACTGACTGAAAAGAATGAAAGACTTAACAAAAGAGAGAATGAAAGCGATAAGACATTGTATCGGAAGTTAAGAGCGACTTAATCACGGGCGGAATAAAAAGCTTGTAAAAGGTTAAAACGCAATTTCACGGCTAATGAATATCGGGGAACGAGTAACGTTGCGTTCTACGGAGGATAAAAAAAATGCAACATTCAGAGAGAGAGAGAGAGAGAGAGAGAGAGAGAGAGAGAGAGAGAGAGAGAGAGAGAGAGAGAGAGGAGAAAGTGCTGGAATAGCCGGGCTCTCCAAGTCACGTCTTGCCTTCCATTACGGAATCGTTCACAATCTAGAAGTTTTTCAGACTCCAGATGAATGTGCCGACTTGAAACCCTTCATAAAACATCCACACAAAGCTTGTTACTAATTTTCGTCCTAGATTTTACAGGATAAAGATTAAAACTCATCACTCAGAGAAAACTCCAAAGGCCAGTTTTCAGTTTCAAGGATAAAGAGGTTCATTTCACCATCGACATGTTTTGTTTTATAATCGCCCTTATTGTTTTTAAAGTCATAAAGTAACACTACTTGTATTCGTGAGGAAAACATAAATCAAAACTCGCTGCTTGTCGATACTGACATTATAAAACCCTTAGAAAAAAAGTCATTCGTATATCTTATAATGTTTAAAAAAATCCCGAACCCATTTTCTCTTTTAATTAACATTTCACGGGGGATATTACTGTCCTGAGAAAAATCACTTTGACGTCATGTGTTACTGACAAGAATAACCTTTGAGAAATAGACAGTATATTTAAAGAAGAAAAAAAAAACTTGCCTATATTTTCCTCACTTTTCATGAATTATTGTGATTCATGAATAAATTCAAGGGGCAAGAATCTCCACTGAAAGTCAAGGGACGTCCAACTGGGAAAGAGTGATGGGATTCAATTGCTTCCGCTGATGAATCTAATATGTTATTGATATACTTATAAAGGTTCTCAATACACACACACACTCACACATATATGTATTAGTTAATATTTTTTTTTTTTATTTAATTGTTTTACCATTCATCTACTTTTGTTCAACATTTAGGAACAAACAGGCCTCCTCCCAGGCGCCTGTTTTACATGCCAGTCTCACGTGCCGTCGAGTTACGGAGAATTTGTAACTTCTGAGGGAATCCAAACTTTCGTTTCCGAGGGAGCATGTACCCGCCTCTGTAACTTTACCGCGATGTGCGTTACATAATCCTCCGTCTGCCCATCATATGAATTATTTAGAATAGCGGCCTTTGTAGTTAATGCTGTCGATGTTGAGTGCTTGTCTCGCTTTGAGCATTGACGCTGTTCTTCTTCCTTATGTATGTCAACATGGTCGTGTGTATATACAGAAAGCAAGAGTGGACAACCAAAGGAAGGTTAATTAAATAACCAGTAAACAAGTTCATAGAAAACACAAAGACTATGATAATAATAATGACTATAAAAAGTTTCAATTAGTTAATGCATAGTCACGTTTTCTGTGCTAGAATATCCGATGTTAATAAACTGCGAGTCCAGATTTGCTGTCCTCTAACCCAGGGCCAACTTATCTCACCACTTGGCGATTGCGAGTGGGAAGTCCGTAGGCTCGGGACTTGCTATCTCGACTCTCTTTTTTTATTACCGCTATTTTTGATGGCACTGGAACACTACTAATGATGATGTGACCAGACACAAATGATCACACCAGAGCTCTGGTTAACCTCACGAACGGCAAATAAAGACGAATATTTTGGAGAAAATCTGTCGACTCCGTTGAATAACAGAGGAAAGGAGCAGATTGCGTCAGACCTCAGAAATGATCATAAGGCGAACAGCGAAATCTAAATATTTGTTCTCCTGGACGTTAAGAAAAGTAAGTTCCAGTTTACAACGACATCTCTGAAGCGTACCTATTCTCTAGACTCTAGAGTATGCTTGATATTCAACCTCAGTCATTACTGACGCGTGGACTATAGATACACATGCATGTAAACATACTCGTGAATAAGTACATCAGCTTGCATACTCGAGCATACGTACTGTGATAACACCCAAACAAATCCAGTTATATATGCAGGCAGAGCCACGAATCCTGGTGGGAATAGGTGCACTTATCGTATTCTTGCGTTCCGGTGTGAGTTATTCCCAAGGTATTTGGTATATGAATGGGTTATTTGTAGCTTAACATAAATTGCAAAGTGAGTGAATATATATATATATATATATATATATATATATATATATATATATATATATATATATATATATATATATATACATATTAGTTTGGTAATTCGCTTTGCAATTTGCATTTGTACAACTTCAAATATTAGGATAAAAATAGCTCATTAATGAACTTGTGACCAGCTTGCACTCAATGGCAGTCACAAATGGAGAGTGAACCTACTTTAGCCAAGATTCGTGCCTATGTCTGCATAGGCCTATGTCTGCATACGGAATACGTATTCTCGTCTATGGAAACTGATGTGCCTATTCATGAGTGGGATAGCGTATTAGTATTCATAGTCCTTGCCCCAATGGTGCTGAGATGAATATCTTTGTATATCTTAGAGAACAGGTTCGCTTGAAAGATGTCTTCGTTTAGCAAGATAACAAATATTTAGAGATTTCTTTGTTCGTCTCATGATCGTTTTTGAGGTATGACGCAATCTGCTCGTTTCGTCTGGTCTTCAACTGGAGTCGACATATTTTTTCAAACTATTCTTTTTTATTTCTCGATTGTAAGGTTAACCGCTGCTCTGGAGTGATCGTTCTTGACTGTTCTTATCATCTTTAGTAGTATTCCAGTGCTATAACAAAAAAAACAGTACTAACGAAACAGGGTCGAGACAGCTAGTCTCAAATCGAGGGACTTAACATTAACAGTCGCCAAGTGGTAAGATAAGCTGGCCCAGGATGAACGACACCAAAACTGGACATGCTTTATGTGAAGTCTGAAAAAATGTTTTCAGACTACTAAGTATTCTAGAAATTACCCGTTCTCGGAAATTTCCATTTTCTTCTGGAAATTATTAATTCTCCAGAAATTCTTAATTCTTGTGGAATTATTGATTCTCCAGATTCTTTGAAAGTAATGGCCTCTGAAAAAATTCCCATTTTTTTTTTTTTTTACAATGTCAGGTCCTGTGGAAATTACTGGAATTATATACCGATTCTCTGAAAATTACAAGTTTAGGGAAGGACATTTATTATCTGAACATTCAAGCTTCTCTTAAAATCTGGAAATTACTGACCCTTAGCGAATTCCAATGAATCTTTGAAATCTATAAATTTTCTGAAAATCTCCCGGTCCTTTGAAATTCCAAGGTTCCTGGGATTTTTCTCTGTCTCGACAACTTTAGCTTCTCTGGAGACGTCTGGACCTCTAAAGATAAGAGGTTCCCTGAAAATGATTGTTTCGGTAAAACCGTCTGGTACAGAAAATTAGTTTCCTTGAGAATTACCTATAAACTGAGGTCTTCCAAAAATGACAGGTCCCCAGAAAATGACAAAAAATCGAGAAATTCTCGGTACTCGAAAAATTTCAGGTTCTCCGGGAGTTATCAGCATTCTGAAAATTCCCAATTATCTGGAAATTTTTGGTGCTCTAAGAATTCCATTTTCTGTACAAAGCAATGGTTGTCTACAAGGAATGGGATGTCTAACAACAACCAGTCCACAAGAAATTCCAGGTTCTCTAGCAGATTTGGGTCCTCTGAAAATTCGATACTTTTGAAGTCAAGGATCTCTCAAAGTTTATGGTACTTTAAAATCCCATTTCATTAAAAATTATTAGTCGCCTGTGAAGTTCACGTTTCTGAATTATAGGTCTGCTGAAAACTGCAGGTCCCCGAATTATAGGCAATCTGAAAATTTTCAGGTTAAAAATAAAGTTGTCCATTTGAGTTTCTGTATCTACTTTAAGGTACTACAACGATCGCAAACCAGGCCTTCCTACGCCCCACCCTCCTGCAGCCTCCACCCTACAATGCACACACACACACACACACACACACACACAAACACGCTGTGACAGCAACTAAACATGATACAAAGCTAGTGATTTTCAAGGACCTTGGAGAGGTGGGGCCTTCAAGTAGACTGTCGAGACACTATCCACTATACAAACCATCCACTGCAACAATACCGCTGAAAAGACTGAAGAAAATTCTGCTAAGCTAATGACCAAGAATCTCACAGCAACATGATACAAACTAATACGGACATTGAAACAAAGGGCATAAAAATACTTACTGAGAAAGTTATGCAGTCATAAAATGAAGAGAATTGTGTGCGTAAAGCTTATGTGATCAAACTTAAGTTCTGATAAATATTCAGAGAAGACGGTAGGTGAGAAATGTAAAAAAATAAATAAATAAATAAATAAATAAATAAAAACTAAACACAGACTTGGAAAATAAAAAACACGCAATCGGACTTGTAAGAGAAGGCGAACGAATCGACGAAGGATTACTCTTCTTCTCCCAGAAAACGTCACGGTCCGACAGTCCTGTCATTCTCTCGCAAGAAAGAGCAAAAGAAGGGCATAAGGAAAATCTTCCATGAATATATTATCAAAAGAGGAAAGATTTATCTTACCAATTTATTCCGAAATATTGAAATAGCGTGATGGATAAAACCACTATGTGTCCGTGTCCGGAGAATTGAAAAACTAAATCCTGATGTTTAGTGAGATATGAGAGAAAGTTATCTACCGAAAGAGATTGTATTCTATAGTCTTGAACGTGAACGACTGACCTTTATTGGTGAATGTCTATTCTAGGTGCCGCCGAGAAACGGGCAATGATGATAAAAATAGTATTGATTTATTTACCCCAGACGTCCGAAGCCAACTGGATTTCGATTTCCCATATCAAAATGACAACAGTATGCCTTGTTTTTTATTTCCCCTCTGGAACAAGAGCACCTACACTCGACTTATAAGACTGGTTTATGATCGGCATCCAAAAAAAGAGGCTGTTTTATTTCCTCTACTGTTCTTTTTATAATTATATTGCGATATACGACAAGAAATGGGAATAACAGATTAATGTCACGGGCTCCTTCCTGTTCTTATCAGAAGTAGACTGAAGACCAAAGCACAAAGTTTTGGCATAAATATGGAAAGGATACATAAGGTATACATTAGAATATGGGGTCAATATGCTACAGCAAATCTACGGGAAATAAGCCTTTAATACTTTCACGATCACAAAAAGTTAAGTATACCTTAGTTTAACCAGACCACTGAGTTGATTAACAGCTCTCCTAAGGCCAGCCCGAAGGATTAGACTTACTTTACGTAGGTAAGAACCAATTGGTTACCTAGCAACGGGACCTACAGCTTATTGTGGAATCCGAACCACATTATAGCGAGAAATGAATTTCTATCACCAGAAATAAATTCCTTTAATTCTTCATTGGCCAGCTGGAGAATCGGACGCGGGCCCAGCAGAGTGCTAGCCGAGAACTATACCGACCCGTCCAACGAGGAACTGATCAGTACGGAGAGAGAGAGAGAGAGAGAGAGATAGAGAGAGAGGAGGTATTACTACAACATACTTTCTACAGGATTTGGGAAGCACGATATAAAAAAGTCATATATCTGAGACAAAATATACTAACAACTGATCACAAGAAGCGGGCAACTCGCACGAGAGCTACTTCTTCAATTTGTAGCTAATTTTTCAAGGAGGAACAAAAAGTTTTCCTTGTTAATGAACACTTATCTTACCCAAGCAGAAGTTCAGCCCTTGGTTCCTCCTGAGAAGGGAACTTTCCCCCAACTGTTAGACGCAACTGAGGAGTGAAGGCTCTCGTCTGCAGAAGATTAAAAACCTTCTAACATGAGAGCTAAACTTTCTTCTTATTAAGACCAAAATTCCTTAATTAATAACCGAAAAGATGAATGTTTTTTTCTGGAAATAAAACCTGTAAGATGTTCATTTTCACTAGGGGGCTGCTTTCTCCTTCTCTTTTTAAATGGAGGCCGACGGGATGATAATTAATGCATTTATCTACGTCAATCGTGAAATAAGAAGAAATTTGGTCTAAATATCTGAAAGCAAAGTTCACGATTATGTATGGGATGCAATTGATTACATAAATACACATCATCACATTTTGACTGCTCCAGAATACTTTCAATTCTTATTGTTACATTCGGTTGCCTGTATGTTAGTATAAGAAAAAGAATTCGGAAATACCAAAAATACAAAAAATCTGTCATCTAGAACATCCTTGTTTTCTTTTGTAACTTCTGTCACTAACGACACAAGGTTCGTTTGAAAAGAACTTAACAAGTAGCTGGGATTACAGACTTGTTTTTTGGGAATGATACACCTGCTTTTATTTGACTGCCATGCATGCTGGAAGCACGCAAAAGACGAAATGTCTCTCGAGAGTTTAATGTATGCCTCGTACACCCTAATTTAATGTATGCGATTCAGCATGTCATCTGCTTTGACAGTTCAGCCATGTCTTTTCACCGTTTTATGTTCATATCCGGTCATCAGCTAGCCACCATTCTTTGCTCATAAAGCACTGCTGTTTCTAAACTGCCCCTGGGCGGAGTAATAACAGCCTTGAAAATTTGCTTCGTGTCACTGTGTTTACACGCAAGAGATTTCCGGACGCAGAGCCGTCTGGCAATGAAAAGTTCTTGTGAGCACAATGGATTATTATTCTCGGAGTACATATTTGCAATGAAATGTTTCCTGTTTTCTGAAGTGAGAAATGGTTCGCATGCCATGATTTGAACACGATGACGTGCGCGGCAATGTAACAGGTGTTTGCAATTTGTTTTTCCTTTTTTAGAATGATGCCGGCTGAGTGGTTTTGTTTTGGCTGTACTGTATAGTCAGTCTAGTTAATAAGTTCATTTTTTATTCATAGTGTCATAAGGCTAAATAAAAGCAACTAACAACAATTGTCTTTTAGTTCTATCTCCGTTTCTTCTTGTTCGTACAATGCCAATTTATTGTAATACATAACCTTGTAGATCAAAAATTAATATTTTCCGATTTCCTGCCATAAGAACCAGAACGTGCTGGTTTCAAAACTCTGTTTAGGGTTGTAGGAATCTCCCTCTCCCGTTTATTTTTCTGTGACAAAAGAACTGGCAGTATATCAAAGCGAAATCTTATTCAGAAAAAGGAGACTACTCTTTGAGACTGCACGGAAAAATTCTTCCTACACAATGGGAGAGAGAGAGAGAGAGAGAGAGAGAGAGAGAGAGAGAGAGAGAGAGAGAGAGAGAGGCTTTTTAGGAATATTATGCATAAGGTCTCTTCTTTAATGCGTCTGTAGCTACGGGAAGCGAGCACTTCAATACATCACAGGAATTTAATAAAACTTTTAACAAACATAGAAAGGTTTTAGTCAGTCGCAATAGGCCACGAGTTTTTTTACCTGCTTTCAAGTACTGGCGTTTTAAGCAACAGGGTTATTTACGCAGTTGTTGTTTATCCCTTGTCAGGTTCTTCATCTGTGAGATTAAAAGGGTATGGAACTTTTTACTGTTGCTGAAAACGCTGCTGTTGCTGCTGTGACTTCTAGGACAACGTCACTCGTGTCCTTAGGAAGAGACGCTTCCTTTGCTCTCTTTCTGGAAAAGTGACTGGCAAGGATTAGGCGGATTATCGTACGAGTCACAGAGTTCTCCTTTACGAGAACATCTGTTTATTGCCATAATTATTTATTTGCATTCGCTCGTCTTTCGGTAGCCTATACCTACTGTTATTTGGCCATTTTGCGTGAACGGAATGCACTCCGGTGAGCCTGAATTCAGAACTGAAAGGGTTAACCAGACGCCCTAACCAACGCCGAATCCTATTTAGACGGCTTCCCTCCAGCTAAATCTTTTATTCCACGAGTCTTTTATTCACTGACCTTCCTCTCTGCATTTACGGCCTTCTGTTATTTGCTGAGATTTACTTATAAATGTACGTTGTATCTTATATCCATCTCTTTTTCCACTATTTTGTCTTTGAATATCGCATTCACCCTCTTTTGTAATACTGAACACTTGTGCACCCCTTTTGCTGTTCATGTGCACTTCAAAAAATGATCCTCTTACTAACATCTCGGTTCTTTCCCCCAACATACACCTCTTTCATTATATCTTGTTGTGTGGCTATGTACACAAGCACTTCCTGCTGATACCGTAACCCCATTGTAGTATTCTGCTCACTAACCACAACCTACTTCCATTTCAGTCTCACCTAATGTACTACATTATTGTTACATTCTGCATTTTCTCTCCAGCTAAAACTCTCTCTATTTCCATTACCATTTCGTCAGCTTAATGACCTGACTGTCAGCCAAGCAGCCCTTGTTCACTAATTAAGCCTGTCAAAGATTCCTAATCATGAAAATGACAAGAGAGCGAAAAATGTGCCCCCGAATATACCCTCAAAGAGAGAAGGTTTGATAACACGTTTATGTGTCCACCATTTGGGCCAAGGAAAGACAAAATTAATGTTACATAAAAGATGACCCAAACACAACCTCTGAAAATAACGTCCCAGGTAATAAAGTCAGTCATGCAAACATAATACTGAATGGAGAGATTACTGGACTATTGTTCCTTTTATGTCGTTAATTATTCATTTACTTTAATTTTATTTGATTTACGGCCGCTCGTACGAGCAGAAGCCCGTGCTAGCACAAGGTCACACTGATTAAAGAAAATATTCACAGCCCATATTTACTATTTTGAGATTTCCAACTTAGCCAGATCCAACAAGTTTTCGTATAATTGTATGAAATAAGTGAACAGCATCACTTTCATTTCTATATTTTTAGATCCGACCCACACTTGAAAAGTATGCTCGATTCAGTAGCATCTACTCAACTGGGAAATAACCACATAAATCAAATATAAGAAAAAACCTACCTAAACTTTCCTCAGTCTCCCATTAGCTGGAGAGCGCGAATTGCTCTGGAATGTTCACAAAACCTCCTTATGAAAAACATCCAATAATTCCTCTTAAAGTATTGGAGCGTTTGCACGCGGTCTGTGATGGTGGTCAGTGGTTGGGGCATTTGAGGGAGTCTTTCAGTGCTGAATTCAGACTCACCGAAGCGAATCCCGTTCAAGAGCGGGCGTGTTCACTAAGTCCTATTCTCTGGTCTCTTTCTCGGAGCAAAATAAACAAATAACGGCGAACAACGTTTGGATATTTATCGCGCGGATTTTGATTTTTCTCAGAAGATAGAATGACTTCAGTGAATTCCCTTTAGTTTCTTCGATACCTTTTACAGAATGCGCAATGATGTTCCATTTACGTAAAAAAAGAACTAAAAACTAGATGAAAATTATAATTCATCATGAATAAATAATACTGGAACTTAGAAAATTTGTCATTAACTATTGCATGAAATTATGGAAAATTTTGTGACAAATCGCACTTTTTGTGATAAATCGCACTTTTTGTGATAAATCACACTTTTTTTTAGGAATTTGTGATGCTCTGTTAAAAGTATTATTCAAATTAAGTTAGAATAATACATATACACTATGTGATAACAGCCTGTGGTTAATAACAGGTGTGATACGAATTTCCCGTTCGTGTTTGGACTGCAAACAAATTTTGCGTGCATATTAGACATAAAAGCCAGTATACGTTGGCACTTTGATGCACATTAGCTGTGTTGTTTGGCAGTTTTGTTCGTTTTCGAAACCAGATAAAGGTCAGGCAGCCCCGTCATGATTGTCACGTGACTTCTGTTGACACATCGAAATTACCAGTGAAAAGAAGTGCCCTTACCTTCGGTTGGTTAAGGTTTTCATTTTACTGGTTGTTTCAATTTGTTTTTTTCAGTAAAGTTTTAAATCAAATTTGGTATTATAATTGACCAAAAAAAAAAAAAAAGCATTTTCGTTGATCTGATTCCAGTGTCTTTTCCAGTCAGACGTCAAATCCTTATTTTCTCTCTCTCTCTCTCTCTCTCTCTCTCTCTCTCTCTCTCTCTCTCTCTCTTAATCGACACTGCATTTCTGGCATTTAATCTTCATCCAACAGGAAAACGAGAAAGTGAAGAATGAATTAGTTCTACAGAAATACTTGTAGTGAAACTTGCTGATTTTTCTCTTTTAGATTACACGGATTTGGAGCCCTAGGTTGGACTGACAGTGTCTTATTTCCTATTTTCTTTCCTTGATTTCAAGATTTTCCATAGCAAATATATTCAAAAACTGGCATGAAAACATGGAGTTGGACGTTCAATGTGGTCGTTATATTTAAACACCCCTCTTCCTTGGCATTTGGTACGCTAGCTGATTGAACATAGTTCAGCCAAAAGCTAAATTAAAACTCAATAGGAACTGATGCTTCGGCTTGAGTGAATTATCTTTATTTGATCGATTATTGGACCTAAGAGCTGAAATGAACGAGCAACCTTCTTGGGAAAGTGGAATGTTATTAACACGTCCGGAGTTCTGATGTTGAGACGAAAGTTTCTTCATTCATTTCCTCTTCTGGATTCTAGAGCTTTTTCCAATAGAAAGCATATCCATAACTCATTAATCTGCCTGTCGATTTAGCTGATTTTTCCTAGATACATACTAAAAACATATTTTCTTAATACATTCAGACTAATATAATAAAAAAATCGTCTTTGCCGCCATCACCATCATCATCGTCGACAGAAAAGAATACATATTTGTTTACAAACAAATATTCTTTGAAGCTAGTCTTCCCTTCCTAACAATAATAGATATTCAATTTTAGTACCTTACAACCATGTCTGTGCATGCTCAGTGAATATTATAATGAAAACGTAAATAAAATCGACAACAGACATAGGCTATTGAGGGACGAGCGAGTGGAAGAGATAATACCAGCATTAAACACATGCTCTCGGAACCGACAACTTTTCTGACTCGTACGATAATCGGCCTAATCCTTGCCAGCCATTTTTCCAGAAGGAGAGCAAAGGATGCGTCTCTTCCAGAGACACAAATACCGTTGTCATAAAAGTTGCAGGAGCAGCAGCACCGTTTCCAGTAACAGTAAAAGTTTTGTATCCTTTTAATCTCGGAGATAAAGGAACTGAAAAAGGATAATCAGCAGCTTTGTAAATAACCCTGTTGCTTAAAAACCCGTTCCTTTAAGAGAAGGTAAAAAAACTAGTGGCCTAAAATGACTGACCAGAACCTCCATGCATGTAAACAGTTTTATCAAATCCCTGCGACGTTTTTAAGTTCCCTCTTCCCGTAGCTATAGACGTATTTAAGAGGAAACATAATGCGCAATACTGAAGCCCCCCAACTCTCTCTCTCTCTCTCTCTCTCTCTCTCTCTCTCTCTCCATTAAGCAAGGAGACTTTTTTCAATGCTTTCCTGAAGGATTTTCTCCTTTTTCCTAATCAAATTCCGTTTTGATTTATTGTCAGTTCTTTTATCATTTATCATAGGAAAGTAAATGTTAAAGGGAGACCATATTACCAAAATGGATCTTTAAATCTAGAACGTTTTGGTTCTTACAGAAGGAAATCAGATACGCTAAAGAAAGAATTTACCACTGCATGGCGAGAAACTAGAACTGCAAGATAAGAATAGTTTGCTGATCATATTTAGGCTTATGGCGCTATGAACTAAAAAATGAACTTGTAAACTTGAATGAAAATGTAGTTAAAACAAAACCAGACATCAGACAGTACTTTGAGAAAATGAAGATTTTTCCTCTAGAGAGACTTCAGGAGTGAAAACATTTATTTCACTGATGCTTTTTCCTTTCCATATACTAACGATGCTTTGCGATCAAAAGGTTACGAAGCAAAATTTGAACATTCAGAGTAGACTGGTTCTTAATGTTGGCTTTACCAACGATAGCAAAAATTAAGCAATTAGTACAACTGTAGGTTTGTATTTTATAAAGCGGTAGTCATTTTTACGTAATGGAAATTATGCCAGCATTCTGAATTTTCTGATACTCAAGGAAAAGAAGTAGACCCATAATAGCGCAAATTAGCTGTACTTCAAGACGAGACCTACTTATGCTTAAAATGTGTCTTCGTACCAGAGTAAATCATTGTTGTATTAGATTAAAATCTACAGGCTGCTTCTAAATACATGACAAATTCTCTTTAAAAAACATTAACCCCCTCTCATTTCAAAGCCCAAGCCATCATGCTTAAAGCTATGGCATGCGAGTCCATTTTCACTTCAGAGAGCAGAAAAATTCTCATTTGCAAATATGTGCCCCGAAAATTGGTTGTGCTCCAAGAATTTGTCTTACTGATAGATGACGCCATACGGTAATCCATAGAGTTAATACAATGCGTTTAAACATACTGTTACGTAAGAAATTTTCATGGCGGTTGTTACTCAACTTGGAGGCAAGATTTAGCAACAGCGATGCTTTTATAAGCAAAGAATGGCGGCCAGCTGATGATCAGATGCAAACATAAAATGGTGGAAAGACAACTGAACAGTAAAGCAGATGACAGGCAGAATCGTCTATATGAAATTTAGTGTGCATGAGGACGCATCAAACTCTCTCGAGAGAATTCGACTTTTGCATGCTTCCGGCATGTAAGGCAGTCAAATAGAACTCAGTGTATTCCTTCCACTAAAGAAGCCTGTAATCCTGACGGCTGTGTAAGATTCTGTTTTATAACGAAATTTGTGTTGTTGGTGGTGGAGGCATACAGAAATTCGAGGATATAGTAAACGGCAGAATTTTTGTTTTATTTCCGGTATTTCAAAGTTCTTTTCCTTTTACTAATAAGCACTGAACATACAAATAAAAAAGTTAAATATTTTGGAGCACTCGTCAGTACAAGTATCATTTAGATAACCCCACTGTGTATATAGTCTGATGCTTCAGGTACATAACTGTGGGTTCTTGCTTTCAGACATCTTGATTAATTTTCTACTTATTTCATTATCGACGCTAATCTAATTATTTAACGTTCCGCTGGCCTCCACTTCAAAAAAGAAACAAAAGGAAATCTTCTGATAAAAACGAATATCTTACACTCTTACGAACACGGGTTTTCTTTCCAGAAAAAAAATCTTTTCGGTTATTAATTAAGGAATTCTGGTCTCGATGAGAAGAAAGTTTCGCTCTCGTGTTTGAAGAAGGTTTTTAATCTTCTCCAGACGAAAGCCTTCACTCTTCAGTTACGTCTAACAGTTGGGGAAAAGCTCCGTTCTTAGGAGGAACCAAGTGCTGAACTTCTGCTTGGGGAAGATAAGTGTTCATTAACAAGAAAAACTTTTTTGTTCCCCCTTGAAAAATTAACTGTGAATTGAAGAAGCAGCTCTCGTACGCGTAGCCCGCTTGTTGTGATCAGTTGTTAGTGTATTTTGTCTCAGATATATGGTTTTTTTTATATCGTGCTTTCCAGATCCTGTAGAAAGTATGTTGTAGTAATCTCTCTCTCTCTCTCTCTCTCTCTCTCTCTCTCTCTCTCTCTCTCTGTTCTTGCAGTGGCGATGGTGGATCTCGATGTGGTCAGCGATTGGAATGTTTTTGTTTCATAAAATACTAGTCTTTTCCGAGCATCCCGAGCATTCTCTGGTAGTTTATTGACTCCACAGTCTAACGTCTGCCTTCTACTCCACCTCCATATTGATGCAAGAAGTTACCGCTTTGGTCTTCGGTTTTGTTCTGATGAGAATCAGGAAAAATCCCTGAAGATTAATCTATTGTTCATCTTTCGTTTCAAATATTGCTTGTTAATCTAAAACCAAAAAAAAAGAAATCTTTTCATAAATGTCAGTCGTAGCTTAATCTGATAAGCTGACTGTGGGTGCTTCTGTTCCAGGGATTAAAAAAAAAAAAGGCATTGCTGCCAGTTTGATATGATCAATCGAAGTTCAGCTGGCTTCGGAAGTATGATGTAAATGGATCAAAGTTGTTTTTCATTATCATTTTCTCTCAACCTTACCTAGAAATAGACATTCACCAATAAAGGTTCAATCGTCCATGTTACAGATTATAGAACACAGTCTCTTTGGGTATGTAACTTTCTCTCATATCTCTCAAAATATCAGGATTTAGTTTTTCAATTCTCCGGACACGAAAACATAGTGGTTTTATCCAGCACGCTATTTCAATATTTCAGAATAAATTTGAAAGATAAATCCTTCTTCCTTTGATAATATATTCATGGAAGATTTTCCTTGTGCCCTTCTTTTGCTCTTTCTTGCGAGAGAATGACAGGATTGTCGGAACTGACGTTTTCTGGGAGAAGAAGAGAAATCCTTTGTCGATTTGTTCGTTTTCTCCTATGAGTCCGATTGCGTGTTTGTATTTTCCAAGATTGTGTTTTGTCTTTACTTCTGCAATTTTTGTTACATTTCTCACCTGTGGCATTCTCTTGACATTTGTCAGGACGTATGTTTGCCCACATTATTTTTCGCATATACAATTTTCTCCATTCTATGACCGCATACCTTTCAAATAAGCATTTTTAAAGTCATCTTTGTTTCTGTGTCTGTCTTAGTGTATTTCATGTCGCTGTGATACTTTTTGTTAATTTTTAAACTGAATTCTCGGAAACCTTATTACCAATATTGTTGCAGTAGTCGTTTGTATACTCAGTATACTATAGTGGATAGTTTTTCAACGACCAACATGAAGGCCGCACCTCCATAATGCATGTGAAAATCATTAGATTTGTACCATGCTCAGTTACTGCCACAGCGTGTGTGTGTGTGTGTGTGTGTGTGTGTGGGGTGCGATTCGGGGGCCGCGCTTTTAGGGGGAGGTGAGTGGGAAAAACTAGCTGACGATCGTCTGAGTACCTTAAGGTCGATGCATTCGCTGCATAAAGGTAGATAGAGTCACTAAAATGAGCAACTTTACCGTGAAATGTTCAGAAAGCGTATGATTCAGAGACCTGAAGTTTCCCGAGGCACAATATATAGTTCAGAAACCTAACGTTTTCAGAGGATCTTTAGTTCAAAAACCCGAAGTTTCCAAAGAGCATATAGTTCAAACACGTGGTTTTCAGATGACCTGTAATTAAGAAACCTGAAGTTTACAGGGGACTGATAATTTCTTGTGAACCTGGAGATTTTAAAGAATGATTAATTGCGACAGATCCTTGAATTCAGAATCCAAGACTTCTCACAGGACCCAAATATGCTGGAAACCTTAGAATCATTAATGACCGGTTGTTTCTAGAGATTCTATAATTTTAGAACATCAGCATTTTCTATAGAACTTTGAAATTTTAGAACACCAATAATTTCTTGAGAACCTGTAATTTTCAGAACGATGATAATTTCAAGAGAACCTGAAATTTTTAAAATATCGAAAATTTCTTGATTTTTTGCCAATTTTACGGGAACATTAATTGTTGGAAGCATTAAACTTATAAATAATTTTCAGTGAAACTGCAATTTCCTTGATATGGCATGTTTTAAGGGTTCCTACAATCTTTATAGGTATAGTAATGTGCAGGGAACCTAAAACAGTAAAAAAGGGGCAATTCTCAATTATGGGATTTTCAAAGGACCAGGAGATTTTCAGACAATTTCAGAGACTAAATATCTTTATCCTTTCCTAAACGCAGAATTTTCAGATAATTGGTAACCTCTATAAATTCTAGAGAACCTGAAATTTTTATGAAACTAGAAATTTTTTCATTATATTTTTCAGAGGCACTAATTTCTAAACAACCTGAAATCTTAAAAAATCAATGACCTACAAGATCCTGTTTTATTGATCAAGTGATTAAGTGATTAAGAATTCATAGTGAATCAGTAATTTTCTTAAAATTGGAGTTATACGAGAACCGGTGACTTCTATGGAACCTGGCCGCCTAAAAACACGAATTCAAAGAGAGCCTGGAATTCAGAAAAGTGCAAATTTTCCGAAAGTTTTCAAATTCAGAATAATCGGCTTGTGTTAAAGAACCTGGCTACAGCTCAGTAAAATGTCATCAAATTTTGTAGTTCCGCATTGTCAACTGCAAGTAGTATATATATATATATATATATATATATATATATATATATATATATATATATATATATATATACAATATATATATATATATATATATATATATATATATATATATACATGTATATAATGTGTGTGTATATATATATATATATATATATATATATATATATATATATATATATATATATATATATATATATATATATATACATTATATACATGTATATATATATTTGTATATATCTATTTATTTATATATATATATTATGCCTCCATTTGAAGGCATTTTATACTTTACCTGCCTCGAAGATGTAAAACTGTTGGTACATCTGGCCTGTGTCCCTCTTTGCTGAGCGTCGCATTTCCCTCCCCCTCTCTCTCTCTCTCTCTCTCTCTCTCTCTCTCTCTCTCTCTCTCTCTCTCTCTCTCTCATGAATTCTAAGAAAATATCGATCTAAACTGATGTGTATATATCAAAACCAGAATAAAAAAAATAGACATTTATTATAGAAATATAACAAAACACCAGGTAAATAAAAAATCATGCATGGTAAATCTCTAATCCCAATTGAACTATATCCAAAGAATAAAATTGTTGCAAGGTATCATAACAGGTAGGAACTAAACCCCATTTCCTACAAAAAAAAAAAAAAAAAAAAACACCCAAAGTCCATCATATACGGTAGCCTCATTTCGGCCTCAGTTTCATTTCCGCAAGGGGCTATATGCTAGATTAAGGTTTTACCTCACTTGAGTCATGGCTCCATTGAAACATTTTCTCAATAAAAGGAACCATATCCATTAAGAATTAACGTTCACCCAATTCACAAACACACACAGCCACATGAGATAAATGTTAAATCATAATAAAAGCATAATCATAAAATAATCAAGTCTGTAAAGGAAGGCTTATAAAAGTTAGAAATTTCCTAAGATACTATTCACTTTCAGCGAATGGGTTTATGCGAATCCCAATTCCCAGTGTGTCCAACACGTCCTTTAGCTATGGTTTCACACCACCCAATGAACTGCCCTTCACAAGAGGGCATTGCACCAAGCGTTTTCACAATGAACACACGAGCATACACTTCATTGGGAAGACCTAGAAATCTGGCTGAAACCCACCAATTTTCTAGAAACTTTTCGAACTGGAGCACTGACGAACAGAACTTTCCACCCATCCACGTGACTCTCCCAAGTATTTAGACCAAAGGTGACTGTACTCGAAATGCTGAATTAACAAACCCTCAAGACACATACCTCCCACCTTATAGATTTGTTACACATTGCAAAAGATCGCATGTACACAAAAAATGTTGAATAACAGACGTCCTGGTCACATTCTTTTCGCTTGCAAAACTGATAAACATCGCAATAGCCAGTATCCCTGCACTTCATTTAATATATATAATGAATATAAAATTATATATATATATATATATATATATATATATATATATATACATACTGTATACATAAATATATATATATATATATATATATATATATATATATATATATATATATATATATATCTATATATAAGAAATCTTTATCACACCGTGACTTATCTACAATCATGTAGCTATGTTGTTGTTTAATATCCAATTCACGCTACTTCAGGAATATCCCTGATGGGGAATTATCACTGAAGGATGAATTTGTAAATGATAAATGGATCGGTACTGCTGGGTCTCGATACCTCGACGCAGATACCTTCCAATGACTCCAGTCAATGTTCTACCCACTAAGCCATCAAGAGACATATAAGTCAATGCCGAATCTGCTGTACTTGTTTACCCATTGAGAGCGGGGAAATTATACTTAGCTTTGGCATTAACCCATCTCCACCACGATAGCTCATTGGTGTTTTAGGAACACACAGCTCTTATTATGAAATTTTTATCACACTGTGATTTATATACAATCATGTAGCTACAAATGTCGTTTAACATCCAATTCACGCTACTTCGGGAATATCCCCGATGGGGAATTATCACCGGAGGGGAATCTGTAAGTGATAAGGGGATCGGTACTGCCGGGTCTTGATCCCTCAACAGATACCTTCCAACGACTCCAGTCGACGTTCTACCCGCTGAGCCGTCAAGAGAGGTATAAGTCAATGCCGAATCTGCTGTACTTGTTTACCCCTTGAGAGAGGGGAAACTATACTTAGCTTCGGCATTAACCCACCTCCACCACGATAGCTCATTGGAGTGTTTGGAACACACAGCTCTTATTATGAAATTTTTGCCACACCGTGATTTATATACAATCATGTAGCTACAAATGTCATTTAATATCCAGTTCACGCTACTTCGGGAATATCCCCGATGGGGAATTATCACCGGAGGGGAATCTGTAAGTGATAAAGGGATCGGTACTGCCGGGTCTTGATCCCTTGAGACAGATCCCTTCCAACGACTCCAGTCGAAGTTCTACCCACTGAGCCATCAAGAGAGGTATAAGTCGATGCCGAATCTGCTGTACTTGTTTACCCATTGAGAGCGGGGAAATTATACTTAGCCTGGCATTAACCCACCACCACCATGATAGCTCATTGATGCATTTGAAACACGCAGCCCTTACTATGAAATTTTTATCTCACCATGATTTATATACAATCATGAAGCTATCTTGTCTTTTTAATATCCAATTCACGCTACTTTGGGAATATCCCGATGGGGAATTATCACTGAAAGGAATTTACAAGTGATAAATGGATCGGTGCCAGTGGGTAGACTGCCGACTGAAGTCATTGGAAAGTAACTGTGCCGAGGATCGAGACCTGGCAGTACCAATCCATTTATCACTTACAGATTCCCCTTCGGTGATAATTCCCCATCGGGGTTATCCCTGAAGTAGCGTGAATTAGATATTAAATGTCATTTGTAGCTTCATGATTATATATATATATATATATTTTATATATACATAGCATGAAAATTCATAAATGCCACATAGTTAATAATCAGACACGAAAATTTGGACCGGTTTTAAAGTAGTGTCACGTTGTGACAGCAAAGGAGGAAAGCTGCTCTTAGTCAGGTAAAATTAAAGACGATTCACCTAGGAAATCTTCTTGATGCGACAAATGACAAAATCAAGAGAAAAGCTTTGGGATAGGAAGCGAGGACAGAATTAGACAAAATCAGAGACAAAATGGGAAAATCCACAAAATCTTGAAGACAAAGAAGAGTTTTTTTTTTTTTGTATTATCCAAAGACAAGTTGAGGGAGGTGAATTAAAATTATGGGAGCTAAGAGTAACCAATTTCTCGGTAAAGGCAAACTACGGAGGGCCGGTAATTGCGAGTGGCCAACTAAATACAATGAGTCGTCGCGGAACACGACATAACAGATAAGATAATATAAGTTATCGAGGGTCCAGGGATCTTAACCCTGTAAGGTAAGATGTCGCGTCCTACTTAAGATAAAGTAGGTTGGAGTGGATTAGTGTCGAGAGGTATTCTTGGTATGGAAATCCTTGTCATAAGTTTTTCCCCGTCTTAGAAATTAACAAAGGTAAGAGGAAAGAAAATTCGCAACCCGAAACTCACATTATTGGTGTGATATAAGCCACAGACGAATAAAAAAATAATTAATGTCACTGACTGAAATGAATGAAAGACTTGACAAAAGAGAGAATGAAAGCGATAAGACATTGTATCGGAATCTAAGAGCGACTTAATCACGGACGAAAAAAAAAGCTTGTAAAAGGTTAAAACGCAATTTCACGGCTAATGAATATCGGGGAACGACTAGCGTTGCGTTCTACCGAGAATAAAAAAATGCAACATTCGACCGAGAGAGAGAGAGAGAGAGAGAGAGAGAGAGAAGAGAAAGTGCTGGAATAGCAGGGGGATCTCCAAGTCACGTCTTGCCTTCCATTACGGAATCGTTCACAATCTAGAAGTTTTTCAGACTCCCAATGAATGTGCCGACTTGAAACCCTTCATAAAACATCCACACAAAGCCTATTACTAACTTTCGTCCTAGATTTTACAGGATAAAGATTAAAACTCATCACTCAGAGAAAACTCCAAAGGTCAGCTTTCAGTTTCAAGGATAAAGAGGTTCAGTTCACCAGCGATATGCTTTGTTTTATAAACGCCCTTATTGTTTTCAAAGTCATACAGTAAAAGTACTTGTATTCGTGAGGAAAAAAATATATCAAAACTCGCTACTTGTCCATGCTAATATTATAAAAAAACGTCATTCGTGTACCTTCTAATGTTTAAAAAAATCCAGAACCCATTTTCCCTTTTAATTAACACTTCAAGAGGGATATTGCTATCCTGAGAAAAATCACTTCGACGGCATGTGCACCTGACAAGACTGTTTGAGAAATAGCCAGTATCTTTAAAAAAAGAACAAAAAACTTTTTTTTCCACGCTTTTCATGAATTATTGTGATTCACTAATAAATCCAAGCGACAAGAATCTCCGCTGAGAGTCAAGGGACGTCCAACTGGGAAAGAGTCATGGGATTCAGTTGCTGCTGCAGACGAATATAATATGTTATTGATATACTTATAAAGGTTTTAAATGCAGGTGATTTTAATTCTCTCTCTCTCTCTCTCTCTCTCTCTCTCTCTCTCTCTCTCTCTCTCTCATCCACACACACACACACATATATATATATATATTAGTTAATATTTTTTTTTATTTAATTGTTTTACTATTCATCTACTTTTGTTCAACATTTAGGAGCAAACAGACCTCCTCCCAGGCGCCTGTTTTACGTGCCTGTCTCACGTACGGTCGAGTTACGGAGAATTTGTAACTTCTGAGGGAATCCAAACTTTCGTTTTCGAGGGAGCATGTACCGCCTCTAACTTTACCGCGATGTGCGTTACATAATCTTCCGTCTGCCCATCATATGAATTATTTAGAAGAGCGGCCTTTGTAGTTAATGCTGTCGATGTTGAGTGCTTGTCTCGCTTTGCGTTTTGACGCTGTTCTGCTTCCTTATGTATGTCAACATGGTCGTGTGTAGATACAGAAAGCAAGAGTGGACAACCAAAGGAAGTTTAATTAAATAACCAGTAAACAAGTTGATAGAAAACACAAAGACTATGATAATAATAATGACTATAAAAAGTTTCAATTAGTCAATGCATAGTCACGTTTTCTGCGTCAGAATATCCATTGTTAATAAACTGCGAGTCCAGATTTGCTGTGGTCCAAACCAGGGCCAGCTTATCTCACCACTTGGCGATTGCGCGTGTCAAGTCCGTAGTCTCGGGACTTGCTGTCTCGACTCTCTTTTCTATTACCGCTAATTTTGATGGTACTGGAACACTACTAACGATGACGTGACCAGACACAAATGGTCACATCAGAGCTCTGGTTAACCTCACGAACGGCAAATAAAGAAGAATGTTTTGGAAAAATCTGTCGACTCCGTTGAATAACAGAGGAAAGGAGCAGATTGCGTCAGACCTCAGAAATGATCATAAGGCGAACAGCGAAACCTCTAAATATTTGTTCTCTTGGATTTTAAGAGAAGTAAGTTCCAGTTTACAAAGACATCTTTGAAGCGTACCTATTCTCTAGAGTATACTTAGATATTCAACCTTAATCGTTATTGATGCATGGACCATAAACAAACATGCACGCCAACATACTCGAGAATAAATACATCAGTTTGCATACTCGAGCATACGCACTGTGACAATACCCAAGCAAATCCAGTTATATATACAGGAAGAGCCACGAATCCTGGTGGGAACAGGTGCACTTATCGTATTCTGGCGTTCGGGTGCGAGTTATTCTCATGGTATTTGGTATATGAATGGGTTATTTGTAGCTTAATATAAATTGCAAAGTGGGTGAAAAAAACTATATGTATATATATATACTGTATATGTGTGTGTGTATATACATACACATATATACAGATTATATATATAATATATATATATATATATATATATATATATATATATATATATATATATATATATATATATATATATATATATATATATATACATACATATATATATATAATATATATATATATATATGAATATATATATATATATATATATATATATATATATATATATATATATATATATATATATATATATATATATTATAGTTTGGTAATTCGCTTTGCAATTTACATTTGTACAGTTTCAAATATTAGGCTAAAAATCACCCATTAATAAACTTGTGACCAGTTTGCTCTCACAGGCAGTCACAAATGAAAAGTGAACCTACTCTAACAAGATTCGTGCCTCTGTCTGCATATATAATTACGGTGTTGACTGTTAACGGAAAAGATATTCTCGTCTATGGAAAATGATGTGCCTATTCATGAGTGGGATAGCGTATTAGTATTCATAGTCCTTGCACCAATGGTGCGCCGAGTTGAATATCTTTGTATATCTTTGAGAACAGGTTCGCTTGAAAGATGTCTTCGTTTAGAAAGATAACAAATATTTAAAGATTTCTCTGTTCGTCTCATGATCGTTTTTGAGGTATGACGCAATCTGCTCGTTTCCTCTGGTATTCAAATGGAGTAGACACATTTTCACAAATTACTCTTTTTTTATTTGTCGATTGTAAGGTTAACCGCTGCTCTGGAGTGATCGTTCACGACTATTCTTATCATCTTTAGTAGTATTCCAGTGCTATAACAAAGAACAATAATAACAAAAGAGGGCCGAAACAGCTAGCCCCGAACTCAGGGACTTGACATTAATAGTCACCAGGTGGTAAGATAAACTGGTCCCAGGATGAACGGCAGCAAATCTGGACGTGTAATTTATTACCTGTGGGTGATCTAACACACAAAAAACATGGCTACTTGTTAATGAACTGTTACTCATTATGACCCTTATTACCCTAGCTTTCTTTGTCTACCAACTTATTTTTTAATCACTTCATGAAGCTTCTTTTGTTACGTCTGTTGTTTTCGACATCTACAGACGAGCAAAGTTGACGTATGCTTAGGAGAGCAGAACAACACCAAAACACGAAGCGAGACAAGCACTCAACACCGACAGCATCAACTGCAGAGGCCACTCTTCTAAAGAATTCATATGATGGGCAGACGGAGGATTATGTGACGCACATCGCGGTAAAGTTACAGAAGCGGTAGATGCTCCCTCGGTAACGAAAGTTTGGATTCCCTCAGAAGTTACAAGTTGTCTGTAACTCGACCGTACGTGAGACGGGCATGCACAACAGGCGCCTGGGAGGAGACTTTACTCCTAGATGTTGAACAAAAATAAATAACTAGATGAATAGAAAAATAAATAAACAAATAAATATATTACACAAACACTCATTTATATGTATATATATACATATACAGTATATATATATATATATATATATATATATATATATATATATATATATATATATATATATATATATATATTTTTATTCAGAAAAAGTTACAAGCTTTCTTGGACAAACAGTCCACATTATCAAGTACGGATACTTGATAATGTGGACTGTTTCTCCAAGAAAGCTTGTAACTTTTCCTGAATAAAAACTCTGTTAGATACCATCCAGTTTGAACGAGGTCCTTTTAGTAATTCTACTAATGCACAGAACAACTGTGTATGTGATAAAGTTAATATATATATATATATATATATATATATATATATATATATATATATATATATATATATATATATATATATATATATATATATATATATATATATATATATATATATATGTGTGTGTGTGTGTGTGTGTGTGTGTGTGAGTGAGTATTGACAACCATTAAAAGTATATCAGTGACATAGGATCATCTAAAGCAGCAACTCAATCCCATAATTTTTCCAAGTTGGGCTTTCAGTGGATTTTCTGACGCTCGGATCTATTCATTAATCAACATAATCCATGAAAAGTTTTTGGAAACTATAAGCAGCCTTTTTCTATTTTAAAGACACCTGCTATTTCTGAAGCGTCACTCTTGTCAGAAGCACGTGCCGCCAAGGTGATTTTTCTCAGGATAGTAATATCCCTCCTGAAGTGTTAATTAAAAGGGAAAATGAGTTCGGGATTTTCTAAACATTAGAAGGCGCGCTCATTATATTTTATGACGTTTTATAATGATAGCATCGACAAGCAGCGAGCTTTGATTTATTTTTTCCTCACGCATACAAGTAGTTTCACTTTGTGACTTAAAGAAAACAATATGCGACTAAAAATCAAAACACGTCGAAGGCGAAATGAACCTCTATATTTAATCCTTAAAACTTGAACCTAGCCTTTGGCGTTTTCTCTAAGTAATGAGTTTTAATCGTTATCCTGTAAAATCTAGGACGAAAGTTAGTAACAAGCTTTGTGTGGATGTTTTATGAAGGGTTTCAAGTCGGCACATTCTTTTGGAGTCTGAAAAACTTCTAGATTAAGAACGATTCCGTAATGGAACGCAAGACGTGATTTGGAAAGCCCCGCTATTCGAGCACTTTCTCTTCTCGTTTATTCCTTCTCCCACCTCTCTCTCTCTCTCTCTCTCTCTCTCTCTCTCTCTCTCTCTCTCTCTCTCAGTCAAATGTTTCGTTTTTTTTTCTCGGTAGAACGCAACGTCAGTCATTCCCCGATATTCATTATTCGTGAAATTGCGTTTTAACTCTTTAAAGCTTTTTATTCCGTCCGAGATTAAGTTGCTCTTTGCCTACAATACCATGCCTTTTCGCTTTTATTTAATCTTTTTTTTTTTCTCTTTCACTCTTTTCCATCAGTAACATGAATTATTGTCTTCCTATTCGTCTGTGGGTTACATTATAACAACAGCTGCTCTTCGTGTTTCGAATTTTCTTTTTTCTTACTTTTGTAAAAGTGAAGAACCGCGAAAATCAACTCATGACCAAGAATGACCATACCAAGAATGCCTCTAAACAATCCCACTCCAACCCACTGCACCTCACACAAGACGCACCATCCTACCTTACCTGAAGGGAGTAGGTTCCTGTTTTGATCTCTGGACCCTCGATAATTATATTACCTTACCAATTATGTCGTGTTCCATGCCCGCAGTTTGCCTTGACTGAGAAAATAGTTATTGATGTCTCCTAAAATTGTCTTTGGATTATGCAAAAAAAAAAAAAAAAAAAAAGCTGTTCTCTGACTACGTGGTTTTGTTGAATGTTCTGTTTTTTCTCTGATTACATCAGTTTTTTTTCTTTGCTTTCTAATTCATGTTTTTTCTATTTTTAATTTGTCATTTGTAACAACTACAAAATTTCGTGTTTGTTCATCAATTATGAGGCGTTCATGAAATTCCACATATACATGTATATATATATATATATATATATACAGTATATGTATGTATGTATATATATATATATATATATATATATATATATATATATATATATATATATATATATATAATTTATATACAGTATATATGTATATATATGTCTGTTTGCACCTGACAAGGCTTAATCATAAAATTTTGTTAAATTATACCTTGATTGTAGCCAGGTTCTCTGAAACTTCCAGGTTTTTCAGAAACTATAAGCTTTCGGAAAATATCCAGTTTTCTGAATTCCAAGTTCTCTTGAAATTTCAAGTTTTCTGGAAAGCGTCTGGCCTTTAAAAATTTCAGTTTATCCGAAAATACTGGAATCTGAAAATCCTGAGTTCCATTAAAGTATCTGGTTTTCTTAAAATTCCAGGTTCTACGAAAACTTTGATTTTCCCGAATTACAGGTTTTCTGAGAATTATAAGTTTTACGAAAATTTCAAGTTTCCTGGGAATTTCCGATTGCGTTATCGGAGAAAAATCCGGTTCCGGAAATTTCAGGTTCAACGGAAATTGGCGGTTTCCTGAAATTATGAGAAATATGAAAAAAACATGTTTTCAGACTACCAGGTATTCTAGAAATTACCCGTTCTCGGAAATTTCCATTTTTATGGAAATTATTAATTCCCCCAAAATTCTTAATTCTTGTGGATTGTTGATTCTCCAGGTTTTTTTAAATTAGTGGGCTCTGAAAAATTCCCCTTTTTTTCACAATTTCAGGCCCTGTGGAAATTACTGGAATTATATACCGATTCCCTGAAAATTACAGGTTTAGGGAAGGATATTTATTGTCTGAACATTCCAGTTTCTTTTAAAATCTGGAAATTATTGACGCTTAGCGAACTCCAACGAATCCTTTAAATTTATAAGTTTTCTGAAAATTTCCCGTCTCTTGAAATTTCAAGGTTCTCTGGGATTTTTCTGTCTCGACAACTTTAGCTTCTCTGGAGACATCTGGACCTCTAAAGATAAGAGGTTCCCTGAAAATGATTGTTTTGGTAAAAACGTCAGGTACAGAAAATTAGTTTCCTTGAGAATTATCTATAAACTGAGGTCTTCCATAAATAACTGGTCCCCAGAAAATGACAAAAAATCAAGATTTTTCGGTACTCGAAAAATTTCAGGTTCTCCTGGAGTTATCAACATTCAGAAGATTCCAAATTGTCTAAAAAATTTTTGGTGCTCTAAGAATTCTATTTTCTGTACAAAGCAATGGTTGTCTACAAGGAATGAGATGTTTAGCAACTACCAGGCCACAAAAAATTTCAGGTTCTCCAGCAGATTTGGGTTTTCTGAAAATTCGGTGCTTCTTAAGTCAAGGACCCCTCAAAGTTTATGGTACTTTAAAATCCCATTCACTCAAAATTACAGTCGCCTGTGAACTTCACGTTTCTGAAATATACGTCTCCTGAAAACTACAGGTCCCTGAATTATAGGCAATCTGAAAATTTTCAGGTTAAAGGTAAAATTGTCCATTTTGGCTCCTGTATCTACTTCAAGGTACTAAAACGATCGTAAACCTGGATTCCCCACGCCCCATCACCCTGCAGCCTCCACTCCTCAACACACACACACACACACACACACACACACACACACACACACACACGCTGTGACAGTAACTGAACATGATACAAAGCTAGTGATTCAAGTAGATTGTCGAGATACTATACACTATTCAAACCATCCACTGCAACAATACCGCTGATAAGACTGAAGAAAATTCTGCTAAACTATTGGCCAAGAATCTCAGAGCCACTTGATACATACTAATACGGACATTGAAACAAAGACAGCATGAAAATATTTATTAAAAAAAGTTATGCAGACATAAAATGAAGAGAATTGTATATGTGAAGCTAATGTGATCAAACTTAATTTCTGACAAATATTCAGAGAAGACGATAAGTGAGAAATGTAAAAAAAAAAAAAATACAAAAAATAAAAAAATAAAGACAAAACACAGGCTTGGAAATAAAAACACGCAATCGGACTTGTAAGAGAAGACGAACGAATCGACGAAGGATTACTCTTCTTCTCCCAGAAAACGTCACGGTCTGACAGTCCTGTCATTCTCTCACAAGAAAGAGCAAACGAAGGGCATAAGGAAACTCTTCCATGAATATATTCTCAAAGGAAGAAAGATTTATCTTACCAATTTATTCTGAAATATTGAAATAGCGTGGTGGATAAAACCACTATGTGTTCGTGTCCGGAGAATTGAAAAACTAAATCCTGATGTTTAGTGAGATATGAGAGAAAGTTATCCGCCGAAAGAGATTGTATTCTATGTCTTGAACATGAAAAACTAAACCTTTATTGGTGAAGTCTACTCTAGGTAGGGTTAAGGGACGGGAAAAGATGATACAAATAATACTGATTTATTTACCCCAGACGTCCGAAGCCAACTGAATTTCGACTTCCCATATCAAAATGACATAAATATGGTTTGTTATTTATTTTTTCCCTGGAACAGGAGCATCTACACGCAGCTTATAAGAGTAATTTATGATCGACATTCACAAAAAAGAAACTGTTTTTATTTCCTCTACAGTTTTTTTTATAATTATATTGCGATATATGACAAGAAATAGGAATAAGATATTAATATTACGGGCTCCTTGCTCTTCAGAAAGTTTTGGCAAAAATGTGGAAAGGATACACGAGGCATACATTAGAATATGGTGCCAATAAACTACAGCGAATCTACGGGAACTGAGCCTTTAATACTTTTATTAAACGAAACCAATCTTATTGCTGGGCAAATCGTGTTCCACAACGACCGCAGTACGAAGAAGAAGAAGAAGAAGAAGAAGAAGAAGAAGAAGAAGAAGAAGAGAGAGAGAGAGAGAGAGAGAGAGAGAGAGAGAGAGAGAGAGAGAGAGAGCTAGTACTATAACATTCTTTTTACAGGAACGGGACTGGAATGACTGGCAGAAACTGAGGCAGACGCAGGAGGAAGGAGCTGAACAAAACGAAAAGAGTGACCTTAAACTAATTTATTATTTACAGTAATTTACGTTATATACAAACGAGTCAGGTTCAGTGAGGTAATACTTAAAATGAACAATTAAATAAACATTACTCAAGAACAATTTAAACATAAAATCGAGTCAGGACAATGTACAACCCAATTAATTAAACCTCAGATAGATCAATAACCCACACTTGAGCAGCATAATAAATAAATACACAGGCGGCATAATAAACAATACAACAGATGCAACTAAATAATATACGAGCAGCATTATACTAATTACACGAACGGCATACTAAATAATACATAAGCAGCATAGTAATAATTACACAAAACTTATGTTACTGTCATTAAAACATGTAAAACAAATGACTTCAGCATTAACATCCAAAAGCAATAACTCGTCCAAAAGTGTCATTATTACTATAAACAATTACAAGTAATTAAAGGGAGCTTTGTCTCAAAAATATACCATGCCCCAAATCGGGCTAAACACAGAAAGACAATCCCAGAAGAGATGTCGAGACAGTCACAACTGTCTACAAGGACGAAGCCAAACAGACGAACTCGTCGTGGCCACCAAGACAGCCACTGGCTGCCGAACAGGAACAAATCCAGAGTCCAGACACCAGACGACCACGATCGAGCCGTCGAGACAGCCATATGCTGCCGAATGGGAACCAATCCCCACATTAGATGACCAAGGTCAGTCATCGAAATACCCTCAGGTGCCATCAGGGCTGAAGTCACACCAACAGACGAGGAGATCCTTCACCTCCTGTCGAAGCCAACAGGTGAGCAACACCTGCCGCCCACCCAAACCGACTTCCTGCTGATCTGCTGCCGAGAGACTGACTCGTTGCTGCTACGAACCTGACTGCCGCTGTCAGAGACAACGCAACAGACGTCAACTTGCCCACAAAACAAAACTTGCACGAAAGGAGGCAACAACCCATCAAGGGGGCAATCGGCAAATGATCGTCCCATCAAAACAAACACTAAACCTCACAATATATATACGAGTATATATATATATATATATATATATATATATATATATATATATATATATATATATATATATATATATATATATATATATATATATATATATATATAAACCATATATCAAAGACAAAAGATACTAACAATTGATCGTATGACTAGCGGGCTAGTCATACGAAGCTATTTTTTCAGTATGCAGTTAATTTTTCAACAACGAACGAAAAAGTTTTCCTTTCTTAAAGTCAGCCCTTGGTTCCTCATAAGAGCAGAATTCCCCGACTGTTAGACTAACTGAAGAGTGAAGGCTCTCGTCTGGAGAAGATTACAAACCTTCAAACATGAGAGCGAAACGTTCTTCTCGTGGAGACCAGAATTCTTTAATTAATAACCGAAAAGATGAATGTTTTATTTATTTTCACTAGGGAGGCTGCCTTCTGATTCTCTTTTTAAATGGAGGCCGACGGGACGGTAATTGATGCTTTTATCTACGTCAATCGTGAAAGAAGAAATTAGGTCTAAATATCTGAAAGCAGTTCACAATTATGTATCGGAAGCAAAGACTACATAAGTATACACCACCACATTTTGACTACTTGAGCAGTAAGGGTCTAACTGATGCCTATATTGACGAGAGCTCCATAATGCTTTTATTTCTTATTGTTATATTCGGTTGCCTGTATGTTAGTATAAGAAAAAGAATTTGGAAATAGAGAAAATAAACAAATTTGCCATTTTAGAGCATCTTTATTTTCCTTTGTAACTTCTGTCACTAACGACACCAGGTTCGCGTGAAAAAACTGAAAAAGTAGTTGGGGTTACAGACTTCTTTTTTGGGATTAATACACCTTTATTGGCTTGTCTTGCTTCCTGGAAGCACGGGAAAGGTGAAATCTCGAGCCTGATGCGTGTCTCATGCACTCAAAATTTCACACAGACAATTTTGCATACGATCTACTTTGACTTTTCAGTCCTGTCCTTCCACCCATATTATGCTTGTGTCCGATCATCAGTTGACCACCATTCTCAGCTCATAGAAACACTGCCGTTACTAATCGATGCCTCCAAACTCAGTAGTAAACGCCATGAAAATCTGTTTCCAGCCACAACGACCAAACGCATCAGTGCAAAAGAGTTCCTGAATATGACGCCACCTGACAGTTAACGAGTTTTCGGGGCACATAAAATTCTCTGGGTACACCTGTGATTTTTTTTTTGTTTTTTGAAGCGACAATGAATCCGAACGTCAAAACGTTAAGCATGGTACTTGCTCATCATAGTTACAGGCGTGTACATTTGTTTTTTAGAGAAATTCTTACCCATAATATTAAAGCCTAAAATTTTTAAAATCTAATCCAACACTAATTTACTCTGGCGCGAATAGATATTTTTAGTGTAAGCCTCAACCTCAAGTTTGGTCAATTTGCGTTATTTTGGGCCAGATTCTTTTTCTTGAACATCTGAAAACTCTGAAGCATCATTTCTGTTACGTGAAAATAACTGCCGCCATAATAAAATACAATAATAAAATAAAATAATAATAAAACGATTGCGTTTTTGGTGCTGCTGTAGATGAAACACATATTAAGAACCAATGTACCCTGATTGTTCAAATTTTGCTTCGTGCCCCTTTTCATAACATAGCGTAGTCAGCATTAAGAAAAAAAAAGACATGTTTCGTTAGTGGAAATGTTATTTTCACTCACTTTTAAAGTCTCTCTAGAATAAAAATCTTCATCTTCTCAAGAGTGCTACCTGATGAATGGTTTTGCGTTAGCTTCATTGTCAATCAAGTTTAAAGTTAATTTTTTATTTCATGGTTTCATAATGCTAAATAAAACCAGCAACCAACACTTATGTGGTATTTCTAGTTTCCGTTTCTTCTTGTCCATACACTAGTAGTTTATTAAATGCGTAACCTCGCAGACCAAAAATGTGAATACCTTTCAGATTTCCTACGTTCTGGTTTCAAAGCCCCCCGTCTCCTGTTTGCTTCTCTGTGACAAGGGAACTGACAGTATATCAAAGCGGAATTTTAGTCAGAAAAAGGAGACTACTCTTTATGAATGTTTAAAAAAAAAACTTCCGATCTTCCTACACAATGGAGAGAGAGAGAGAGAGAGAGAGAGAGAGAGAGAGAGAGAGAGAGAGAGAGAGAGAGAGAGAGAGAGAGAGAAGCTTTTAAGAATATTCCGCATAACGTTTCCTCTTAATTACGTCTGTAGCTACAGGAAGCGAGCACTTAATACATCACAGATATTTGCTAAAACGTTTTACATACGTGGAGGTTTCAGTCAATCACAATAGGCCACGAACTTTTCGACCTGTTTTTAAGTGCTGGCGTTTTAAGCAACAGGGTTATTTACAAAGCTGTTGCTTATCCCTTTTCAGTTTCTTCATCTGCGAGATGAAAAGGGTACAGAACTTTTTACTGTTACTGAGGACGTTGCTGCTGCTGCTGCTTTTACTTTTACGACAACGGTACTTGTGTCCTTAGGCAGAATCGCATCCTCGCTCTCCTCCAGAAAAAATGACTGTCAAGGCTTAGGCGGATTATCGTACGAGTCAGAAAAGTTGTCGGTTCCGAGAGCATGTGTTTAATGCCGGTGTTATTCGCTTCCATTCGTTCGTCCATCGGTAGCCTTTATATACCATCGATCTTATTTACGTTTTCGGTGCATGTTCACTGAGCATGAGCAGACATTGTCAAAAGGGACTAAAACTGAATGATCTACCATTGTTAAAGAAAATTCCCAACTGAAATGAAAGATAAGACTCAAATTATAATTATTTTTGCAAATGAACATATATTCAAGTCTGTCGACTAAGGTGATGGTGAAGTTGACAGCAACACTGAATTATTTCAAAATGTCATGTAATTCTGATACTAAGTTTATTTTCTTTGAAAATATCAGCTCTCGGTAAGTATCTAGGCAATATTTACTTAATCGACTGGCAAAATCAGAATATTCGCATTGTTTCCATGTTGTTAATCTATAGATGCCTCCTACACGATTTAGCAGTTGAAAGGGAAGAATGATTAATGGTTTTATGAACAAGATTTCTATCTGAAAATCTTAAAATCCGGAAGAGGAAACGAATGGAGAAACTTTCCTCTCAGCATCAGAAATTCTATAACGCCATATTCACCACTTTTCCCAAGAAGGTTGCGAGCTCATTCCAGCCCCCAAGTACAATAATCGATGAAATAAAGATATTTCACTTAAACCTGAGGCATCATTTCTTATCGTGCAAAGCAACGTGTTTCAGTTTAGCTAGTGTACCAAATGCCAGGGATAGAGATAGATAAATTAGCAACCACATTATGTTGTCATGCCAGTTTTTGAATATGTTCTCTATGGAAAAACTTGAAATCAAAGAAAGAAAATAGGAAATAAGACACCGTTTTTCCAACTTAGGGCTGCAAATCCGTGTTGTCTAAAAGTGGCAAATCGGCAAGTTTCACTTCAATGATTTCTGTAGAACTAATTAATTCTTCATTTTCTCGTTGGATGAAGATTAAATGAGAGAAATACAAAGCGTCGATTAAGAGAGAGAGAGAGAGAGAGAGAGAGAGAGAGAGAGAGAGAGAGAGAGAGAGAGAGAGAGAGAGTAAATTACGATTTGACGTCTGACTGGAAAAGAAACTGGATGCGATCAATGAAAATGCTATTTTTATGTCAACCATAATAACAAATTTGGTTAAAAATAATTGAAAACAACCAAGTTGAAATAACCAATAAAATACAAACATTAACCAATCAAAGGTAATAGCACTTCTTTTCATTTGCAATTTGGATGTGTCAACAAAAGTCACGTGACAATCATGACAAGGCTGTATACATTAGATGTTCGATAATTCATGCAAAAGGTACATAACAAATTTTCTAAATAACAGCGTTATATATTCGTGAATTATCATTATTTAGCTTTCAAGAGTTTATTTTTTTCGAAAATTGAACAGCATTTAGAGCTCTGTAGTCGGGACTGAGAAAACTGAACGGTATGTACTCGAGTCATTCCGTCTTTTGAGGAAAATCAAAATCCGCACCATATATATCCAAATACCTTGTTATTTGTCCATTTTGCACCGAGAAAGAGGCCAGAGGATAGCACTTAGTGAACACGCCCGCACTTGAAACAAATTCACTTTGGCGAGTCTGAATTCAGAACTGAAAGACCCCATCCAACACAGACCGCGTGCAATCGCTTCAGAGCTTTGAGAGGACTCTTGAGTATTTTTTATAAGGAGGTTTGTGAGTATTCCAGAGTATTTCGAGCTCTTCAGCTACTGGGAGACTGAGGAATGTTTAGGCAGGTTCTCTTTTATATTTGATGCGTGGTTATTTCTTCGTTGAGTGGTTGCTACTGAACCGAGCTTACCGTTTCAACGTGGGTCGGGTCTAAAAATGTGACTATGAATAGGTTATGATATTTACTTACTTCGTACATTTTTTTAGTAAATGAATTACATTAGGTAAAGTTGGAAACCTCAGAACAGAAAATGTATGTCAGGCGTAATGTAAAGCAAATTTAGTTTCATTTGATTTACGGCTGCTCATACGAGCAAGCACATGTGCCAACACAAGGTCACGTTAATTATACGTGACATTGTGTTAGCACGTGCTCATGCTCGTATGAGTACTCGTAAATCAACAAACTAAATTGATAAATTGAAAAAGTTCATACATAAATAAAACGAAAGTAGTATGTGGCTTCCAGTAATCCCTCCATTCAGTATCATGTTTGCATGACTGATCCGATTACCTGACCCGTTATTTTCAGCGTCTTCTGTGGGGGCGTCTTAGACGTAACGGTAACTTCGTTCCTTGCCCCGGATGGTGAACATAAAACAGTATTCTCAAACCTTCGCTGTTTGAGGGAACATTCAGGCACACTTCTTGCTCCCTTGTCCTTTTCCTGATTAAGAATCTTGGACTGGATTAATTAGTGAACAAGGGATGCTTTGGTGACTATCAAGGATATACATTTCTTTTTGACTTGATCTCATTTCCCACTGCAATTCCCTCATTCGAGTTTCAAGACTGTCATTATGGTCAATACGAGCTACCCCCTGGGGCGGACAAACCGGTTTGCAGGTGGAGGGTGGCTGTGTCATGTCTCCCCCTACCGTCACCCGGGAGAGGACAAACAAGATCCACTCGGGTTTTATTATGATAGATTGTTAATGTGTTTAGGAAGGGTTTAAAATTGAATGTTTTCATTAGGTGAGGATTTGACGTATGCATACAAATTTACATCATTCTGAACCATACAAACGTATTCCTCTTATGCTATGGAATACTGTTATAGTTTCCAGTGTTGTAGACAAAGCGAGTTCTTCCTCAAGTGCCTTAAGTCATTTGTATTTGGTTAGGTCATAAAACAATGTATTCTATAGTGAGGTGAGGGACCGAGCAATTACGATACTAGGCATTAGTTATTGATCATAAATATTTGAGTAAAATTTACCGTGCTTATTTGTTTAATCTTAAGAGATTGGACATTTCATCCCACTTTCTCTCTACATGTCCAGGTTTCCTCCTATTTATTATTCGCTCTCCTTCTTCTATCCCTCTCCCTTCTTTCCTGTGTCTCTTCATTTCTCTCTTATCATCTATCCTGTCTCCCCCCCCCCTACCAACCTCTATATTTATTTTTCCACTCTCTCACTCTCCATCCTTCTTTTCGTAGATATTTGTAATCTCTCGAACATTCTCACTCTTTTCTCTCATCCCACCGCCTCTCTCTCTCTCTCTCTCTCTCTCTCTCTCTCTCTCTCTCTCTCTCTCTGACGCACTTTTCGCGTCTCTTCGTTTCTCTGCTTTACCATCATTGTCTACATTTTCAGACATTTCCCTCCCTCCCTCCTTCCCCCTCGCTCTCTCTGTAGTCAAATGGCAATGATTATTCATACACATTTCCTCATTAATTATTCCGCTGCACGAATCAAGGTAATCCATTCACGAATTTTCATCAAAACTTTAAGATTACGTAATTTCTTTTGAAGTCGTTTAAGCAGCCCGTTTTTAAAAAGGGATTCTCGTTGCGTGATTCGCATTTTTTCCCCATCGCTTTTATTATTTACGCCTTTCCTTTGTGTTATGTAGCGTATTTTTTTTTTTACCTTGAGATATTTCGGTTACGCAATGTCGTAGAGACCAAACGTGGTATATATAATTTGCGCAATAGCTCCTCTCCACCCACGTGGGAAGTGGGGGAGAGGTGCAAATGGCTACTTATGACTCTGCACAAAAGAAAGCTACACATATTTAACACACTTTTAATTAATTCCCAGTGCTTGAAAAATGACATAAGTACATCCTGTGTGCTGATAAAATCAGGACATCCTATGTGCTTGCAAAGCTGCTACATCCTATTCGCCTATAAATTCGGTAACGCCCATGTACTTTACTTATAAAGTTTTTGCATCCTATGTGCTTATGAAATCGTGTTAGTAAAACTTGTACATCCTTATGTAACATTCTACATGCTACTGAAATCGGTACAACAAATTTTTTTTTTTATTAAGCGCAGTAAATCCTCTGTTCAGTACTTACAAAGTCGGTACATCCTTTGTTCATAGAGAAGCGGTATATGCTGTTTACAAAATAGTTCCATCCAATTTCCTACATTCGGCTTATAAAATTAGAGCATCCTATGCACTTGCAAATTCGGCATGTGCTATAATATGTGGCCCCACAAAAAAGGAAAAAATCTTACCAATCTATGTACACACCATGACAGGATTAGTGTACAAAAAATCGTTCCACTTTCTGTGAGGACAATAATACTCGGTTGTGTTTACGAAACACATCTGCTTATGCAATCGGTATCGAAGCTCTTTACAGGGAGGTGTAGAGAACGATAAAAATCGCAATTTTTAATTAATATAGTCTGTAAATAAATCCATCATCAAAAGCAACAACACTCAGATCTGAATAAAAAAACTATTGCCAATAATAAGAATGAGAATGACACTCACCAGAATACTGAATAGGAAAATAAATGAGTCGAAAGTAAGGTATCTTTTGTTTGTTGTTTTGGCAACGGCAGAAAGGTTATCAAATTTTCCGTCAACTCGGGTGACAAGGATACGAAGTAAAAGTCAATTTCCATTATACCACCATTCACAGTGCCGGCATTGTTAACTGTAGTTCATAGGTCGAACTCAGTATAGTAACATTTTTTAATACAAGACCTTCTCTGACTTACCAGTTATTCAAAATACTAGCGGGGGTTTTAACATGAACGTTAAAAGCGGCGACCTCATGATAAAAATTACGCTTGAAACAGATCAGCCTGTAAAATATTCTTGGATTTTAAACTATACAGATATACACGAGACATGCAACAGATCATACATACATATAAAAGTTCTGTAATTTACAACGAAAATAGCTGTGTGTGTGTGTGTGTGTGTGTGTGTGTGAGAGAGAGAGAGAGAGAGAGAGAGAGAGAGAGAGAGAGAGAGAGAGAGAGAGAGTACAAAAAAAGTAAGGTTTTTACCTGTATTCAGTGACATCCTTGTAATAAAGAAATCTAAAACCCGAATAAAAAAAATGAAGATCATGTTTCTAGTGTGTGCAGTGGATAAAACATCAGTTCTCTTAATAATTTCATCCCATCTTCACTGAAATATTAAGTAAAAGGAATAAAATAATTTCCGCGCTGAACTGATTTGCGAAGAGTTCCGTTCAGTACCTCCATAAACGCCAAACGCGTCCAAAATGGTTCCTTCTCGAAATACTAAGCTCTGCCTTGAATTTTTAGTTCCCTCTCTCTACCTCTTTAAAAAAAATGCCACTTTTTTTTAGGTATACTATTCCCCCAACACAATTTCCCTTTTGCGCTCTTTTCCTTTCTCTTTCTCTCCAAGTCTCCCCCAAAACTCTCTTTCAACAACGCTAAACTTTAGTGATAAATTTCCAGGAGGAATCGCGCAGGTAATTGGAAATGAATTCTAATTAGGCAAAAACTTTAGCACTTTCGTAATTACATAACATGCATTTTCACGAGGGGAAAGAACAGTAATTAAATAACGAATGGCTATCATTCCTCCCAAGATTAAAATCTCCCGCCAAAACGAAGTCAAAGGCGGGAATTCTTCTTGTTCGTCGTTGTCAATGCTTCTGCAACTGGCGGTGGAAACGAAAGAGGAAATATTCCATTACGTTCAGAGATTTCTGCTGCAGGGAACGAAGCCAGTAATCAACAGCGTTATGATTTATAGCAGCCCCAAGCATCAGAAACCATGGCTTTTTCAGACAGCAAATACTCGTCGTATTTCTGAGGTTAGTTCTTCCTCAGTCTATTACCATCTCTCTTTTGCCTCTGTCACAGAACTTGTTTTTTTTTTTTTCAAAGACAAGTTCTTTTGAATTTGAGATGTTTTATTCTTACAAGATGGCATTCCATACTTGAGGAATCTTCTCGAATTTAAGGAAGATTTACCTCGCTGAAGAGCATTTCCTAAAATAAGGAAGCTTTTTACCTGAGCAGAAGATGCTTTTTCTTCCTTGAGACGACTTCCTTCTTTGCGGAAGCTTTCAATACCTGAAGGGGCTTTCCTCATCTTAGATGGTTTCTCTCATCTTGCTGTTTTATGCCAAGTGCGAATGTTTCCCTTGATTACGAAAACCTTCCTCAGATGAGTAGACTCTTTCAATGTTTCCCTTTCCCGAGTTATCTCTCCTGTCTTGGAAAAGTGTCCTTCTTCCTTCTAGATTATATTAATCGTAACTGTGTTACTTTCTTTCCTCGTCCAAAAATGGGCTCTTTATGCATATAAACCTCCCTAATGGCATTCTTAGTGCTGTCGATTGGTATCACTGCGTTAGAATCATGCACAAACATGTGCACGCACACAATTCATGATGCAAGATAATTCAGTAAAAACTGTAACACAGGGAACAAGGAGACTGTAATTTAAGAGACACATGAAGATATTAAGATGCTCAGCGCACGTTGCTTCAATTTATGAGGTCG